>NC_090654.1:59784583-60087083 GCF_040937935.1 Hyperolius riggenbachi
GTTGTAATGTAATATAACAGCAAGCTGTGTGATGCCCTCAGATCAGTAATTGTGTTGGCTTCTTTCCTACAGGGGATATTAGACTATCTGGATAACCTGAATGTCCAACAGATGCGTAAACTCTTCCAGATCCTGTGTATGTTGGCATTCATCAATGACGGTGTTCATATCCAGGTACGTCTGAGCAGAGGGTAGCTGTTGGGGGTACTTATTAGTTAGACTAAATTGCTGGACTAAATACAGTTATAGTTGTATGTGATTTAAAGCACCACTATCGAAAATAAATAAACTATAGTACTGTACATGTAAACACATAAATAAAAAGTACGTTTCCCAGAATGAAATGTGTTATAAATTACTTTTCACCTTTGTTGCAGTCACTTATAGTAGGTAGTTGAAATCTAACAGAACTGGCAGGTTTTTCTTTATTTTTAAAAGCACTTAGTGAATGGCATTTGCTCAATCCAACTGCCAAAACCATGTGCAAACAGGTAGCAGGGTCATCGGCCATCTTTGTATAGATCCTTTCCAGCGAGTACTTTTGTAAAAAATAAATGAAATACTGAGAATCCCCCATGAAGAGAGGCACTACTCAAAAGCCTGTCAGATTTCTATTAACTACTGTAAGCGACAGCAACATAGGAGAAAAGTAATTCATAGCTCATTTTACTCTGGGGGAAACGCTTCTTTTTTGTAGATGTTTACATGTATTTTAAATGTTAACATTTTTCGCAATAGTGGTCCTTTCAGATGTTTCACATTAGTCGTTTTGTACATTCAAAGGATAGGTGCACCTACACAAAACTACAGTGCAGTGACTGAATCAGTGCCTGGCAAAGAAAGATCAAATTCAGCCATCCTATCATTTTTGTATATAATTTCTGCTGTAAAGAACAATTATTCTTGTACATCATATAAAGCAGGGGTCCCCAACCTTTTCTGGCCCGGGGACCGCTTTTTGACCAAATTTGGGGGGGATGTGGGGGGTGCGCGACCTAGTGGACAGTGTCGTGCGCAGCGGGTTACAGGGGAGGGGGGGGGGGGCTGGGGTGCGGCGGCATGGCTAGCATAGTTGCTCCAGTATAGGGAGTTTAGTTGCCCCAGTATGGCTAGTATAGGGCCCCAGTATATCTTGTATAGTGACCAGTATAGCTAGTATAGTCCCAGTATGGGTAGGTAGTACCCAGTATAGCTAATATAGTATCCAGTATGGGTAGGTAGTGCCCCAGTATAGATAGTAAAGTGCCCAGTATGTATAGCTAGTATAGTGTCCCAGTATGGCTAGTATAGTGCCCAAGTATGGCTAGTATAGTGCCCCAGTATGGCTAGTATAGTGCCCCAGTATGGCTAGTATAGTGCCCAGCATGGCTAGTATAGTGCCCCAGTATGGCTAGTATAGTGCCCAGCATAGCTAGTATAGTGCCCAGTATGGCTAGTATAGTGCCCCAGTATGGCTAGTATAGTGCCCAGTATGGCTAGTATAGTGCCCAGCATAGCTAGTATAGTGCCCAGCATGGCTAGTAAAGTGCCCAGTATAGTGCCCTAGTATGGGTAGGTGGTGCCCCCGCGGCCACCGCTCCTGTTACCTTATGAGCGAGCGGCCGCTTCCGGATCCCCCCCGGCGCCGCTCTCCTTCATGCATCATCTCCGATAACAGCATTGCAGCGGCTTCCTGTAGCGGCGATATGCTACGCCGCTACCATGGCAACCGCTGCCCTGCTCCCTTCCCTCCTTACAGCAGCCGCAAGACGCACTGCTGTTATCGGAGATGATGCATGAAGGAGAGAGTCGCCTGGGGGAATCCGGAAGCGGCCACTCGCTCATAAGGTAACAGGAGCTGGGGGGAGGGGCAAGAGGACAGACCCGCCGCGGCCCAGCTCCAAACTGCCAACGGACCGGCAGTGGGCCGCGGCCCGGTGGTTGGGGACCCCTGATACTATAAATGTTATATTATAAAGTATTAAATGATCCTAGCCATTTAGTATGGACTAGATTGTGAGCCCCTCTGAGAGACAGTAAGTGACAAGACAATATATATAATCTGTACAACGCTGCGCAATATGTCGGCGCTATATAAATACTTAAAGTGAACCACCGGACTAAAAATCGACTCAGCAGCACTGAAAAGGCCTGCCGTTTCTTTAACAATTTCACAGCATCAGAACTTTGTTTCTCTTATACAAGCCTCATTTTTAGCTGCACAGAAGAAAACTGCCCGGGCATTTTTCACCTGATGCTGTGCAAAGCATGATGGTATTTCTGATGATGTTGTTCTCGTTTTGCTGTTTTGGTGCAATTTTTGTTGTTGACATTTTGAATTTGACATTTGAAGCCTAGCGAGCGAAGCTGGGAGGGGTGATCAGGATACAGGACAGTTGGAACTTTGTCTCCTGCTCCTTGTCACCTCCTTTCAACCAAAAAGATGGCCACCCCCATGACAAAGATGGCAGCCCCCATAAATCACAAACATTTGCCTGTTCTTTTAAAACAGGGTGGGTAAGAGATTATATTACCTATCTATTCTAATTAACATAACTAATGTAACTTAATGACAGTATGTTTGTTTAGGCTGAAGTTCCCCTTTAAATAAATAAATGTACACAGCAAAAACATGGACCGGCTTCGCCATGTATAATATAGCTCTTTATTTCATCCTAATGGCAGCAGTGACAGATTGCTGTTTCGGGTGAATACCCTTTATCAAACTGGTCAAAGCCATAAAAAATGTGAGTCTGGACACCTTCAAATATACCCACCCGTGTGTGTGTGTGGGGGGGGGGGGGAGTCATTGACAATGCATCTTGGCATAATGTAGTTGCAGATTTGTCCTAAGCGTAGTCCTAAAGGTGCCCAATAATAGTACAATCCCACGTCCAAGCTATATTTTCCAAATGGTACAGTAATCAATCGGAAACAATCAGTTGTGCCCATTAATGGCCAAATTCCCGCTAGTCAATTAGATCAGATGAATGGAATCGATCCATTTTTTTGGATCAGTCCTATTAATCTGAACAGCTTGGTTAGCAGAAATGTGGTCATTAATAGGCATGACTGATTCTTTCCAATCGATTGCTGGGGTGAAAGGAAATTATCAAATTGTACCGTTAATAGGTACTACCATAGCAAGCTGTCTAGATTGGTTACAGATTTGTAATATTGGGCACATTGTTGACTGATAAGTGTAAAACTGCCCTTCCCTTTCTAAATAAATTATTCATGCCCTCTATTTCCGGACCTGTACGAATATATGGCAAAGTTGATCCTTCCCCTGATTAACTCCACCAGTACAAATATCAGTAGCACTGTGTGATGGTGGAATGCAACCTAAAAGAGTTCTAAGGCTACTAGAGCGTAATGATAACACATCTGGGGCCTGTTCTAATTCAGACGTTCGAGGCGAAACAGGAAAAAGTAATTAAACTTTATAGAATGGAAAGAAGTTCAAGAGCTAATTAAAAAAGTTAAGTGGACTAATGTGCGAAAGGTTATTCCATGGCAAACTTTTAAAGCAATACTGAAGCGACGCTTAAAGCGGATCCGAGATGAAAAACTTACTATAACAAGTAACTTTTCTATATATCTTATCTAAAGTTTAGATAGTTTACACAGCATATCTAGCTGCAAACCGCTTCAAAAGTTTATGATTATTTATTCTTGTGATACAATGAGGGCAGCCATGTTCTGTTTGTCACAGGCTGAGGGCTGAAGATGCTATCAGCTTGCCTGTGTGTAAATTCAGTCCCCTCTCTTCCTCCCCTCTGCCTCTGAAATCAGTGGCTAGTAACCTCCTCCTCCTCCTGCCCAGACTGAGCTCCCAGAAGCCCTTGTGCCAAGGCACAAAAGGTGCTGTGGGCAAGGCTTGTTTAGTTTATAGGGAATTAGAGTATTAAAACAAAACAAAAAAAGTATTTGGCTTGAGGAATGCCCTAAACTATATGAAAGGAACACAATTATGCAATGAGTAAAAGTTTATCTCGGATCCACTTTAAAATAAAAGGTTAGATACTTCCCTATGTAGAGGGAAAGCTTTGGATCCCAAAGAGCCTTCCCAGTTCTCTCACCGTGACCTCGGTTCATCACAGTCCCACTTTGAAATCCCGCACCTTCAGGACTCCTTGGAAGGCTTTTGAAGCACTCGCATCCCCGAATGCTGCTGAAGATGAGGGCATCTGTATTGCACATGCACAATCCCTACTGCTATGGACCCGCTCTTCTACAGAACTACTCGGGTCGTAAGTACTTCTGAAGCTTTCACCGGGACTCCTGAAAGCGTAGTCGACCACTTGGTTGAATAACTTCCAAAGAGGGGACAGAGAGAGGACCGGGAAGACTATGGGATCCAGTGTCCCCTACACAGGTGAGTATCTAACGCTCTTTTTTTCCAGAGTTGTGGACTTCATGCTTAGAAGCATTCTGTAGATCAGGGGTCCCCAAACTTTCTCGATTAAGGGCCGGGTCAACATACTTCAGACTGCCGGGGGGCTGGAACATACATAACATGATGTTTAAAAACATTACATTGAATCTAGGTATTGATTCCCCCCAATCATGCCCAGAGGAGACCTTCCAGCAGCAGCTATTCAGTCATGCGCGCCTGAAGAACGTTTGTGCACCACACAGTGAAGCATACCCAGGTGACCACCTGCCGTCCAGTTGGACAGCAGTGTCAACTGATGCAGAATTCGATTGTAAGCCAGCGAAAGACTCCTCGCTGGCTTCTATAGTATGTGGATGGGTGGAGCCAGCACTGGTATTCTATATGCGGGCCGCCGATATTTAAAGGTGCAGTGTGCCGTATCTAGAAGTTATACATTTTGTGTTTTGGGGCCAGTGAAAAAGCCTCAGGGGGCCGCATTTGGCCCGCGGGCCGTAGTTTGAGGACCACTGCTGTAGATCAATGTTTCCCAATATTCTTACAGCAGGTACCCCTTTATGAAAAGTCATGTTTGCTAAGAATCCCTTATTGTAAATATTACATACAGTAACATAATTTCATGTTCTCCATCACTCATGTATTTGAAAAGCATTTGTACACAAATATTTTGTTTTCCAAACAAACATTCCTTCAGGCTCCTAATTATTTAAAATACTAATTTAGACTTAAAAGGCAACTATCGATAAAAACAACTTTTTTTTTTTATGCTCTATATTCGAGTGCACCTTACCACTAGTGCTAGGGGCAATTTATTTCTCCTTGGTTTGCTGGGGATTACTCGCATGCAGCTGCACTTACTCTTTAACAACAAAGGGGTAAAGTGGCACCCAGGTGTAAATAAAACTTAGTTAAAAACACTTAAAACGTAAAAGGGAGAGGTGGCTTACCTCAATAAGAACAGTCTCAAAAAACAAAAAGGCTTTTTAGCACAGGCTACACGTCTCTTGGGGCGGAGTCCACTTCCTCAGGCCAATAAAAGTGCCTAAAACTATCGAATACGGGTAGCTCAATGTTACTGTTCATTATGATTGTATTTCTCTACATATTTTGATCTGCAACCAAAACATTGAGCTCCCTCTATTTGATAATTATAGGTTTAATAGTTTTTAACCTTTAGACCTGTGTGCCTCATTACCCTTTTGCTTTGTGCATATATACCTCCCACTCCACCATGGTTGCAGGGGTTCCTCCTGGCCTCACATGGTGTATACCATCATGAAAGCCAGTCCTTTTTTTACCAGGAGAGTGACCGTATCCAGTCCAGGTTGGATACCTCTAGTGGAGTCGGGTTATCTATCTGGAGTGGTCGCTCTTCCCAGGCCTGCCTGGCCTAGTCCTCTGGTGCACAGTCCTTCTGTGGGTCACCACTCCACAACAGGCAATAGATCAAAATGAAATGAAGGGGGCACTCCAAAGGCATTTTATAAACTTGCATTTATATAGATGGTTGGCAAACATCTGGTACACTTGTGTTCAGGGCTGTGGAGTCGGTACAAAAATCTTCCGACTCCAACTTCGACTCAGACTCCTCAGTTTATGAAACCTCCGACTCCGGGTACCCAAAATGGCTCCGACTCCTTGACTCCGACTCCTTAGTTTAATACTTAACAGTGCTTTGAATGTTGTACAAAAATCATCCGACTCCTCAGTTTATGAAATCAACGACTCAGACTCCGGGTGCCCAAAATTGCCCCGACTCCGACTCCACAACCCTGTGTCTTTGAGCAGAGATGATGAAACAGTAAAAACTTGATTTAAATATAAAATAAAACTGTGGGATATCTAAAAAAGTATTTTTTAGGAGAAGGAGGATAGATACAATTGTTTATCTCATCAGTTTTTTTTTCACCTCGGATGTCCTTTAAGGTGTCAAGGCACCCCACTTTCTCTTACTCTTTAACAAGAAGAACTAAGAATGTATGAAGTGGCTCCAGCCTGTGACCCCAGTACTTTCAGGCTTCCAGAGGCTGGAGCAGAAGTCCTTCCTTTGTCATAAAATTCGGGTCCTTTTATCATCTATTTCTTTCCCTAGGACGAGATGCACATAGTAATCCGGAAGCAGCTTTCCAGCACAGTGCTGAAATATAAGCGCATTGGAGTGATCGGGGCGGTGAGGATGCTGGGCAGCATGGCTGTTTATGACAGGTTAGCTTTTCCTCTGTATGTCTATCTGGCAGTAAGGCCCTATTCACACTCGTAAACACAAATTGCTATTTTGCACTACTTTTTTGGGGCGGTTTTTTTTTGGCAATTGCTTTTTGTGATTCACATTCTAGTGAATGAGAATCTCGATGCAGTCGCCGGTAAAATGCTGCATGCAGCGCGTTTGTTATTGTCGATAATCATAAATGTGCCACAATCGTTGCATTTAGAGTAATCCCATAGGATTACTTGTGCAGCAGTGCTTTCGCTGATCGCCAGTGATCAGCAAAACGCACAAATCACGGGCAAAAAGTGCCTGAGTGTGAATGGGCCCTTAGGGAGTGTCGTCATTAGTGAGCATGTAGCTACTCGTAATCGAAATTTAAGTTAGATAGCGCTACCCACAGCATCGGGGATTAACTTACCTATGCCAACCACCTATAGCTGATACGTTCCACTCATTGTCCACGTAACACCAATCCTTCCTCCTTCCGGGTTTGAAGGAGGAAGTAGTGGAGGTACGTTGGACGTGTCGGCTATAGGTGGCAGCACAAATAAGTTAACCCTCTCTGATGCAGGTAGTGCTATCTACCTTAAATTTTGTTTACTAGTAGCTTTGTACATGTAGTTACCATCACTAGCCGTGATTTTCAGACTTCGCCTGTAGTTGGTGTTCTGAGAGCTCACCAACAACCTCCTGCATTTCTTCAAGCAATAAAATTAATTTCTCCCTTGGGTGTTCCAAAATAAAATCCAAACAATTGCTGTTTCTCTCCAGGAGGAAGTCTGGCGGTGGCAGTTCAAAGGTACAGCCCCTCAGCCCTCACATCTTCCGACAGGTGAGGCCTCTTGGACCATAGTGATGTTTTATCTTGTGTCTGCAGTCAGCATGTGAATGAAATGTCATTGTGTGCGAATGCAGGTCACCTCTCTCCTGGATCTTGCACGCACGTGCTGTGAGCATTCACCTGAATCTGCTGCCTTTTACTATGACGAGTTGGCCAATCTGGTGCAGAAGAGGAACCTACACCCTCAAGTAATGGTATGCTCTGCATTCATAAGGTGGTAGAGAGATACAATATACCAGAATGATTACTACCTCTCCCCCAACAGACAAACATATTTTTATTAATGGATCAGGTCAGTTGGGTGCCACAATTGGCAGGCATCTATTAGACGATTGTGCTAATTTGCGGCAATCGTGTGCATGAGAGGTCCTAGTAGCCGATTGGCTTCTACATCATATTTATTGGTTGTAGACGATCTTCTACAACTATCGTTATTTGGGTGTGTGATTTCTAGGGTAGTGTTAGACACTTACTAGGATGAAAAACTAACTATAACAAGTAACTTGTCTATATATATCTTATTGAAAGTTTAGTATTTGGCTTGAGGAATGCCCTATAAACTATATGTAAGGAACAATGAGTGCAATGAGTCAAAGTTCAACTCGCATCCACTTTAAAGTTAGGCGTTGGGTGGGGGGCATTAAAGTTAGGCATGGTGGGATAAGGTTAGGCACTTACAGAGTGGATTAGGCAATTAGGTAGGAGGTCTTCTTTTTAGGCACTTATGGAGAGATTAGGCAATAGACCCCCCCCCCAAGGTATGGGGAGGGGGGAAGTAGGGTACAGAAGGAGGTTAATGTTATAATGGGTGCCAGGTAGTGCATAGTATAACATCGGTAATTTAAATTACCGCTATTTTACTATTAATGTCACCACCCGGCGTCAAATGATATGGCGGTGCCACAATATTTACTCATTCATTATGGCTATTAAGTCTCCAGAGGCCCATGACGGACTCCCTCTTGTTGAGAAGCTCTGGCTTTCCTCTGGGTATGGAGATCCCCGAGACATGTCACTGCCTTTTATTTATAAGGTCTGATATCTACTGAGGTTCAATACTGGCTCCCACTGGGAAGGTCTTGATTCCTCTTAGATATGGTAAACCTAGGGGTCCATTATGGCATGCAATTGATTAGGTTTTGCTTACCTTTGGAAGCAAGGCTTTCCCCTTCCCCAAAAGCCTATTACTACCGCCGTTTGACAAGTTTAGATGCCTCTATAGGTATGATGATCTGTAAGGACCCATCACACCTTCTACTGTTTGTTTGGTAAAGAACCTGTTGCCTTTTGGGAAAGTCTGATCCCCCTTTGGATATGTGTAGACCCCCAATATATATTTCTGTCTTCCAATGGGATGGTTTGACCTTCTTCTATTAACCCCCCTATTGCATTTCATTGACTACTATTAGGAAAGTTAGGCCTCCCTCTGGATATGACCTTGTTTTGTAGACCCTCTTTTGGCAGGAGACTTTTGCCTTTTTCTTGAGTGAAGTTTTGTTCTTTCCTGTAGGAATACATCAGGAAGATGGTGGTGGACGATTTCCAAGATGATTACGTGGTGGATTTAGACCAGAAGGTTGACAGGTGTGTATCACTTTCTCCTTTCTCTCTGGTCATCTCACGGAACAAAGCAGTAATAAGTCACCCCCTACTCCTAATAGGAAACACACGCCCCAAGTGGTATAAAGTAGGCCATCTGTTTTGTCACACGTCAACAGTTTACTTCCCAACTTTGTCATTCTGATGTACAATCATAATGGATGTCAGTGCTTGGGCCTGGGGTACCCTCTTTTTAGTACTTTTGGGATCCGGGGTTTTGGGGAAAGCAAATGAGGCAGGCTTCTTGAAACCTTGGAACTGCAGTATGCAAGGGGTTATAATGGCCACTATCCAATTCAAGTACCGTATATACTCGCATATAAGCCGACCCCCCAACTTTTCCCTGAAAAAACAGGGAAAAATGATTGACCCCCATATAAGCCGGGGGTAGGAAATGCTGGATTGGTGCAGCCCCCCAGTGTGTCCCAGTATAGCTAGTATAGTGCCCAGTATAGGTAGGTAGTGTCCAGTATAGCTAGTAAAGTGCCCAGTATTGCCAGTATAGTGCCCAGTATAGCCAGTATAGCGCCCAATATGGGTAGGTAGTGCCTCAGTTTAGCTAGTATAGTGCCCAGTTTAGCTAGTATAGTGCCCCAGTATGGCTAGTAAAGTGCCCAGTTTAGTTAGTATAGTGCCAAGTTTAGCCAGTATAGTGCCCAGTTTAGCCAGTATAGTGCCCAGTTTAGCTAGTATAGTGCCCAGTTTAGCTAGTAAAGTGCCCAGTTTAGCCAGTATAGTGCCCAGTTTAGCTAGTAAAGTGCCCAGTTTAGCCAGTATAGTGCCCAGTTTAGCTAGTATAGTGCCCAGTTTAGCCAGTATAGTGCCCAGTTTAGCCAGTATAGTGCCCAGTTTAGCCAGTATAGTGCCCAGTTTAGCTAGTATAGTGCCCAGTTTAGCTAGTATAGTGCCCAGTTTAGCCAGTATAGTGCCCAGTTTAGCCAGTATAGTGCCCAGTTTAGCCAGTATAGTGCCCAGTTTAGCTAGTATAGTGCCCAGTTTAGCTAGTATAGTGCCCAGTTAGCCAGTATAGTGCCCAGTTTAGCCAGTATAGTGCCCAGTTTAGTGCCCAGCATAGGTAGGTAGTGCTCCGCCCCCCCGCCCCCCGCTGCTGCTATTACCTGTTTAGGAAGCGGCCGCTTCCTAATCCGCGTTCCTCTTCTTAAGTGTCTTCTCAGAGTATCACAGCAGCGCGCCCGGCGCTGCTGCTGTGACGATGTAGAGTGCAGGAAAGAGCGCGGCTCCCTATAGCGGCGATCTGTATCGCCGTTGCCAAGGGAACCGCTCTTTCCTGCCCCCTGCATCGTCACAGCAGCAGCGCCGGGCGCGCTGCTGTGATACTCTGAGAAGACACTTAAGAAGAGGAACGCGGATTAGGAAGCGGCCGCTGCCTAAACAGGTATTAGCAGCGGCGGCCGGGGGGGAGCGGGGAGGGGGGAGCGGGGCGCGGACCACCCACCCACCCACCCACCCACCACTAGACCACCAGGGAAGACTCGCATACAAGCCGACCCCCCAACTTTTGACCCCCATTTTGGGGGTCAAAAATTCGGCTTGTATGCGAGTATATACGGTAGGTCTTGTTTAGACCATCGTAGACGATATACTGTAACGGTAGTGTTTTCAAATTCTGGAGAAGGCAGAACAATCTCATCCATATCAGCAGCCCATCTAAAAGGGCTCACAAAAAAGTTAGTTCAACTAGACTAGCAGCTCAATCAGCAAATATTTAAGAATTAGGGTGTTTCAGAGGTTTATCTGTTTGTCACAGAGACAGATGCAAAGCCCGAATTTTTATTTTCAAGCCTTTATTTGATATATTTCAAGCCTTTATTTGTTATAATTTTCATGATTATGGCTAACAGCTTATGAAAATCCCAAATAGTGTGAAAATGTTCAATATTTTAGGCTCAAAATGTCAAACGTTAATCAGCTAATTAATGTAAAACACCTGTAAAGGGTTCCTATTTCATATATTAGTTTCACATCTTAAGTTTTACTTAATTACTGATGCCATAACTCCACCACCCGTGTCCGTGTGATCTAATCCAGGCAGGCAGAAGGACATCTGAAA
The DNA here is from genome assembly GCF_040937935.1 of Hyperolius riggenbachi. Classification (NCBI taxonomy): domain Eukaryota; kingdom Metazoa; phylum Chordata; class Amphibia; order Anura; family Hyperoliidae; genus Hyperolius; species Hyperolius riggenbachi. The sequence continues at coordinate 59,795,679 of NC_090654.1, forward strand.
TAAGAATTATAGCAAACAGACGTGATAAGACAGGCTGCAGCAGTTCTCCTGTCTCTCCTCTCTCTCACACTGTGAAAAGAGATGTAATTTGATCCAGGCAGGCAGAGATCAGGGGAGGGAAAAAGGCTGAAGGGGAGGACACAATGCTGAGGGTTTACTTTAGCAAGGCTTCAGCATGAGGAGAAAGAAGGCAGTGCTACCACAGATATAAATGTGAGTCTGTTCTATCCACTCCTATGTACCAGATGTATACTTTATACGTTCATCTAACTGTACACAGTGCCTAGACTACATATATGTATTGCCATTCAAACCTTTTTTTGGCCAGAGGTGCTCGTTACATGAGCATTTGTGTGCAAAGGGTTGATTTGATTTTGCTCTTTCATTAGCCTTTAGTAACTCCATCTTATTTAAAGTGGTCTGAAAGCCAGCATTTCTACTTTGCTCTAAAAGATTCCTCACAGCTTTAAAGCTACTATCCCAGAAAAAAAATCTAGCAGAACATCACTGAAATGGTTAAACAAAGCACTTTGTCCTGCTATTCAGCTTCAAATCCGCATCCAAACTGGAGATAACAGTATTTTTTTACTTGTTAACCCTCCTGGCGGTTCATTTCTGTCTGGAATTAGGAGTCAAAAGCGGTACATTGTTTTCAAGAATTTTAGGACCTCCGATTCAAAAGTTATAACTCACCAAAATATGTCAGAATAAAAGCATGGTAGACATTTTACATATAAATAAAAGACTGGAACACAAATTTGCAGGAAAAAATAAATTTATCAATAAAATGAAATAGCAAAACTGTACAAATAAGCAGCAGATTATATATATATATATATACAATAATCAGTACAGTATATACAATAATTAGTACAGTATATCCCTAGTACACCTCCCGTGTGTGATAAATCTTAAAGCATGGAACGGGACACAGGCCGACATCACAGTCCGGGCAGTAAAACCGGGTTTCTTTGCGGACTTTCTTCCCCTTGGTATCCGTCTTGCTGCAGCAAACCACACACATTCTTGTTGGTGTCGCTTTTTTTGGAGTGGGTGGGATGTATTCAGAAAAGTGGCGGCCAGTGAGGCGCTCCGGATTGACCACATATGATGCACGGCGCCCAACTCGCACATCTGATGATGAAGTTGGGTACTTTAGGCATATGGTTTCACACAGTTTCCATATGAAGTCAGCATGTGATCCTGGCCTTTCACTGCGTTGCTTATGCAAGATGAATGCATTCCACAATGCCTGTTCCAGCAGATGACGAAAATTTTTTTTATAGTACTTTTTCTGCTGTTTCCGCACTGCGGGGTAGTATGTCATCGCCTGGTCAGCTCGGTCCACCCCACCCATTGTATGGTTGTAGTCCAGGATAACTTGCGGCTTGTCCAGGACTTTCCCTCCTCGCGTTCTGGTGGTGACAGAGGATGCATCGTGGACTGTGCTGAGCGCACACACGTCCCTCTTGTCACGCCAGCGGAGTGCCAACATTTTTCCCTTCTGCCAAGCCACAATGTCCCCAGATTTTAGCTTTTGCTTGGCGAAGGCAGTAGGCATTTCTCGCCGGTTAGGACGAACGGTGCCGTAGGCGTCGGTTTTGTTCCTGATAAGAAATTCAAACAGTTCAGGTGAACTATAAAAATTGTCCGTCGTCAAACAATACCCCTTATTCAAAAGTGGCTCCACCAAGGACAGCACGGATGAAGTCGCCAGCCCGTAATTGCTGAATGCAGGGTTGAACTGTGTCCCTTTCCCGGTGTACAGTACGCTGTTCCAGATGTATCCGGTGGCAGACTCGCATAAAGTGTAGGACTTTACTCCAAACCGGGCCCTCTTGGATGCGATATATTGGATCCAGGACAGTCTGCCCTTGAAGGCCATCAAGCTTTCATCCACACTTATGTCCCTCTGGGGTACATAAGTGTTGCGGAAGTTTTCCATGACCAGCTGATGAACCTCCCATATCTTCTTTAGCTTTGGCGCAGGGTGGGTGGACTCATCAAAGGCAGTGTTGTCTGCGAAATGCAGAAATTTCATAATGAGTCCAAAGCGGTACTCTGACATGACCGTGCCAAAGAACGGGGTGGCGATGACTTTGTTGGTCGACCAGTACCATTTCTGCAGGGGTTTCCCCACCACCCCCTGCAGAATAATCAGTCCAAGGAACCGCCACAAATCCTCCTTCGTAATTGGCTCCCACATCCTGGTCCTGGAAAGGGGCCTTCGTGGAGCAGCAATTTCTTGTGCGGCGTAGCGGTTCGTCTCCACCACGATTTTGTCAATGACAGCGTCACTGAAGAACAGCTGCAGGTAGGCCAGGGGGCAGTGTTCACAAGCAACCTTCAGGCCGGGTTCCCCAGTAAAAGGGAAACGGGGGGGCGGTGGTGGGGCCCGAGTGGTGTTGACTGGGCACCAAACTCGTGCGTCACTGACCTCCGTGTCGCTGGAGATGGAGTCGCTGTCACTCTCGCTGTCGGACGACAGGTTGCCAGGCGCATCACTGTCACTGGAGTCCTCCAGCGACGGCATATCCGGATCGCTGTCCTCTAACTGCATCAGCGCTTCCGCTGTGAGATGCCTTGAAGATGACGCCATAGCAGGTGATGGGCAGGTGGCAGGAGAAGAGCGTAGTAAAAATCCAGGCAGAGGTCGGTACAGGCGGCAGGCAGAGTAGTCGAAATCCAGGCAGAGGTCGGTACACAGAAATCCAAATTGGGCAGAATCAGCAGGCAAAGAGCGTAGGTCAAAGTTCAGGCAGAGGTCGGTACACGGAAATCCAATCGGGCAAAATCAGCAGGCAAAGAGAGTAGGTCAAAGTTCAGGCAGAGGTCGGTACACAGAAATCCAAAAAATCCAGCAGATCACAAAGATCAAAGCAGATCACAAAGATCAAAGCAGCTCACAGCTCACAGCTCACAGCAGGGATGCAAGTGGCAACAGTGTATTGGATACACATGTAATTCATACATGTGTATCCAATACAATGCACTTTAGGGCCAATGAAAAATCATCCTTTTAAAATTTCCCGCCCACCCCCATGACGTCACGCCGCCCGACGTCACGCTGCTTGCTCTGATTGGCTGCCGGGTCCCCAGGAGCATTCTGGGGCGAGAGGGGGACCCGGAGGCCGGAATTCGTAGAGAGGAAGCGGGGAGAGCCCGCAGAAGAAGAGGGGACAGCCGCTGCTGCTGGGGGAGCCAGGCAGGAGTCCCTGGGGAGCGCCGATCGCGCTAGGGACTCCCGCAGAAGAAGAGGGGAGATGCTGCTGGGGGAGCCAGGCAGGAGTCCCTGGGGAGCAACGATCGCTCTAGGGACTCCCGCACAGCAGGTATTTGCCGCCTCCGCGAGCCGCCACTACCCCCGATCACATGGCCGCCGGGTCCCCGCTAGATTACAGGGGATCTGGGGATCCCGGCGGCCAAACACACATGCTGCATTGCGGGGGACAGATGCAGGAGTCCCGCTGAGCAGTGCCGATCGGCGCGCGGGACTCCTGCACAGCGCACAAAGCTATTTTTAGCCACCCCGACCTGAGCTCGGGATTACCATTAGTTGCATGCATTTCCTACCCCGAGCTCAGGTCGGGGTTACCGCCAGGAGGGTTAAACACAAATGTATCAACACTGGAATGTAAACAAACACTCTGAGAAACTGTCTCTGCTTCAGGCACACACACAGTTTAGAATAGCTCATTAGAAGATTTTAATATATAATAAAAACAGTTATAATAGAAATAGAATAAAATGCAATGGCAGCTTTCAGGGCAAGATAAACTACACTTTGGAAACTTGTAATTTGTAGACAGACAATATTACTTGTGCACAAAAGCAAATATGATAACTGTATGAGTTTCAGACTTTTTTTACGTGTCTTTATCAGTGGATTCTATGTCTTCCATTTCTCATCTGTGGCGTTTCTGTGCCATCTGGTTTGGGTATGACTTTTTAGGCGCTCCAGATTAGATTGAACAGTTTGAGTTTTGTGTAATGTTTGTGTTATTTCTTTAGCCAACATGCGTTCCCGGTGCAATCCATGTACAACCTGGAGGAAGATGAGAGCCAGGGCATTGTGGTGATTAATATCCTCCCACTTCTGTCAAAGGACTTTGCTAATAAAGATATTGCACACACCAAGGAAGGACGGTGAGTTTCCATTGGTTGTCATACACTAGATACATATATTTGTTTTATAGTTGGAGCCTCTGTACTGTGTATTGGGTTTATACTGCACATTGATTGGTTGTACCATCTCTCTGCAGCCCCGTGTCACTGCTCTGCCTGACACCATTTTTCCGGCTCCTGCGGCTCTGCATAGAAGACGAGTATGATGGCAACTTAGATGAGATTGACGCTTTGCTAGGTACCATGGCTTCTGATTTCTGTTCTGGTGACTTTACTATGTGGCAGCCACAGTCCTCCTCTGTCATTATACAGTGGCAATTCCTCACTATAGTGACTGCTAAAGAGCTTTCCATGTATGTATTATTGCCCATTGCCGGGATTGATTCACAAAGCTTCTCTCAAATTCTCTCACCCTATTTATCTTTCACCTTAAAGTCGACCTGAACTTCCTCTCTACTCTAAAAGATAAGCAACAATATAATTACCTTCAAGGAAAATAAATCTGCAATGTGTCTACTTCTTAGGGTTAACATCCTCTGTTTACAAATTAGTTGCTCTGCCAATGCAGCACAGCTGAGAGATCATATTGCAGCTGTGATCAGTCACAGATGAGGGGGAATTAGGTTAAACTCTCTAAATACATACAGGATGCGTTTCTCTAGGTTTACCTTCTGTTCTGTGCAAGAGTTCAACTTCACTTGAACTGTAAGGAGAGCTAATGCACAAGATAAGCCGATAAGGGCAGTATGCAGTTTATATTTTCTCCTGAAATATCACCTTCTCATAGGTGATATTTTCTCACCTTATCAATAAAATGCTTTTCAAATCACCAGCAAGCGAAATATTCAAAATGATTTTGGTAATACTTTTTTCACCAACTTTTTCAATTGCTGAAAATGTATTTTAAAGAGAGTCTGAAGCAAAGAAAAATTCCTCTTTTTACTTTACAGTGCTCTTCAGCAATATGAGCAAAGATGAATCGCCTCATCCATATGGCTGAACGATGTATTTAACAAGCCCCCCCAGAGCAAAATCCTCCGGTACTTCCTGGAGGAGGCAGAGCTTTGCACTGTAGCTCTGCCTCTGTTCTAGTCAATCTCCGGTACTTCCTGCAGGAGGCAGAGCTTTGCACTGTAGCTTTGCCTCTGCTCCAGTCAATCTCCGGTACTTTCTGCAGGAGGCAGAGCTTTGCACTGTAGCTCTGCCTCTGTTCTAGTCAATCTCCGGTACTTCCTGCAGGAGGCAGAGCTTTGCACTGTAGCTCTGCCTCTGTTCCAGTCAATCTCCGGTACTTCCTGGAGGAGGCGGAGCTTTGCACTGTAGCTCTGCCTCTGTTCCAGTAAATCTCTGGTACTGTAAGGCTTGGTGGTGTATTCTCCACAGTCAGCATGCAACGCATGAGCTGACGTGGAGGAGGTACACACACTAGCACAAAGAAACAGGCTATCCCTAGTATAGTGGAGGGGAGGACTGACTCCAATAGGAGATTGTGGCGCACAGAGCCGGTGCAGATCTGACAGCCACAAACAATGCTTTCGTTATAACGTCTCAGCGCAAAGTAGCGCTGAGCGCATAAACCAGAACTGAGGAGATCAGCACAGGTAGTCAGGAAATAGCAGGATCGAGATAGATAAACGTAACACAGATAAATATACAATAAGTATGTTTTCCTAGCGTATTACAATTACAGCTATCAATGAAACTATTTGTAACGTCTGACTAACATATGTATATATCGGCAATGAACCGATATATGACATAAGCAGGAACGCTGACTAGGACTGGAGTAATACAGGGAACAGGACTCAGAAGGATTCGCTATCTCTTCGCAGAGATGAACGCAATCCACAAACAGTAACAGAACAGGATTCAGAAGGATTCGTTATCTCTTCGCAGAGATGAACGCAATCCACAAACAGGACCAGGAACAGGATAACTAGCTCAGCACGGGTGCTCACGGTACGCGCAAACTACCAAAATGTGCTGGAAAACTGACTAACTGAACACAGGAAATAAACAGTTCGTGTACGTATATATCAGCGACACTGATGTATCAACGTAACACGAATACAAGGAAAATAATAAACGTGCTGGTATGCATATATATTGGCAATGAACCAATATATGATGCAAAACCAGCAAAGTATCTTTAGAACAAGAAACACGATCGGGGGCTGAAGCGACAGCAAGACGGGCTTAAACTGAAGCTATGAAAACCCAAGGAAACCCTGCAGGAAGCAGATCTTTATACTGAGGTCATCCAATGGGAGCAGACATGCAGATTCCCACACAGGTGAATGATAATCAGTCACAAGCTGACAGCAGGGAAAGACAGACAAAGCTATGCAGTTTGCATGGAAATAGATCAGAACTGCCTGAGCTGCAGCACTACTACTTCCAGCAACAGCTGCTGCAGCAGCAATCATCACAGTACCCCCGCCCTTAAAAGCGGATTCCAGACGCTTTTCAAAACTGAAATTCCCAACAAAACAGTCTGACTGATAATTCATGATGACCGGGACAGCCCGGCACGACCGAATTCCAGAATCAGTCCCCACAAGACTGGACCCATCAGAACCAGAACCTACAGAACCATGCCCATCAGTACTACAAGCCCCAATGTGACACCCATCAGAACCATGATTTCCAGAAGAAAGCCCTCCGAAATTCCCTGAGCGATACCCACCGCCTTCCAGGAACCGTTCAGAAACGCCAAAGCCTTTGCAATGCCCACCGGTACTGTCAACACAAAACCCACTGTTGAACCAGTCCAAGGCACCAGGACAAGTTTTCTCAGAGACCTCCCAGAACACCTTGAAGCTCCAAAGAGATCCCCATAGGTCAGAATGCCCCTTAGGCTCACATGGAGAACTATCAAGAACCCCTATGGAACCTAGGGCAATTCCCGAGTCAGGGCCACAAGGACAAACATCAATATCAGGGCTTTCAGGGACCAGAACCATCTCTGGGCATGCAGGCAGACTGGCAACATCAGAACGTGTTCCCACTAAGGAAGCATCAGAGCACGCTAACACCTTAGACACACTTGGGCATTCTGGCACACAAAGAACATCTGGGCACACCGGCACAAGAGAAACCTCTGGGCATGTCAAGGAACTGTGAGCCTCAGGGTCAGCCAAGACAGGACCAAAACCAGGACTGGCCAAAAAAAAATCATCATGACTAAACTTCGCAACTACTGGACTTTTACACGAGAATGCTGGATCAGACTTAGATGTCGCTGATTCCAGCAAAGTCGGTAACAAATCAGATTCAGGGGCACTAACAAGACAGGACAAATCTTCTGATGTATGCACTGAACCAGATAGGGACTCCACAACTACCTCTGGACTGGACAGAGACTCATCTAATACACTGGATTGGAGCTCATGAGGCGCTGCAGAACAAGTCAGTATTGCAGCATCCCCCACTGGACTAGGCAAAACTGAGGAATTCCCTGGACAGGAAGGGGACTCTGGAACCTCTGCCACAGCGGCCAGAGAACCAGAATCTTTCAGGATACAGGGCTGGGTTTCAGGAACACTCATCAGACCGGACTGAAATTCTGAGATTTCTATTATTTTGACCAGAGAATCAGAATTATCCATGTTACAGGGCAAGACTTCTGAAACATTCAGAGGACAGGGCTGGAGTTCCTCGGCTGTTACAACACTGGAGAGGGACTCAACATTGGTTAAATCAGACTGTGTACAGGGCAAGGTATCTAACACAATTGCTGACGAGGACAATATTTCAATGGCTTCTGCTTTGCTGGGCAGAAATTCACCAAGTTTTATTAGAGCAGACTGTAATTCCAAAACAGCTGCTAGACAAGTGAATATTACTGCAACACCAACTGAGGTAAGCAGTGCCTCAGACCCTTCTGCTAGAGGGTTTGAAATATCCAAAGTACTGGGTGAAGCATAAGACTCTGCGACCACAGCTTCACTGGACAGGATCACTGAACAGTCCATATTGCAGGGCAAAACCATGGAAGCACCTGCTGGACAGCATAATGATTCTGTGACCTGAGTTTCATTGGAGAGATCTACTGCACAATTCATGGTACAGGGCAAATTTATTGGAACATTTTCTGAACAAGGTAATAATTCTGCGATTTCAGGTTCACAGAGCAGATGCTCTGAGCTATTCACGAAACTAGAGCGAGGTGTAGAAACAGGAAGATCAAGACACAATGTTTGCGCATCTGAATCACCATTCAATTGTAAAATTGGAAAATTCAGATGCTGGGGTTCTGAGGTTTCTGGACAGGATTGCTGGGACTCGGAAACTGATGTAGTGCATCTATTGGCATCTGCTGGATCAGACAGGAGTTGAACTTTATTAACATGGGTAATTTCTGCAGAAGTGTTTGCAGAGACAGGCAAGATTTTTCTGGTGTCTGTTTCACTGAACAAAGACTCATGAGTACTGGCTAGGCTGGACTCAGAAGTCAGCAGGACCTCTGGATTCTCTGCTGAGAAATTTGTGCAGGGCAAAGTTAAGAAAGTATCAGTGGCTTCTGTTTTACTGGGAAGTAACACTGAGTTATCCATGGTACAGGGTGGAGTTACAGGAACATTCACAAGACATGGCAGGGACTCAGTAACTGGAGAAGTGGGACAGTCTCCAATTGACAGTGTGTCTTCCCTGGTATCAACTGATTGAATCGCATAAAAATCATCCAAAATCATTTTCCACACATCGATCAATGGAGCCACAAAGTCATACCCACACACACCAGTTTTTATTAGGTTATAGGCAGACTTAATGCATGCATTCAATACTAATTCACTTTTTGCACTGTAAAATTGACAAAATGAACTTGAATCATTCTTCCATTCATTGACCAGAGCTTCCATCTCTCCTTTCTCAAATGGAGGATTCCAAGCATACTTAACAGGCAGATCACAGTTTGCAGATATGATTGTGGCAGGGACATATATTGGGTTAATTAGCAGGTGATTGGCAGATTCCTTATTCTTAAGAATCTCTAATACCTGTAGCAAGTGTTGAACTGTAGTGTATGCAAACTTTCCTTGCTTCACAAATAAGTTGATTTGTTCAATACTCTGTAATATCTCCTCATAATCATACTCAGATAATTCTTTTAAACAAAAATCTTTATTTTCCCTAGCCAGTGATGAAAGTTCATTAGTAGTTTCATAAGTCCATTTAACTCCCCTGAAAGACAATTGCATTTCATTATCTGTTAATGGCAGAATCTCATTATAGGTCTCAGTCGCTAAGGATAACGACTCTGCAGATTGGACACGTTTCTTAGAACGTTTGCGTTTTGCCTTTGACCTTGCTGTTTTTGATGATTTATTCAAAGCTGCAGGAAAATTATCAGTAACACTTTCTGCTTGCTGCTCATTCTTGCAAACAATTGAAGGAGCAGCTGATTGGCCTGCTGCCAGGAGTTCATTAAGAGGAAAAGGCAATGGATCTATGCGCAACCAATTGTGAATTACAAAAGTTATAAATTGCAAAGGACTTTGTCTAAACTGAGTGTGATCTAAGACATCGATTGCCCAATCAAAAAGTTTGCCCTTAAAAAGAGCACAAACGATCCAATCAGACCAGGTAGAAATTGCAGAAGCCCGAAAGTCGGGATTGGCCAGAACTTTAACCAATTCTGATATAAATTTGTCTGTAACTTCAGGACCAAGCTTTTCAAATTTTTTAAAGGAGCAGGACCCCTGACAAACAGTGTCATAATTTCTGGAAATTCCCCCCACAATAGGGATTGGTAATGGGGTTTTCATAATGTAAGGCTTGGTGGTGTATTCTCCACAGTCAGCATGCAACGCATGAGCTGACGTGGAGGAGGTACACACACTAGCACAAAGAAACAGGCTATCCCTAGTATAGTGGAGGGGAGGACTGACTCCAATAGGAGATTGTGGCGCACAGAGCCGGTGCAGATCTGACAGCCACAAACAATGCTTTCGTTATAACGTCTCAGCGCAAAGTAGCGCTGAGCGCATAAACCAGAACTGAGGAGATCAGGACAGGTAGTCAGGAAATAGCAGTATCGAGATAGATGAACGTAACACAGATAAATATACAATAAGTATGTTTTCCTAGCGTATTACAATTACAGCTATCAATGAAACTATTTGTAACGTCTGACTAACATATGTATATATCGGCAATGAACCGATATATGACATAAGCAGGAACGCTGACTAGGACTGGAGTAATACAGGGAACAGGACTCAGAAGGATTCGCTATCTCTTCGCAGAGATGAACGCAATCCACAAACAGTAACAGAACAGGATTCAGAAGGATTCGTTATCTCTTCGCAGAGATGAACGCAATCCACAAACAGGACCAGGAACAGGATAACTAGCTCAGCACGGGTGCTCACGGTACGCGCAAACTACCAAAACGTGCTGGAAAACTGACTAACTGAACACAGGAAATAAACAGTTCGTGTACGTATATATCAGCGACACTGATGTATCAACGTAACACGAATACAAGGAAAATAATAAACGTGCTGGTATGCATATATATTGGCAATGAACCAATATATGATGCAAAACCAGCAAAGTATCTTTAGAACAAGAAACACGATCGGGGGCTGAAGCGACAGCAAGACGGGCTTAAACTGAAGCTATGAAAACCCAAGGAAACCCTGCAGGAAGCAGATCTTTATACTGAGGTCATCCAATGGGAGCAGACATGCAGATTCCCACACAGGTGAATGATAATCAGTCACAAGCTGACAGCAGGGAAAGACAGACAAAGCTATGCAGTTTGCATGGAAATAGATCAGAACTGCCTGAGCTGCAGCACTACTACTTCCAGCAACAGCTGCTGCAGCAGCGATCATCACAGGTACTTCCTGCAGGAGGCAGAGCTTTGCACTGTAGCTCTGCCTCTACTCCAGTCAATCTCCGGTACTTCCTGGAGGAGGCGGAGCTTTGCACTGTAGCTCTGCCTCTACTACAGTCAATCTCCGGTACTTCCTGAAGGAGGCAGAGCTTTGCATTGTAGCTTTGCCTCTGCTCCAGTCATTCTCCACGGATCTCTGCCTCTCCCCGCCCCTCTCAGTCTTCTTTCACTAAGAGGGGCGGGTAGAGGCGGCGATCAGCGCAGATTGACTGTACTTCGTGGAATTTTGCCCGTAGATTTTGAGGGGTTAAATACTTTGTTTAGCGGCACAGATACAGCGATTCATCTTTGCTCATATTGCTGAAGAGCACTGGAAAGTAAAAAGAGGAATTTTTCTTCTCTTCTGACTCTCTCTTTAAAGAGAAGATGAAAAATCATCTCCTAGGAGAAAACTCAGGAAAAAACGTTAATTGCATTCAGGCCCTGAGGTTGATTCACAAAGTTTACTTATTTTTCACCTCAACTGTAAGGAGAGCTAATGCATGAGGTAAACAATTGAGAGATAATTCATGACACAAACAGAAAAAGAGAGATCATTCATGAGATAAGTTAGATAAGGAGAGATAAACCATGAGTTAGGTCAGTTAAGGAGAGATGACTCACAAGTTAAGTCAATTAAGGAGAGATAAATTGTGAGTTAATTCAAGAGAAAGGCTTTGTGGATCAGCCCCCTTATCCCATAGACCTTTCAGTTTGCCCGATTGTAGGACATGGAAAGTGTATGTGAGATGTGATAGTTGGCGTTTTTTCCTCAGGTTGTCCCGTGTATGTCACAGATCTGGATGTCGTAGACAAGATGGAGTCCATGTCCAAGCAGGAGCGGGAGTTCCTGTGCTCTTTGCTCTTCTTCGCTATTAACTGGTTCAGAGAGGTGACTGATGGATAACACTGGCCTCTGTAATGTGCTTGTTGTCTGTACGATGTGTGATGCTATCCTGTCCCCCTGCAGGTGGTTAATGCTTTCTGCAAGCAGCCCAACGCTGATATGAAGGGGAAAGTGTTGACGCGGTTACAGAACATCACATGGCTGCAGTCTGTCCTGGAGAGATGCCTGGCAGGTACTGCTGCTCCCTCTCTCCTTCCATTATTCTCTCACTTATATACAGTAACTGCAAGGCTGAAGTATGTAGGTTTACCATGTGCAGCTGATGGCAAGGCCGCCATATATGGGTTGTACTGTATATGGTAACCAAAAGGCCACCATTAATGGGGCACAGTGTATATGACATGCCGCTACAATGTTAAGTAACTATGTTAGTTACAGTTACTATGTTAATTAACATAGTAGCGAGTGCTGCTATGTAAGGCGTACATAACGGCCGCTCTTCTGTTTAGCGAGCGCTCTATTACTGTACATTAGGCTTTGCAGCACAGCTTAATGAATCAAGCCTATGGCTCCAAACACTCCAAAAACGTTACAAATAATCTCAAACCTCCTAAATTCAGATAACCACACTCCCCGTATGAAGTACAATAATCAGAATGCGTCAGTAGGGTGATTCCCTGAGCTAATTAAATGATGTACAAATGGAAAGCAAAGATAATGAAACATCACTTTACATATTGCCGTTTTGGAGGGTTACAGGAGTTCTGGATCTGCTTATGAAGTATAATTTACTTTATTGCCTCCTGGACTTGCATGTTGTCTACTTGTTCCCTCAGTCTGGCTGTTGATTTGTGTCCCTGTAGCTTCTCCTGGATATATTCCTCCACCAGCAAACTTTGACTTTGATGGACAAGACGCCACCCCAAGCCCTGTGCATGCGGTCACTGGGAAGAAGGCAAAGAAAGGTACTGCTCTTCTCCTTGTCTATCCTGATATTTAATGTACATTTAAAGGAACCCTGAGACGAGGGAAATTAGTTCTATTTTACTTACCTGGGGCTTCTTCGAGCCCCTATAGCTTTATACGTCCATCAGTTTCCTCCTGACCTGCTCCGTTGTGCTGCTTTTCCCCTCCGAAAAACCAACACAAGCATGACCAAAGCCTGGAGCATGATCGAGGAGGCACTTGGCCACGGCCGTGAATGCACAGTAACGGCACAAAGATTTTTTCAGTATATTGTGTATGATGATAATTTAAACCTGTGTCTAGTGTGGCATCTGTTGTGTCGCTGTTTGTTTATGTGGGTTGCTAGGCAGAGGCTCGCTCTGTTACTTTGCGGTGGGGCGGAAGGCGTGCCCGGGAGTCCGATGCGCACATTAGTGGTCACGTGAGTGGCTGATCTCAGCGCCCACGTGGTTACTACACATCACACCAGTGGGCGGTAGCTTGAGTGGCCGCAGGAGAGGCAGTTCCCCATTTGTGCTCACTCAGCATCCTGGAGTTTGCCTCCATCGCATAGGATGAGGCGTACATTTGTGTACATGTATTTTTGCATACTAATTAGGAAGTTCCCCATCAGGTCCGCATGGCGAGACGGGAGGTGATTGGTCGCCACAGAGTGGCACATACATGTGATTGGTTGAATCTCCATCAGCTTGTATATAAAAGGATTGTATGTTAAGCATTATGTCAGACACTGATAGAGCTTGAGAAAGGAGGACACTCCTCCGAAACGTTGCAACTTTGTGCTGTCATGTGTCTTTTTAATCAATAAAGAGCTAATACTTAGATGGTGCCGGCTACTACTTACGTCTTGCTACCTTTGGAATTGGAGTGCTGACCTCCCATTAGCCGGGCACATCGCTTGTTGAATCGCCTGGTGTGCAGTCCAAGAAATCTGTTTATGCACAGTAACCCACAACTGCTCCAAGCAGCGAGCTTTTGGAGGAGCACAACGGAGGGGACTGGGTGAAAACTGGGAATTTGTAAGGCTATGAAGTGCTTGAAGTAGCCCACTCATAATTTTTCAGCCTATAAGACAGCAAGAAATAGGGAGAAAAAGTGAAAAATCTATAAAAGAAATGGAGCGCACAATAGTGCATTACCTATGTTTATTTTTATTAGAGAATTAAATGTTCTACTCACAAGATTTCAAGTCTAAAAACGCTTCTCAGCGGTAAAGCCAACCGCTTATTATCCCAGGCAGGGCGGCAGCAGCGCACTGTGGCCAGCAGCGCGGGACCCGGTGGTTGGGTAGAGCCGTCTCGCTGTTGGGATGGGCGTGGCTGAGGTTCAGTAGGCGTGCAGCATCATTACGCGTTTCGGCGCTCTGCGCCTTCGTCAGATGAAGTCAGCTCTCCCCAACCACCGGGTCCCGCGCTGCTGGCCACAGTGCGCTGCTGCCGCCCTGCCTGGGATAATAAGCGGTTGGCTTTACCGCTGAGAAGCGTTTTTAGACTTGAAATCTTGTGAGTAGAACATTTAATTCTCTAATAAAAATAAACATAGGTAATGCACTATTGTGCGCTCCACTTCTTTTATAGATTTCTCTCTTTGCCCTAACATTTGGAGCGGCACAGTACATTATCTCCTTTAAGCAAAGAAGACTTATAACTGTGTATGTGTGACTGCAACCTCCAGAGAGGAGCGCAAGGATTTTCATTGCTTTTGTAGGGAGAAAAAGTCCTTGCATCTTATATGCTGAATGCAAGGAGTCCCCAACTTATGAATACCCACCTCTGGCTCCCCCTGGGTCTCCCACTCCTTCTCTGTGTCTCCGCTCCCCCGCGCCCCTTCCCATCTCCCGCTTCCCTGTTTGTAATTAGCAGTGTCGGCAGCTTGGCTCACCTAATCCATGGCTTGCTCGGTGATTACAGACCTCTAGTGCCGGCTTCTGCTGATCGTGTCATCAGCAGAGGCTGGCACTAGGGGAGCTGTGCAGGAGAGAAGAGGTCTGTGATCACCTCGCGAACCATGGATTAGGTGAGCCAAGCTGCAGACACTGCTAATTATAAATAGGGGTGAAGTAGGATATCGGAGACATGGGGAGATGGAGGCACACTTGGGGCAGAAAAGGACACACAGGAGGACACTAATTGGGAGAACTCATCTCGAGAACAAGACACTCTTGGAACATGGGCGCACCAGGTTTAGTATATTTTTATTCCCTGGTTTTTGCCCTCTAAACCTAGGTGCGTCTTATATGCCAAAAAATATGTTAAATAAAATAGAACTTTTTCTCCATCTCTTGTACACTTTAATAGTCACAAGGAAGTGTCTCCATACCCAATCTAGTGGCTATGTGTGGGAGCACAGTGTGGTCATTTATCAGTCCTAATGAATGGATGAAAACCCCATTCTAAAGGAGCAACTTCAGCACTGGTCTGTTTGAACTTTGAAGCGACGGCATGTCTGTATAATTGTTTCTTTTGTTTTGAAACAAAAGGCGGTAAAAGACGTTCAAAGTCTGATTCAAAGAACACCTCCACAGAAAGCTCCCAGTTAGAAGAGCAGCTGGATTCAGTCCCACAAGAAACACAGAAGACACAGCTGGAAAAGGTACAGCACTCCCTACAGATAAACATGGCTACACAGCACCACATTCTTTGCCATCGGCAGCCTTACCTTTTGTGGCACATTTCTTCCCACCCACTCGTACTTATGGTTCTTCGCTTCTGTTTCTTCCTTTCTCTGGAATTCCTCACTATGTCATGAAGCGTTCTCCTTACCTACGCTCACAAATCCTGACGTACAGCAACACTACCCTATCGGTCTGCCTGAATAATGCTCTCTTACCCTTCAGCTGCCAGATCTCTCACCGCATGGGTTTTTTGCCTCTCAGTTTAGGCTTCGAGCGCTTCTTCTTGGCTTATGGTTATGTTGATATCCTAGTTGCAGTACATTCACATAGTGTACATGTTTATGGACGTCATAGGTGCTACAAGTATAAATCTATAGTATATCTGTTGTTTAGAAAGAGACCGAGGAGTCCAGCAAACCATCCATAAGTCTGACTAGCTTCCGCCCCTATTTTCGGGAACTGGACCTCGATGTGTTCACCATTCTTCACAGTGGCCTCCTGACCCGTTCCCTTCTAGACTCGAACATGTGCACTAAGGTAAGAAGATGAGGGCACTATGAATGTATCCAGATTCCATCTAACTGTCCTCTATATTCTACAGATCCATCAGTGTGAAGACAGAAGACCCTGTGCCTTAATAAACTGGATTTCTTACAGGGAGGGGCTGGCAGGAGCCTATATCAAATGGACGTAGGTGGGCGGAGTCAGGTCTTGATACTGAGGGAAGGAACAGAGGAGGGTGATGATCTGAACTCAGTATGGTGTGAAAGTAAGACTGAGGATCAAAAGTATAGTCTGAAGTGGACAGATGAAGGGTGACAATTGGTATTTGGGATAGAAAGAAAGGAGAGAAGGTTCAGTGAGCTTGGGTGCTCTGCTGCTTGGAGGGAATTGACCCGTTTCAGGTCAATTTGGCACAGCGATCTGCAGACGTCTAATAGACGCCTGTGTTAATTTTCAGTCATCGGGTGCCCAGGCCATCATTTGGGTGCCTAATGCAGCCAGTACCTACTACATAGTATGTCATGGTTGTAGATGATCAGCTACAACTATTTGTTGTATGGGGTGCCCGATTTCTGCATTAGTGTTGGGCCAGGGCTGGGCTAGCTACGACCTGCAGGTCATATCTAGTCCACTGGGGTTGTGAATTCAACTCGCCGATAGAGGGCCAGATTTCTCTCCTCTTCACCCTCCCTGCAAAGTTCCGTGCGGTGTGTAATGAAAATTTTAACTCACCCAAACGCACTTTTCAGCTGTGATCTCCATGACCCGTCGTCAGTACGTGCCAGCGTGTTACATGACGGCGCCATAGCCATGGTGATCGCGCTGGAAGATGCGATTGGTTGAGTTAAACCTCATTACGCACTGCTTGTAACTCTGCAGGGAGAGATCGAGGACAGGCTTGCACTTACGGGGGGAGGGGGAGGTGTTAGGCAGTAAGTAGAGGGTCTTCTTTTTAGGCACTTACAGGGGAGGTTAGGGTTAGGCATTAAGTGGGGGGGGGGGGGGGGGGTTAGGGTTATGCACTTACAGAGGGAGTTAGGGTTAGGCGTTGGTTGGTTGGTTAGGGTAGGCACTTATACTGAAAGGGTTAACCACTGGTTATTTTGATCCAGGGGTTTTATTTTTCTATAGGTTGTTGCCTTTGCTACACTTTAGTATGTTTGTAAATATTGTGTGTAGTAAAAAATAAAATCATGAATCTGTATAGAACTTCTGCCACCGCTGTAATTTACAGTTGTGTTTACTCACAGGCAACAGAGGTGGTACAGCTGGGGCCGGCTGAGCTGGTCTTCCTTCTGGAGGACCTGTCCCGAAAACTGGACCACATCCTTGTAGCTACAAAGAGGTCACCCCTACTGAAGGTAACGGACTGAATTACCAATGCAAGGTAACATTCTCAAATAATGCACACTTCCCAGAGGTGACATTACCATGTACCTCCAACAGGTCACACCTCTGAATTCTGTGTCCCTACCAAAACTTACATTCCGTAAGGCTGGGTTTAGACTACAACATGCTAATGTGGACGGTGACATCAGAACCACTTTCACCATTCATGGCCCAAACCAGTTGCCTGGCTGTGTCCATCACTGTTCTTGGTACTTACCTTAGGAGGGGGAAGGCTCTGGATCCTAAAGAGGCGTCCCAGTCATCCTTTGCAGCCCTGTTTTAGTGGGCTCCAGTGGAAATAGCTGAGCCCGATTAGGTCCATGCTACTGCTCAGACGGCTCACGCCTGCACAGTAACAGGCACTTTCCGAAGAAAGCTGAGCAGGCCTGTGCGAGCTACCTACAAACTTTCTTTCGGAGGTCCCAACACTGGAGCGGGCCTGCGGTGGAGGAGGATGGGAAGCCTCTAGGATCCAGAGGCTTCCATCTCCCGAGGTAAGTAACACCTAGAGGCACTTTTTCACTTCAGGGTCATTTTTTAACATAAGATATGTCACTATGTCGTGTCCATTGGTCCATTAGGGTCTGGTCTGTACAAATAACCATTTTATGTTCTTGGGGAACATCTGTGATGCACCTTCTTTTTCTTCAGGGGAAGGCCTATGAGCCAATATTCATTTCTGGTCTGAAGAATGTTCTGATTAAAGGTTCAGATTGTCTAAGAAATGGAAGTGATTTTCTTCCCCACAGACATATCAAAAACAACCGATCATTTTTATTGGTTGCTGGGTGATCAAACATGCCACTTATTTGATTGTGCACAAGCTTCTACAGCGATTGATTGCCTGTCTGTAGTAGGCCCTTTATTAAAGAGAACCTGAAATGAGAGGTATATGAAGGCGGCCATGTAAATTTAGTTTTATGCTATACCAGTTGCCTGGCATCCTGCTGATCTCTTTGGCTGCAATAGTGTCTGCATCACACACCTGAAACAATCATGCAGCTAATCCAGTCAGACTTTAGTCAAAAACATCTGACCTGCATGCTTGTTCAGGATCTATGGCTAAAAATATTAGAGACGGATGATTAGCGGGACAGGCAGGCAACTAAAAGGAAATAAATATGTCAGCCATCATATCCCTCTCACTTCAGATTCCCTTTAAGACAATTCTGAATGCAGTTTTACTTTACATTGAATGCTGCCCCCTTGTTTTGCTATAATAATGTCTCCATTATTTGTGCAGGTGAAAGGATCCCGCAATTCAGAGTTCTCTCATCTACGGCAGAAATCTCCACAAGAGGTGGCCGACTTTGTTGTTAAACTTCTAAACCCTCTTTGCAACCATGTAGAAAACATGCATAACTACTTTCAGGTAAGAGGCGTTATACTGCTATTTTGTATGAAGCTGTGTGGTAAATGAGGCTTTCCTGGTCCCAATACAGCAGGCTGGATGTAGTGAATATGGGTTAAGGCTACATTTCCACCGATAAAATTTTTGCGTCTAAAAAATCGTATAAGATTTTTCTGATTGGTGAATATTTGTGTGTAAATTTGTACTAGTTTTTATGCACATTTTCATACGTGAGAAATCGCATTAGTCAGATTTAACATAATCTGCCTAGTAACAGCTTAGCCCTGACTGCTGACCTGTAACCATGCATTTAATGCAAATTTTCGCGCAAATAATGCAAAAATTTGCGTTGGTATGCGTTGCCTATGCAAAGCAATGTACGCAAATCGTAAGCTATGTCTGAAAAAATGATGCAGGACATCAGCTTTTTCACCCGTACGAACGCGTACGAAAATTCGCATTGAATGGTAACAGCCCCACTCACTACCATTAGTTGCTAAATCAATGCAAATTTTCTAAGAGAAAAATCTGACAAAAAAAGTACAAGTGGAGACCTAGCCTAAAGATCATCAAGGAGAGGGGTTTCAATGACTAATATTGTGGTGAAACGCCTCCCACAGTGTGATGTCATGACCATGGTCCTGACAGTTTGCTGTCTGTGATCCTCATTGCATTGTTGGAAATAACAGCTTTTTCCAACTGCATGCATAGAACTCTCAGTAACAAACATTCCGTACAAATTACCTGGCAGAACTAAAGATGTCACCACCAGTGATACATTTCAGAATATAAATCAGGGTGAGGAAAGATTTACAATAGGCAAACACTGACTAAATAATCTGTAATTGAATATTGTAAAACATAACCAATTTTATTCATTCTGTTATTTTCACTACAGTTCCTCAGATGAGGGGATATGGTTGTAGCAGATCCTGCTGTGACTGTGTCTTGCCAAATACAAGACCTAACCAAACATAAGTCCTAGTGTTACTTTTCTGTATTTTTCCAAATGCTCATGCTATAAGCCCTACCCTGAAAATATAAACTCTACTTTCATAGTAAAATATATTAGTGTTGTTGCTGCTTCTGGTCACTAGGGGGCCAATTTAACACAGAAGAGAGCAGCTGAAATGTAGCTGCGATCAGGACAGGCGTGTGTGAGAAGGGGCACGAGCTGTACCACCAGATCTGTGTGAGATACTCCATCCACGTGGCAACCCTAAAGGTGGCCATACATCAGGCAATATTTGTGGGCCAATTGACCTTCTGATTCAATAATTTTTTCGAATTGGAGGAAGATCGGTCCCTCAACATGTCAGCCGGATCAATGTTTTGATCAATTTCGGGTTGAAATCAGTCAAATCGATTAATCGAACATGCTGGAAATTTCAGTCGTAAGTGCTCAATCAGGTGCACTTTGGCAGTGGCGTTAGATATTGTGATGATCTAAGTACCTGACAGACTGCCATCCGGTGTCCCCCCATCATCACCGCTGTGTTCGCCATCACCATGAGTGCCTGTACCACGTTGCAACAGGCACATGTGACGTCATAAAATGCACCCGGTGCCACATGGTACAGGCGCTCACAGTGAAGGCGGAGGAGGCCAGGAATCGCGTCGGCTGAAAGGTAAGATTTTACGGAGCACAGGCACCTGGGGGACAATTTTATTTTTTGGGAGCGGCGGTGCTAGGACAACTTCAGATAGATTTGATCCTCAAACTGGGTATGTTTTATGGAAAGATTGTGGCTGTGACGCTGTTTGGGGGCTGTGTAAGCCTCACCCAGCAGGTTGGCTATGTACATTGTGTATGGTGACTATGTCCAGGCAACGCGAGGTAGTTGTGCATGGTATACCAGTGGATTAGATGCGTAGGAGTGGGGTGAGTCATATATCACAGGCTTGCTATGATCTTTATATGGTATTCTTGGTGAACTTGGTCTTGTCCTTCACAGAGTCTCCTCACAAAGTCTGATGGTGTGGTGGACGTTTCAGGGATTGACCAGAAGGAACATAACTACATGGGATCATGTTATCAACTGTTGCTGCAGACCTTCCATACGCTCTTTGCCTGGTATGTCATCTTCTAAATTTTGACCGTAGCTTATCCTTGTTTGAATCCAACATTGGATTGCGCAATCAATACCAGGGCTGTGGTGCAAAAATCATCCTACTCCGACTCCTCCAAACCTCCAACTCCAGGTACCCAAAATTGCTCTGACTCCTTAGTGTAATACTTACCAGTGCTGTGGAGTTGATACAAAAATCATCCGGCCCCTCAGTTTATGAAACCACCAACTCTGACTCCAGGTACCTGGATCAATACAAAGTGCTGCCGTCTCACACCAAATTGACTCAATGTTTGTCATTGTGTATGAAGTTAAACACAAATCAAACCTGTAGGAGCAGTGCAAAGTGCCCCAATACTGTGCAGTACCCTCATGTGGCACTGATCTACCACAGTACTTCTCTCTCTCTCTCTCTGAATGGGGTTCCAAATAACACTCAGTGGCAGATGCAGGCGCAGCATAGTGCTCATAAAATGTGTGGCAAGTGCTGGAATGATGTGAAGGGTTGAGGAGTATGGTGTTTTGAGTGTAGTCGAAATGTGAGCAGAATGGCACCTGGGGTGCAGAACATTGTCTAGTGACGTGCTGGAGTGATGTGGAGTGATTGGGGATGAGTGTAGGAGTGCTGTGGAGTGATGATTGCAGGTGTGTTGTGGAGTGATAAGTTGAGGGGTAGTGTGATTAGTGCAGGAGCAGGAGTCTATTGGGTGTAGGGACATTGTAGAGAGATGGGTATTGAAGTGTTGTGGGGTGATGGGTGCAGGAGCATTTTTGAGCAATTAGAGGTAGTGTACCGTAATTGTTTCCAAAGTAAGTTAGTGTCTTTGAAAAAGGCACATTATGGAGTGATGGCTGGTGAAGTGTTGTGGGGTGATGTGTGCAGGAGTGTTGTGAAGTAATGGGTGTAGAAACGATGTGGAGGGATGGGTGTTGGAGCATTGTGGTATGGTAGGTGTCTGAATGCTGTGGAGTGATTCGTCGGTGAGAAATGGTTCAGGAGCCGGATAATGTATTGAGTGCAGGAGCATTGTTGAGTGATGGGTGCAGGAGTGTTGTTGAGTGATGGGTGCATGAGCATTGTAGAGTGATGGTGGGGATGGGTGCAGGAGTATTGTTGAGTGGTGGGTGCAGGAGCGTTGTTGAGTGATGGGTGCTAAACGGTTGAGGGATAGTGTAATGGATGTAGGAGAACGATAGTGTCTTGGGTGCAGGGACATTGTGGAGTGATGGATGCAGGAGCATTGTGGTGAGATAAGTGTAGGAGCAGTGTAATGGGTTCAAGAGCAGGATGGTGTCTTTGGTGCTGGACTATTGTGGAGTGATTGGTGCAGGAACATTGTCTAGCGATGGACGCAGGAATGTTGTGGGATGATGCAGGAGCGTTAAGTGAAAGGTGCAGGAGTATTGAGGGGCAGTGTGATGGAAGCACGATAGTGTCTTGGTTACAGGAATATTGCGAAGTGATGGGTGCTGGAGTGTTGTGGGGTGATGGATGCAGTAGAGTTGAGGAGTGATAAATCAAGGGGTAGTGATGTATGAGGTTTAGGAGCAGTGTGATCTGCAAGAGAAATACAATGTATTATGGGCTAGGAGGAGTGTAATGGATGAAAGAACAGTGTGGTGAGGTAGGTGTAGCAGAAGTGCAGCTGAGTTATAGTTGGTAGAGCAGTGTGGTGGAATTTGTAAGAGTAGCACATTGTGATGGGTGCAGGGACATTGCTCATTTTCCTTATAGTCTCTAGTCTGCCATAGAACTCATTTCTTTATACCACATTCCGCACAACAGATGACCCATTCTTACTTTTGTAGGAATGGATTCTCCCAGCATGAGCATCAGCCTTTGCTGAAGGCAGCTCTGGGTGTTTTGGCGGGAAGACTGAAGGAGACTGATGCAGAGCTGACCATAGAGGAGCTGGTCAGGTAATGCAGAATAAAAGCTCTCTGATCGGTGGATGTGTGTTAGACCCAGAATCCTTTGCAATTTTTTTTTCCATCTTTTTTGTTAGGCACAGCTTCAGCTACTTCCAGAACCTGTGTGGCAGTGTGCCCAGCTTCTCCTCAGCTCTGTGCGTCACCCGGCTGCTGATTACTCTGGCAAGCAAGACGGACGACACTGCATATCACAGCAAGATAGGTATAGAGTCCTAATGTCTTAATGTCACTAATCACCTTTGCTCTGCTGAAAAAGTATCTAATCTTGCTTTCATTTTGTCATCACCACAGCCTCTATTGTTAAGCAATTCCTCTGTCAGCCCTGGGTGCAGTCCAATGGCGAGCGAGAGAAAGGAATCCGATTCAATGAGACTTTACAGAGTCTCCTGTGGTGAGGAAATTACAGTGACATGTTGCTGGCCTCTAGAAGGTGCTATTCACTACAATGCATAAAGGGGGTCAATGAGATGCAAATAATTTCAAGTTGATGCAGCATTATGCACATTTTGTATGCAAATGTATGCATTTCAAATCAATTTTTGATCATTTTGCATTTTCATGGAACTACATTTTCCACTGTGACATTGATCAGCATTTTCCATCTCTGTACATCTATCAATATCTCATGTGATCATCATTTGCTGTTAAGCATTACTTATACCACTGAGCACCACATTGCTTAGTTACATAAATAAATCAAGAACAATACAGTTACGTATTATGACAATTCCACTCACAAAAAAACACAATTCCATTTATATTGTTTTCACATTAAATACCATAACATACTCTTTTCATTATATACATATATACACTCACTATATCATAATGCCATTTATCCGTCATTTGTCGTATACTGAATACTTATATTCAAGTTGTTCTGGTTGAATACAATTCGACAATCCATCACACGCCCTAGTATTCTTGATAAACTTGATCTGAATTTTCCAACATGTGCCATCTCAAAAAATTGAGAAAGACGGGAAATGTGATCGGATTTTTCTTGATCGAGCAAAAACCAAAGAAACCTTTTAGTTAATCAAATTGCAGTAACTGCATACAGGGCGGGGGGGGGGGGGGGGGGGGCACTTCAGGCTACATAATATTACTGGGGGCACATCTTTTACTTTTGTATCTGGGAGTGTGTGTGTGTAATATGTCTTACAGGCAGCCACTTTGTTATAACACTATCAATTTTACTTCATTATGTGCCCCAGTATTAGGTGTGGCTATATTATATTAATTGGCAATGAATCATGGTCATCGCAGACAGAAATGAAATGACTTTTTATTTAATAACATAAAAAGTAAATCTCCATATAACAAAAAGTAGATAAAAAACCCTCATGCTGGTTATCTGTTGAGTGCTTTTACCACCCATCGCCTAGATACAGAAGTCTTATCAGACAAATCATTATGTTCAGACGGAAGGTTTAAAATAAAACTATCATGGCAGTGCCAATTAGAAAGGCATTAAGTTGGGTACCTTTTATCAAAAGGAGTTTGCTGAATAAATCCAGGACTGGATTTCTAGAAAGGCCTTACAGGTCCTGGCCTACGGATGCTGATGCCAATGGGAGTGGTGTAATGAGGCAACAGCAGGCTGAACGCGGAGGATTGTCCGCGTCCGCATCAGCAGCGCGACCGCCCTCATGGTCGCATGCGGAACGCGGAGAAACTTCCATGTCCGCAGCGGCAGCACGATCCACCGCTCAGTCGCAGACCTCTTGGCGTACTCCACGCCGAGGCTGCACTCCTGGAACACCTTTACAGGCCTCATGGCATGCTGCTCGCCGAGACACCTCTCATGACAGTCTGGACCCCGTAGAGGCCGCGCGCGTGTGCAGTAGAGCCTTTTATACTCTTAGGAGAGTCAGCTGACCAGCTGGTCAGCTGACCTCAGCAAGGTCATTGAGCTGTGCTGCAAAGTCCTTGAGCCAGGTTGTGATTGGTTGAATGGCTGGGCGGGCTGTTTGAGTCCAGCACAGTATAAAAGCAGGCATTCTGTCAGTTGCAAGTTGTCTGCAGTCAGCGAATACTTGTGTGTTAGCACTCAGACCCTAGTCAGATCCCAAAGTGTGCTAGAACCAGCTGGAGCTGGGAATCCACACTTAGCCAGATTCTGTTGATAGCCTAAAGTACTAATTGCTTTGCATATTGTGTATGACCTTTTGCCTGTTACCTGTTTATTCTCTTGTCTCCTGATTTTGCCAACCCGTACCGTTACCGACTTTTGGCTTGGCTTCTGACTACTCTTGTGTTTCTCGATTCTGTACCTCTGCCCATCTGATTTTCCATTACTGACCTTGGCTTGACCTCTGATCTTGATTTCTGTCTGTCGATTCGGTACTTCCTTGCCAGTTCTGATACCGAACCATTTTCCGTTTGACTTCGCCCCCTTGAGTGGTTCGTCCACTAAAGGGTTAACTTTGCTGAGTTCTCCTTGCGGGGAACTCAGTAACTCCTCAGCATATCATTGCTGTTGAGGAACGCGATTCTGCGTTCTTATCCTAGTCGCAGAATCGCACACACTATTTTGTGGCCCTCGCCGGCAAAAGCAAAAGAGACACGGAAGCAAACTATTTTTGCCTATTTTACCTTATAGTTCGTTTCAGTGCTCCCAAGTAATCCGCTGCATCCCCGCCGCTAAACGAGGGCTGCAGAGCCCCCAAATCCCCCGGGCAAACATCCACGACTGCGCTGAGGGGCAGAGCTTCCAGCTGTAGCTCTGCCCCTCCTGACGTAAATCGACGCACGGATCGCTGCCTCTCCCCGCCCCTCTCTGTGAAGGAAGAGTGAGAGGGGCAGGCAAAAGCGGCGATCCGCCGCGATTGATGTCAGGAGGGGCAGAGCTGAAGCTGAAAGCTCTGCCCCTTCCAGGAAATGCCGGCAGATTGCCCCCCGGGCGATTTGGGGGCTCTGCAGCCCTCGTTTTGCGGCGGAGACACGTGAAATCCCTTATGCGTCCCAGCCTCATCCTGACTTTGCCTCTTGCGGCCCCCAGGTAAATTGAGTTTGAGACCCCTGATGGTAAAGTACAATCCTGCAGCGTCAAAGGGGGAATAACTATCGGCTCAGTTGTGATGACGTGACGTGCATATGTGTTCTGTGCTTGCATAATAAGACCTTGCTCTCTTACTAAGTCAAAATTTCATTAACATTTTTGCTTGTCTTGCAAAGCGCTTTTAAACCAAATTACTCTCAATGCAAGGTTTTACTGTACTTACTTTGTGACATGTAGGTTTGTCCCCTTTATACACTAATTGATCTTTCTGTGTGCATCAGTTCTCTGTTTTGAGTGTGTTAGTGGTATGCACCCCCCCCCCCCCCCCGACTCTCCTGACTGTGCTGTCTGTATCTTCCAGTATTTATCTGCAGTACACAGACGTTCTGAAATCCATAGAAGACATCTGCGGTACTGGAGTGTCAGAGCTGATGAACTCCTCAAAAGATGGGCATTCATCCACCTACCCAACACTAACCAGGTGATCATCTGTTGTATGCAGGGCACATGATGCTGTGTGGGGTGATGCCCTCCTTTT
Source organism: Hyperolius riggenbachi (assembly GCF_040937935.1). NCBI lineage: Eukaryota > Metazoa > Chordata > Amphibia > Anura > Hyperoliidae > Hyperolius > Hyperolius riggenbachi. Next base: position 59,821,901 of record NC_090654.1, read on the forward strand.
AGTGTCCAGATCACATGATCTTGTAGGGTGACAACTCTTTCTGCAGTGCTCAGGTCACATTACACAATGGGGTTGATTCACTATAACAAATAGCGTGCCTAATCAGAGTTAACATGTCTTTTCAGAGTAAGTACGCCTGATCAGAGTAGCATAGCAAGCACTACGAACTTATGCCTGCTAATTGGCAATGACGAGTGCCCCACTCGTCCTGCCCTGAGCCCCTGCGGGTCCAATCACTTTAAAGGACATTATCCCCACACTTTGATTGGCCCAATAGGTTGCCTGTCACTTGACAGGAAATTTGACAGGCAGGCTATTGGGCCAATCAAGGTGCGGGGATAATGTCCTTTAAAGTGATTGGACCCGCAGGGGCTCAGGGCAGGATGAGTGGAGCTCTCGTCATTGCCAATTAGCAGGCATAAAAAGTTCACTGCGCTCGCCATGCTACTCTGATAAGGCATGTTAACTCTGATAAGGCACGCTATTTGTTATAGTGAATCAACCCCAGTGTGAGGTAACGGTGTTCAGGTCAAATAATACAGTGTGGATTGATAGCTCTTCTTCTGGTGTTCAGGTCACAAGATACAGTGTGCATTCCCAGCTTACTGTAATATAGTGCTAAAGTCACAGGTCATGTGGGGTGACAGGTCTCTCTCTTAGTGATTGGGTCACATGACATTATGGGGTGGCATCCTTTCCTCCCAGCGCTTAGGTGGCGTCACAGTGTGGGGGACAATACTTCTTGTGTACCTATTATAATGGCGCCGGGCAGTTGGGCGCAGGGTGACCGCATGGCTCACCCAGGGGGATTGTTGGGGATGGTGGTGGGGAAACACATAATTTTGGGCCACCTGAACCTGAATTACCGGTACGTGGCCACAGACTACAGCATTGCAGCTATAGCCGTGCCGAGACCAAGCGCTACACAGTTGAACTGCTTCGATCCTCCTTGTTTTCAGGTCAGATAACTGTGCAGAGGGTCAGCCCTCCCTCCAGGGTTCAGTTCACAGGACAGAGTGTGGACTCCTTCTAATGCAGGGATGTCAAATCGGTCCTTTGCGGGCCGAGGTCCTCACACATTTTTGACTGAATTGATGGATCTGAATCAGGAAAGGCGTGGTCCATCAGGTAGAACACATTCCTCTCTTTCTCAGTCCATCCTAAACACTGGCATGGATCTGGCCCTCCTGGCCTGGAGTTCGACACCTGTGTTCTAATGCTTGGGTCACATGACGCCAGTGGTGTAGCAATAGGGGGTGCAGAGGTAGCCACCGCATCAAGGCCCTTGGGCTAGAGGAGCCCCATGGGGCCCACCCTCAACCACAGTATTAGCTCTTTATTGGTCTTGTGCTTGTAATATTCACTTCTATCGATGCTTTGAATAGTACTGATCATTAACACACAGTTTCGCATCCCTTTCTTGCACCTCTGACACTGGTTGTCCTTGATTGGTTTTGGTGTGCCATATCAATTTTTATGTATAGCATGCATGGGGGGCTCCAATGTAAAACTTGCACCAGGGCCCACAGCTTCTTAGCTATGCCACTGTATGACGCAGTATGGGGCTGACAAAACTCTACCTCGTGCCTAGGTCATGTGACTGTTTTCCCTCTCGTGCTCAGGGCACATCTTTGTGGACCGAAGTCCCACTTCTTGTTTTCAGGCCATGTAAGTGTGTGAGGGAAAGTCCTCCCTGTACTGTTACAGAGTGTGGGCTTACTCCTCTACTCTTATGCTCAAGTCACATGACACAGTATGGGGGCTGACAACTCTCCACCTGGTGACTAGGTCACATGACACAGTGGTTGACAGTTCTCCCACTAGTGTTCAGGTCACATGCAGGATGGCAACACACTCTAGTGCTCAGGTGTTGTGACATATGCTGTAATTGCTCATCAGTGTTGGTGAAGATGTCACTGTGGAGGGTTTAACTGCCCCAGCCTTATTAAGGAATTGCCTTCTTTCCCTCTAGGCAAACCTTTGTGGTGTATTTCCGGCTGCTGATGGACAGACTGGAGAAGAACGTTCGGAATATTCCCGTGGTGAAAAAGTCGGACAGTCTGCAGGTGTGTGCCACTCAGAGAAGGATTAGGACTAAATGATCCACGATAGTTTTTTTTGGTAAGGTGATGTGGAAGAAGAGTTAAAGAAGGTGGCAGCCTGGCACCCCTGGCTCGCTATTTATAACCCCAATTTCCAGGTGCCCAAAATTCCATCTATTGCACATTTTATCGGGTGCCACTGGGCCCAAATTTCCCTCTATTGCCGCTAATAGCAGCTTTTATCATATTGCTCTTCTTTCCGCTTCGCTCTGTGCCCTTTTTTCCTTATTCACCTGTACACTTCCTATAACCTGGATAACAAATTGTGTTGCTGGACAGATCTAGGGAACTCTTCTGGGGATATACCGGCACCAACTGCTGCCTGCGCCTATTAATTTTTAATTTTATATGTGATACAGATGATTAATTTACAAAAAAAGTAAAGGTGTTATTTTTCATGTTGAGGTTGCTTTGCCCTAATAACAGCTGTGTACACACTACAGCTAATGTGTGAATGAAAATTACTGCAAACCAGACCAGCGTGTACATGTACAGTTTATTCACACATAAATGCCTCCATATCTGATCTCCTTGCATGTGTTACAGGTCCAAGCTCAGCATCTCCTTCAGTGGAGCCTTGCCATTCGCAATTTCCATATCCTGACCAACCTGATAAAAGTGAGTGAGATGAGAGTTCTGGTAATAGTTCTGTTTATGTTGTGCGTCACTCATGTCACTGTTGGTGTAAGAGAAGGCTGGCACATCCCATACAGTTCTTTATTGCTTCATAGAAAATTTAAAATCCAGCGTTTCAGAACCACACAGGGCCCTTTATCAATGCAAAACTTGCTCTAGGCAACCATCTGTCTACCGCACAAATTACTTTCCCAGTGCACATCACTGACTGTGAGTTCAGAGAGGTGGTTTAACCTGTATCAGCTACCAATGAACAGATGCTTGCCTAGAGAAACTTTTGTTTGGTTCCAAAATATTGGCTTTTAAATTTTTTAAGAAACAATTAAGAACTGTAGGGGATGTGCCAGCCTTTGCTTACATATGTTCTACAGGGGGGTTATCCCCTTTATCCGCTGTAGCACTCCTGAGATCTTACAAGGTTAGATACTATTGTGAGTGCATGACAGTTCTCATAAACCTAAACTGTTGACGTATGCTGACCGTTTCCTCCGTCATTCCATCTTCTGCCATTGTTGTGTCTTGTAGATGTTTGACACAAGGCCAGTGCTCAGTATCTGTCTAAAGGTAAGTTTGTCCCGTCTCTGTAGCGACTGTCCACTTTCTTCTCATGGGTTGTACAGCTGCCTCACCTCCATTTTGTACGCAGTATGGCCGCCTGTTTGTGGAGACGTTCCTAAAAGTGGGCATGCCCCTCCTGGACTGCAGCTTCAAGAGGCAAAGGGTGAGATGGTAGATGGAGATGTGCTGTCACTGATGTGTGCCAAGTCATGTGGCGTCCTCTACTGAATATTTTATGTATTTCATAGGAAGAAGTGCAAAACCTTCTGAAAATACTACAGCTGTGTACCCGGCAACTTCACCACATGTGCGGACACACTAAGGTATGTGTGCCAGCTGTGTCTTACACCATCTTCCTTAAAGAGGACCTAAACTCTTCCACAGGACAAAAGGAAAACACAGAGAATCTCACCCTGTGTGTATTTAGAGAGAACAGCCTGTCTAATTCTCCCTTATCTGCTAGTTATAAGCCACTGTAATTTGAGTTGTCATCTTTGTCTGAACTGTGCCATGGTGATCCATTCAGACAAGCTATGTGTAAACACAGGAGTTTAAACCTTTATGTGCTCCCAGCAAACCAGGAAGTAACTACACTGCAGCATCTCTGAGGAGCTCTATAAGCTGTAACAAGGAAATGGTTTTCTGTAAAAGGTATTATGCTGTTGCTTATCTTTTAGAACAAAGAGGATATGGGGGCTGTCATATGTTTTCCTTTTAAGCAATACTAGTTGCCTGGCAGTCCTGCTGATCCTTTGCCTCTAATACCGTTAGCCATAGACCCTGAACAAGTATGCAGCAGATCAGCGGTTTCTGACATTATTGTCAGATCTGACAAGGTTAGCTGCATGCAGTGATTTTCGGATTTCATCCAGTTAATTAAAGCACCTGTGCGGGTGGATGGGGGGGAAGGTTAATCTTACCCATCAGACGTCATCTTTGATCCGTCCCACAGCGCCTCCCACGATGCGTTCCAAGCACGTCACATGACTACTAGCACTTCCTCCTTCAACCCGGAAGGAGGAAGTGTTTGTAATCACGGGACCGCGGCTTGGAACGCATCGTGGGAGGCGCCGTGGGATGGATCAAGGAAGACGTCTGATGGGTAAGATTAACCCTCCCCCCCCCATCCACCCGCACAGGTGCTTTAATTAGCACGATGAAATCCGAATAGACTTATTCGCATTTCATCCGAATACGGTTTTTTTTTTTTTGAGCATCCCTGGCTGCCTGCTTGTTTCAGGTGTGTGATTCAAACCCGCTCGGGATACAGCGGGAACAGCTGAGCCTGATCAGGCCCATGCTACTGCGCAAATGCAACCCGCCTGTGCGGTAGCACAGACCAAACCGCGCTCTTTTTCTGTCTACGCTACTGCAGGCGCAGTTCCTGAATGGCTCGGTGGAGGAAGATGGGGGAACACTCCATCCTGCAAACCCTCATAGATTTTCTTAAGTAATTATGTGTACACACAAACCACAAATTCTGAGGCAAAATAGCTTGCTTTCAGAAGACTTTATATATCAGTGCCATTAACAACAGTGCAATAGCAGTGCAACCTTTAAAGTGTACCTGAGGTGATGTGTATGCACAATGCCAAGCATACAAATAGCTAGGCTGTGTTTCCTTTTTTTTTTGTCTGTCTGAAAGAGTTAACATTCAGGTATGCAAGTGACAGTTTATTTCCAGTCAGACTGTAGCAACCCTTAGTAATTAGGAATTACAGACCTAAAACTCTTGCCTGGTAGAGAACAGCTTCTGAGTGCAGGAGATAAAAAAAAGTTCATATAATTAGGTCTGGGACAGGGAAAGACTTGTATAATTGAGCAAAGACAATACAACTTTAAATCTGCGTTTTAAGTTCTTAAACATAACATAAATACAACTCTGGGATATCTAAAAAAAGGGCCATTCTTAGGAGTCAAGGATAGATAAAATTGTTTATCTCATCAGTGTATTTTCACTTCAAGTTCACTTTAAATTTGGCAAAGAGACACAAATATCAGAACACTTGCATGTCAGTAAACACAAACCATTGCGCAAGCGAGACATGATAGTTTTCAATTTTCTTCTTACTTGCCATGTTCCTTGCTGACTCCTCCCATATTCCACAGATTCACCAGGATACTGGACTCACCACTCATGTCCCCCCACTGAAGAGGAGCCTAGAAATGTTTGTGTATCGGGTTAAAGCCATGTTGGCGATGAACAACTGTCAGGAAGCCTTTTGGCTGGGAAACCTGAAGAACAGAGACCTACAGGTGAGGCCTCCTCTATTCCTCACCATTCTCCTCTATTGTATACAATGGTTCATTTCATGTGACTTCTCTTAATTTAGGGTGAGGAGATCTTATCACAGACTGCGCAGGAAAGTGAGGATGAAGAGGCGCAGGAATCCCAGCTTCCTGCTGAGGAACAAGAAGCTGCAGAGGTATCATGTCCATGTGTGTTAGAAAGGACGGGGATTCTCATTGCGTAAATATGGTTCACTCACGGGAAGAATGGTTCTGCAACATCTTTTATCAGAGGACCAATATGAGGTTGATATGTAGTAAAGGGAGGTGAGAGCGGAGGAGACACTGTCCTATACAGAGGAGGAGCTGAGGATGGCAGAGGTGCTGTCCTGTATTGTGGGGGCTGAGGGTGAAGGCAATGTTTTATTAACCTTCGAAGACTGAGACTTGGAAAGATAGGAACCAGTATTAGGAGGACTTGAGTCTGTGCTGTATAGAAGGGGAGACAAGGTGGGGGTCCTGCTGTCCTGTATTGGGGACTGTGAGTAGGGGAGGCTAAAGACAGTGATGTCCTGTATCCAAGAGAGTTCAGAATGGAGAAGACACTACTATTTGGGGGAAGGTGAGGGTGGATTAGGCACTGTATTAGGGGACCTATGGCTGAAAGACTGTTCAGTATTGAAGGGAGGTAAAGTTTGAGAATGTTCTGTATTGGAGGCAGATGATTCTGGAGAAGGTTCAGTGCTACAGTGGGCAGGTGAGATTAGTGGTGACACTGTTCTGTGTTTGGGAGCTGAGATTGGAGAGGATGCTGTCTTCTATTAGGGGAAGAAAAGTCTGGAGAGGATGTTCTATATTGGCATTGGGCAGCACGGTAGCTTAGTAGATAGCAGTTTTGCCTTGCACCGCTGGGTCCCTGGTTCGAATCCCAGCCAGGTCAACAGGAGCAAGGGGTGTGTATGTTCTCCCTGTGTCTGTGTTGGTTTCCCCCGGGCACTCCAGTTTCCTCCCGCATCCCCAAAACATACACCTAAGTTAATTGGCTTCCCCGATAAATTGGCCCTAGACCATGATAGACATATGACTATGGTACGGATTAGATACTGAGCTCCTCCTCTGTGCTATATAAATTCTAAAATAATAATTGGGGAGAGTAGCTGAGGAGTCATAGTCCTACATTGTGGCGAAAGGGGGAGGCAGCTTGTAGTGAATGCCTTTGTTTTTGGGGGAGTGGCCAAAATCTTGTATTAATAATGACATTGTGACTTTTGCAGGAGGAGAGTGAGGAAGAAAGCGAAGAAGAGAAAGATGAAGAGAAAGATGAGGAGGAAGATTCAGATTAGCATTAACACACAAAACAAGGACATACATCCTGTCCCTACAAAAAATGCATAGATACACAGTGCTGCTCTATAGTTTTGTGTATAAATTAGCCAATTAATGACCAGCTGCTGGCTGTTTGATGTACTGACACGCCAGTTACTGATCCGTTGATATCTGTATGCTTCACCTTTTAATCAATCCCAGAGCAGTGCAAGGAGACCAGAGCAGTGCAAGGAGAAGCCAACTAGTGACCAGTAAGTGGCAGTTCTGGGCACAGAGTAAACATTCACTGACCAGGACTTTTTCTGTGGAGCCCATATTGGGGGTGTGGACAGGAACTTTATCTCAGTTGCTCCGCCTCTTCCTGTGTCTTGTGCACTTTAACCATGTTGTTTTTGCTGTGTTTTAGGAGCAGAATTATTCTGTGCTTTCCTGTGTGTTGTGTAGGTTGGATAACAATTGAAGTTGTTGTGAGAATAAAATATCACTAATGAATGAAAAGCGGCCATAGCTGAGTTTTCACCACAATGTGGAAGGACAACAGACTGTCACATCTAGCCCAGCTGCACAGTCTGTAAACTCGTGTCATTCGAAATCTCTGTGTTCACAGTTCCTGTATGCTAGAGCACAATTCTGTAATCTGTAAGCTTCATTTGATGTTTCTTGTTTATTCAAATTAACTGTAAGGTGCTTCTATCTGACAAGCATCTGCCCCTCTATAGGGAAGGTCCGAGGGAAAAAAATAAAAAATCAGATCTACTTAACCTGGAGCTCTTGAATGATTGTTATGTAGATATCACTAATTTCTTATCTACAGAGTGGAAAACTTAAGCCCCATCTACACGTTACAATTCCACATGCGATCGATCAAATTCGATTGGATCAATTAAATCCGACCTGTCCGATTGGTGCTCGATCGATAGTGTGGTCGATTTTGCATTGATAACGAACCAAAATTGATCACGCTATCGGTCGAGTCCTGATCGGACATGTCGGATTTAATCGATCGAATCGAATTTGATAGATCGCGCGTGGAATTGTAATGTGTAGATTAGGCTTAAGGTGACTGTACATCTAAATATCAGTTTAATTTGTGCATTAATGCAGTTAAAATTGATTAAATGTGCTACCCTGTACCCTTTTATATTTATACACAATGCTACACTGTCTAACAAAGAGACTAAAACTTCACTTTTAATATTCAGTTGTTAAAGAGGAGCTGTTAGGTATAAGGTCTCAGAGAAAATAAACACATATATCAGTAGCTAAAGATTGGCTGTACTTACATTACATATGCATTTCACTGTCCACGTTTGGATTTCACAGAATTTGTATATAGTATATGCAGAGATAGATGCTCCTGACAGCTCATGGCAGGCTCCATGTTTTTCTGTCAAATGTGTCGTCATGTCCTGCCTGCTTCCTGATCACAGATAAGCTCCTACTTGAACAACACAGTGTGCAGTGAATATTAATGAGCCATGTGGCTAGGAACAATAGCTGACTCCTGCAGAGTACTCTGCCCCGAGATTTATCAGTGCTACACGCTGGACTGAGTTACAAGCTTCTGTAACGTCTCATTAGCAGCCGAGGGGAGGGCCCCAGAATGCTTTGCAGTTTAGTATGCGGCTTGCGTCTTTATGGGTCTATAACAGACTTGCTGATAAGCACACATCAAAGGTAACTGAGATTTTTATCTTCACTAATGGCTTTTGAGCTTCCTTCTAAACTGTTTAACACAGGAGAATAGAGGTTTAAATTAGCTTCTGCAGCCTGACAGTTACTCTTTAAAAACGATTAGTCTGCTTAGACAATTGCTTCAATAGCAAATGGGGAAAAAGGTCTAGAAGTATTAGTCTCCATACATATTCAGATTCAAACACTGAATTTAGACCCTATGATCCAGAAGGGAATAATAGTCGCATGTGCTACAACATTGCCCCATTAACTCCGTAAAAACAGGGGCTTAGTCACGGGTAAGTACTGTATACAGGTGCAGAAGTTTGTGCTGTAAAGCATCATTCACAATATATAGGTGTATTTCCTTCTGAGTCATAGGTAGGGTCTAAAGTCAGTGTTGGAATAGGAATGTATAAAGGCTATTACCTCTAGACCTTTTTCCCAGTTTGCTATTGAAGCAATTGTCTGAAAACAGTCCAATCGTTTTTTAAAGAGAAACCGTAACCAATAATTTAAATTCATCCCAATCAGTAGCTGATACCCCCTTTCCCATGAGAAATCTATTCCTTTTCTCAAACGGATCATCAGGTGGCTCTGTATGGCTGATTTTGTGGTGAAACCCCTCCCACAAGTGATGTCAGCACCTCACAGCTCTGAGGTCCTGACCTCACACTGTGGGAGCCTTGTAGCATTGTGGGAAATAACAGCTGTTTCCAACTGCCAAAAAAGCAAGCAGCATCTCCTTCCAGTGACATCACCTGCCAGCAGTAAAAATGTCACTGTGTGATACATTTTTTGAATGTAAATCAGGGAGAGGAAAGATTTTACAATGAGCAAACACTGACTAAATAATTTATACATAATGATTGTAAAAACTAAGCACTTTTGTATGACATTTTTTTTACTGGAGTTCCTCTTTAACAATTGAATATTAAAAGTTCACTTTTAGTCTTTTTGTTAGACAGTATAGTATTGTGTATTATTGCAAATCCAGTTGTGTTATTAACAATTCTTATATACATCTCAGTGCTGGACAAAATGATAGATTTGGAGCAATAGCAATCAAAATTTGCCTGCCTGCCTGTCTGTAAGCGTTTTTGATCAGTCAAGCCCTAAATTGTGATTGTAAAAGTTGCCATGCATGACCTGATCAGTCCATCACTGAATCTCACCAGAGAGAGATCACATCCCTCCATAGACTGCACACAGACTTTCTGTAATTTCACAATTAAATCCATTGAATCACAGCGATGCACTTTTTGATATAGTGCAACGCTATGTGCCATCGAGCTGACGCCTCTCCTCAGCCACGTCCGATTAACCAAATTTATCCATCTGATTGTACCGTAGTTTGGTTGATTTTTTTTTTTTTTGTAACAGCAGATTTCAGACAAATCCAAATGGTTAAATCTGCACTATAAAGATCATTTCATCAAACTCCGTTGCCATTTTAAAAACTTTACAGATGTAACTGGCACACCATCGGGTCTGGGTGCTTGGTGAGGTGACTGGAAAAGTCACATTCAAGTAGTATGTTATGTTATTAGAGTAAGTGTATTATATACCATGTGCCTTGAGAAAGGGGGACCCTACGAGGCCACCGAAACAATTGTCGGACCATCTGTGAAATAATTGCACAATAAAAGTGCTGAATATTTCAATACTCTGGTGTGCTGGCGAACTGTGTTCATGATACATTTAAAAAAACGTAATTTCCTGAAGATACAATCATTTGGGATTTTAAAAAAAACAAAAACAACAATAAATATATGATCAATCGCTCTAACACATTGTTTCCCTTGTGTGTGGCCACACACAGTAATTTGATGAGGGCTCTTTTTGGCCAGTTTTTACTACATCTAAATATTATGAGAGCCCCGCTAATCAATCACTTTAACAGCTTTCAGTATGTTTTTTAAGATTGAAATAAGCAGAAAGTGATTGTAGTCAGAGGCTGAAAGTGATTGAAACAGACCTCAGTTTTTTCACAGTGTATGTTGTATGCTATGAGGTTGGAACAAGCCAAACACGATTTCAGTAGGTTCCCTGGTAGTGCCATCATGCTGCATACACGTTGAGGAGATTCTCTAGATATTGCCCATGAGATTGCCATGTGTGTGGCCTGCAGCAGACTCCAGTGACTGATGACACTTGGTAAACACCAACTGGAGAGGTCAGAAGTAATGACAGTGGCCAGGGAGAGCGAATGAGGTAGGCCTGAAGGATAAATCGAATTTAAATCGAAATCGTGATCACCAAGGTCACAATTTCAGAATCGTCAAAGCGGCGAATATCGCGATCACGTCATTTCCACATGGGGAAGTTTGAAGAAGCGCCTTCAAACTTTCCCAAAGTCCCAGTGCGTGCAGCCCGCAGCGTTAGACATACCTTGCGTCCTCTGTCGCCCTCTGCCGGCTCTTGTGCTGGCAAAACAGGAGGCGAAGTGGATAGACGGGCATCGCTGGACTCGTGCTGGAAACTATGTCCAGGACTGATGCAGCTTGGGGGACACAGAGGGGGCACGAAGAGAGACACAGAGGGGGCACAGAGAGAAACGGAGCGGGCACAGAGAAACAAAGGGGGCAAATGAGAGACCCAGAGGAGGCATGAAGAGGCAAAGGGGGCACAAGGAGAGACAGGGAGACAGAGGGGGAATAAACAGGCACAGAGAAGGGAACTAAGCTTGATTTGAAGGAAATCGTGAATCGAATCGAAATCGCAATTTCGGACAGAAATCGCTCAATTCAATTTTTTCCTAAAATCGTTCATGCCTAGAATGAGGTATGGTCCAGTGTTTTGTTTTGTTTTTTGAAAATATATATTTATTTCTTTTCCAAAGCAAAGTGACAGCAGTGAACAATAGCCGCAACAGTAACCATAATAACATCCAGCCTGGTTTCAAATTTATATAATGGTAGCCCGCGGCCCTCTCAAGACAGTGGTATGGTCCAATGTTAATTGTGGAGAAGTTATGCCGACATCAGACTAGAAAATGTTAATTCAGTTAATACATGTAATGAGTAACTGTACATTGTTTTCTTGACAGCTGTCAAATCTTTAAAGAGGAACTCCAGTGAAAATAATGTAATAAAAAAGTGCTTCATTTTTACAATAATTATGTATAAATGATTTAGTCAGTGTTTGCCCATTGTAAAATCTTTTAAATCCCTGATTTACATTATGACATTTATTACATGGTGACATTTTTACTGTTGGCAGGTGATGTAGCTGCTGCATGTTTTTTTGGCAGTTGTAAACCGCTATTTCCCACAATGCACCAAGGTTCTCAGACAGGAAACTGCCAGGAGTACGTACTCAAGAGTTTCTTGTGGGAGGGGTTTCACCACAATATCAGTCATACAGCGCCCCCTGATGGTCTGTTTGTGAAAAGGAAAAGATTTCTCATGTAAAAGGGGGTATCAGCTACTGATTGGGATAAAGTTCAATTCTTGGTCGGAGTTTCTCTTTAAGTCTCAGGCATGATACAGAACTGGATCAGAACTGAACCTTATAGTCTGATACAGAATAAATCTGCCCATAGCAACAAAGGCCCTTAAAGGAAAAGGGGGACATTTATCAAGCAAGTTTGTACGGCCCTGATCAAAGTCTGTATCATGCCTGAAGAAGAATTGTAAAAGTATTTTGAAAGCTTGCAAGAAAACTATGTACAGTTGATCATTATAGATATTACTTAAATCAATGTTTTGATGGTTTTAAGTCAGCATGGTTGCCAGGGAATAATAGAACATCCCATGGGGGAAGATACAGCACACCATCACCATTGAGTAGTAAAGCAATTGTGCTTATTTTGGAAGCAGATGCACGTTTCATGATGGGATTTCCTGTCCTTCAGGGGCCTGTTTGCTATCATGGTGGTAAAAGAGTGTTCGGAATGCTGGTGCCTACAATAATATCAGGTTCCCCAAGTCGCTGCTGATACCCCATATTATACAATTATTTTCATGTATAACTAAATGGGAAATCCCAAAGTGTAAAAAAAATTCTGTATGTTGTGTAAATTGAAATAAAGATATTGTTGTTCCCTTGCTTATCTCCTCTCTTTTATTTCATACAGAAATTGGTGAAAACCTCAGTATGGTCATACTTATTCCACTGGAATTACATTGGCAAGTAGGTATCGAAGCGTGTGGTTTTGGCGCACAGCGTCACCCGCGTAGTGCCTGAGTTTGGCACTATAGTCTGTGGCCTGCTCAGGTGCTGGCGATCACCGGACCCCGGATTACATCGCTCTAGAATGATGCGGCTTGATTGATGAGATCCGACAGGACGGATCTTGCTGCCGCCGATTCCCTGCGAGGGGACAATGGCATGGAATCGAGCGGAAGATAAGCGGGGATGAGCGGGTATCGAATCCGACACACGCGCGGGCGAGCGAGACGCGGAAGAGGCGATCCGGCGGCTAATCGAGCCGCCAGATCGCCGCCTCATCTGCACGTGTAGATGAGGCTTTAGTTTGGGTCCACTTTAAGAGAAACAAGCTAAGCAGAGATTCTAATCTGAATTGCTCTGTTATTGTTATCGCCTATACCAGGCATGGGCAAACTCGGCCCTCCAGCTGTTACGGAACTACAAGTCCCACAATGCATTTGCCTTTATGAGTCATGACTGTGGCTGTCAGACTCCTGCAATGCATTGTGGGACTTGTAGTTCCTTAACAGCTGGAGGGCCAAGTTTGCCCATGCCTGGCCTATACTGTATATCTGTACACATAAATCAGAATCAACTTTATTTGCCAAGTGCCAAACCCGGAATAGTTTGTGCTACACACAGCAACTTAAAGGACCTCTGTCGTGAAAATCTTAAAATTTAAAATTACATGTTAACATACAAATAAGAAGTACGTTTCTTCCGGAGTTAAATGAGCCATAAATTACTTTTCTCTTATGTTGCTGTCACAGTAAGTAGTAGAAATCTGACATTATCCACAGATTTTGGACTAGCCCATCTTCTCATAGGGGGCTCTTGGGGCCTATTTCCACTACACGCAGAATGGATGCAGAAAAACTGACTCCAATGAAAGCCTATGGGCCTGTTTCCACTAAACGCAATTTTTCTGATGCAGATTTTCCCATAGGCATTCATTGGAGTCGGTTTTTCTGCATCCAATCTGCGTGTAGTGAAAATAGGCCCTTAGGGTTTTCTTTATTTTTGAAAGCACTTCGTGAATGGCAGTTGCTCCGTCCAACTGCCAAAAAAAGTGTACGGTGAGCAGGGAGGCTGGCCAGCATCAGTGTATAAATCTTTTTCAAATAATGTCTTTATAAAGAATAAAGGCCATGCTGAGAATTCCCCATGAAGAGATGGACTAACCCAAAACCTGTCGGTAATATCAGATTTCTACTATCTACTGTAAGTGACGGCAACATAAGAGAAAAGTGATTTATGGCTCATTTTACTCTGGAAGAAATGTACTTTGTATTTGTATGTGTTTTAAAATTTAAGATTTTCGCGACAGTTCTTCTTTAAGCATAGTGCGAAAGGCAACAACATGACCACATATGGCACAGTGCTACAGGTGAAGGACACTCACAGGACATGCCTACAGGAGTAGGACATAAGTGCAGTGCCCTAGTGCTCCAGAGAGGCTGGAGATGAAGTCTGAGAGGTTTCAATATGGAGAGTACTTCAGCACAGTAGGAGGACAGCTCTGGGGAAGAAGGTGTTCCTATGCCTGGAGGTTTTGGTGGGGATGGTCCTTGTTTATAAAGGGCATTTTAAGCCACCAGCAAGCCAGAAAATACTCTGAATAATTTTGATACCAATTACCTTCTCAACTACTTTTTGGTACTTTTTCAATTGCAAAATACTGAAAAGTTATTTTAAAGAGAAAATAAAAAATTATCTCCTAGGAGAATACTCAAGAGAAAAAGTGAATTGCATATGGGCCAATGGTGGAGGAGCAAAGAACAAATTCAATGATGGCAGTATAGAAACCATCGGTATAAAGAGTTCTCAAGAGAATCCACAGCTCTCACACTGTTGCTAAAATTTTATTGTAAAAATATAAACAGTAATGAGAAACAATATTCAGTTTTTATAACTGATGTTCCTTTTAGTTCATATTTCCAATAAAGTAATGTCTGTAGTCCTGGCAGGATCCACAATGGCGAGCTTCTCCTTTACACGATTTACTAGCAAAGCACACGTCTTACAGGCGGCGCCGAGAAGTAGCCTCACGTGCAATAACTGATTGCACACATGACTTGCCATCTGCGTCACCCCCATGAGAGGATCTCAGGGGGCGGATGACCCTAGAGAAAGCTGACTTTTCAGAGATGCGCAAGGGACCAGTCCATTTCGGCGGCTGCACCGTGATGAAGTTACCAAATACCATTTCTAGCCCCTGGAGGTAGATGGGTTTGGGTGACAATACACCTCTTGTGTCCCAGGTCACCTTGGTACATTTCATATAATCCTTTAGCTTGATGGTCAGGTGGCGGCCTGGTGGCCTACGGCCCAGAAGTCGGGATAGTTCATACACAAGTTTATCTGAGATGCACTTAATGCCATTGGTTGCTTGAGGTTTCAGTGTGGCCTTTCTCAGCCATTGTAAGTTTTCATCCAGTGGAGTCCATGGTGACCAGAGATGATACTGTTCCATCTATGGTAGAGAAGAGAATATTATAGGATAACTACATGGAAGACAAGGTGGGGTGCACATCTGAAGTTGTATGTATCCTAGCAGGATGTGAGTTCTGTATGGATTTAGATGATATGGAAGGTTACCGCTCATGCATACATTTGTTTTCATCACCTGGTCTTTTTGGCGTAGGGTGAAATGAATGACGGCTCAAACTGCTGCTGCTGAAATTCTGTGCGGGGTTGATTACTATCCCCCTTCCGAGTCGTAGCAACTTGGAGGAAGAAGTAATTTGGTGTCCGCCAGTAGGCGGATCACCGACGTACCGATATCTGGGGTGCGGTTTATATCACTGTTGCTATGCAGCGTGTTGTGCTATGCAGCGTGTTGTGCTATGCAGCGTGTTGTGCTATGCAGCGTGAAGTCTCGCCTCAACCACTGATTATGCCAGATTAATGTCAGATGTGAGTGAGGATTTGTTTTATTTCCTCAACTCCCTTCAACAGTGCATGTTTTACAATTAGCCGTTATCCAAAGGAGGAGACCACACACAGTCTTCCAGGAACAAGTTGCAAGTTTATTGTCCCATTGCACACACATGCAATAAAGATCTGACCAGTTGGCCGACAATCATTTCGGGGCCCCTAGGGTCCTCTTTGTTAAAGCATACGGCAGAAAAAACATGCACAATTACAATTAGCCGTGCCTTGCAGAACTGGGGTTACTGGCTCAGCAATGTGGATATGGATATTTACAAACTCACTGTAGGTAGGATATTTGGACAGGCTTTATATATCCTACTGTAAGGAGGTTTCTGATTCAAGTTGTCATGGAGATGAATTAAAGACAGCTCTTGTTTTACACGCCTGACTGTGTGGCAGAGTTGTTAAATGCCTCCCTTTGGGGTTGATTCACAAAGCTCTGCCTCTGACATAGGAGACCTGGGTTCGAATCTCAGCTCTGCCTGTTCAGTAAGCCAACACCTATTCAGTAGGAGACCTTGGTCAAGTCTCCCTAACACTGCTACTGCCTATAAAGCGCATCCTAGTGGCTGCAGCTCTGGCGCTTTGAGTCTGCTAGGAGAAAAGCGCGATATACATGTTCTGTGTTTGTTTATTATTCACCATAAGGCTTCTTTCCCACCAGGACGTTGCGTTTAGGGGATGTTATAGGGCGCATAACGTGCCCCTAACGCAACGCCTGGTGGTGTTGGAGCAGGACGCTACCAAGAGCCGCGTTAAAAGCAGCTCTTGGTGCGCCTGCTCTGTCGGATGCACTGCGGAGACCACGTGAGCGGAGCTCTCCGCATCACGTGGTCCCGCCAGCCAATCAGCGGCCGCTCCTGGAAGTAAACACTGCAAGTGCAGTGAATATAAAGTAACCATGTGCCTGGCTATGTAGCGGCCTCTCCTCGCCTCCTCTCCGTCCACAAAATAAAAAAAACACCCATACTGAGCATGTGCAAACAGTCTAACGCGGCGTAAGCCGCTAGAACGCACAGTATGCTGCACTCCAAAGGAACATGCAGCGTTACTGTGTAATGCAACGTGGGCACTGTGAACAGCCCATTGATTTTTTATTGCTGTGCGGTGGGGTGCGTTACAGGCTGCACTAACGTGCGCCTGTAACGTCTCACTGTGAAAGCAGCCTAACTGTAATGAGAGCTAATGCATAAGTTAAACAAAAAAGGAAATATATCTGAGATAAACAGATAAGGAGAGATGATTCATGATTTAAGATGCTTACACACCTCTAGACTTATGTCTCCCATCGAGAATTGACGCAGGCAGTGTTAGCGGCATTCGCAGGAGTGAGTAGATCCGCCGGGTGGATCGCTTGCGGGTTGGGTTTGGCACCTGCTGTACACAGGCCTATTGGCTGAGGCGGTCATTATCGGCCACCTTAGATAGGTGTGTACCCTCAGTTAGACTAGCGCCAAGTTTCAGTAGCTGCACCTGGTGGAGATGGTGACAGTAAGAGCTAGTTGTAGCTACTGATGGAGATGACAGTAGTGGGGCCTAGTAGTTACACCTAGTGGAGATGATGACAGTGGGAAGGGGGGGGGGGGGAGGGGGTGTTAGAAGTAGCACCTGGTGGAGATGACAGTGGTGGGGCAGCTATTTGTAGCAGCTGGTGGAGATGAGGGTGAGGCGCTCTGTAATAATACTAGTATCTGTGGTGAGGGGGTTTGTAGTACCTGGTACAGTCAATAAGTCTCTAAAGAAATTGTAATTGGACTTCTCTCCTGGTCCTGGCTGGCAATTTCCTTGGACCAGAAACAGCAGTTATTACTGGATGAAGCTCAACCGCTACTTCCAGCCAGTGCCACACAGGAAGTACTTGTGCTGCTATTTACATCCCACCCTGTTATTTCTCTATAACACTAATATTATAATACACCAATGCCGTATCATCTTATCTATGTATTGGGGCATACCACAGTGTTTATATTACACAATTCTGTATTATGTGGATGTGTGTATTCCATAATACTCCTCCAAACTACAGTGTCTATGCCATGTGACATTCCAATAGTGTGCCCATAGCAGCTCTCTCTAATAGCATATCCATACCAGGTGACATCTCAGAGGAGTTTCTATAGCAGAGGTCCTCAATATTCTAAAGCTTTCCATTGTTTCTTTTGCTTATAATACAATTAATTTAGTTTTGACCAAATGTAATTTAAAGTGGACCTGAACTCTTGCACAGGACAGAAGAGAAATGCACCCTGTATTTACAGTATTTAGAGCATTTAGCCTGTCTAATTCCTCCTCATCTATGACTAATCACCAGTGTAATTTGAATACTACCTCATCGACCATCTCTAATGATCAATTCTGTACGCTTTGCCTTGGTCTCTCATATCAGTCAGAAGGCTCATGGTGACCCAGAACTCATTGGGGTGTGTAAGGGACTACAATGGTCCTAAAAGCCCCCTTACTAAGATGTTAAGAAAAACAAAAGTTTGCTTTCCTAAAACAGAAAGAATTTGCGATAATTCAGGTTAGAGTGAGCTCGAGATGTCTCCCAGGCACCACTGCTGAATATATGCAAATTAACCATTGTACCCTTAGAAGCTAAACACACCTCCAGAACCGCTGGAATGCAATGATGTGTCAGCTTGTTAATGTGTACAGAGCCATAATAATCCAACATGCATACAGGCTGTTTCGGATTGTTTGATCCTCATCAGTGCATGGCATGGATTAATTTGGCTCTATGGAGTAGGGCTTGTAAATCCGAGAGGCACAGACTAACCAGCAAGCTCATGGTGACCCAGAACTCATTGGGGTGTGTAAGGGACTACAATGGTCCTAAAAGCCCCCTTACTAAGATGTTAAGAAAAACAAAAGTTTGCTTTCCTAAAACAGAAAGAATTTGCGATAATTCAGGTTAGAGTGAGCTCGAGATGTGAGCTCACTCTAACCTGAATTATCGCAAATTCTTTCTGTTCTAGGAAAGCAAACTTGTTTTTCTTAACATCTTAGTAAGGGGGCTTTTAGGACCATTGTAGTCCCTTACACACCCCAATGAGTTCTGGGTCACCATGAGCTTGCTGGTTAGTCTGTGCCTCTCGGATTTACAAGCCCTACTCCATAGAGCCAAATTAATCCATGCCATGCACTGATGAGGATCAAACAATCCGAAACAGCCTGTATGCATGTTGGATTATTATGGCTCTGTACACATTAACAAGCTGACAAATCATTGCATTCCAGCGGTTCTGGAGGTGTGTTTAGCTTCTAAGGGTACAATGGTTAATTTGCATATATTCAGCAGTGGTGCCTGGGAGACATCTCGAGCTCACTCTAACCTGAATTATCGCAAATTCTTTCTGTTTTAGGAAAGCAAACTTTTGTTTTTCTTAACATCTTAGTAAGGGGGCTTTTAGGACCATTGTAGTCCCTTACACACCCCAATGAGTTCTGGGTCACCATGAGCTTGCTGGTTAGTCTGTGCCTCTCGGATTTACAAGCCCTACTCCATAGAGCCAAATTAATCCATGCCATGCACTGATGAGGATCAAACAATCCGAAACAGCCTGTATGCATGTTGGATTATTATGGCTCTGTACACATTAACAAGCTGACACATCATTGCATTCCAGCGGTTCTGGAGGTGTGTTTAGCTTCTAAGGGTACAATGGTTAATTTGCATATATTCAGCAGTGGTGCCTGGGAGACATCTCGAGCTCACTCTAACCTGAATTATCGCAAATTCTTTCTGTTTTAGGAAAGCAAACTTTTGTTTTTCATATCAGTCAGAACTAAGGGTGCATTTACACTGTGTACATTGCATTGTAAGGTAGTATTCCGTGCCCAAATTCAATTGTGCAGGCACTTTGGATAATGTTATCCTTATACAATACACTTTCTACACTGCGTTTTTGGATAAGTGCTATTACATGGGTCCTGGTGTGCTATTTTAGTGTTTTGCCCGGGTCCCCTATTTCTTACAAATTAGTGGTTGCGACCAAATTGTTGCAAGCAAGTAGGGCTCTTTAGTCTAAAATGTTTCCCAGCGGTAGACATGGCAGCGCTTTCAAACAGAAGTTATACCTGAGTGATTTATCTGCATGGATGTGCAGAGCTCCAGTAACTGGACAATATTACACACCTAGCACTCACTACAGGCAAAGTGGGAATGTTGGCTCCAGTGATAATGTGTGCACAGATTATTACCTAATAGACTTCCCCACGGCGATGACTGACCCCCTCGGGGAAGGCCTAACACTAGTCTAGCAATAAAAACATAATATTCCTTGTGCTGCTAATCATAAATGGTATGTGTGTCTGTACGATGTTTCCAGTTGGTCTCTCTCAACTAGTTTCAGAAAAATACTTAAAGAGAACCCGAGGTGGGAATTACTAATACTATTGGGGCACAGAGGCTGGTTGTGCACACTAAGACCAGCCTCTGTTGCCCCATCGTGTGCCTCCCATGTCCCCCCTGCTCGCCGCTATAGACCCCGCAGTGCTGGCGACACGCAGCGCGCCGCCAGCACAATGTTTACCTAAGCGCTGTCAGTCAGCGCCGCTCCCCCGCCTCCTTCGCATCGCCGCTACCCGCCCGCGTCACTTCCCTCCTATCAGCGGGAGGGAAGGGACACGGGCGGGTGCGCCGATGCGGAGGAGGCGGGGGAGCGGCGCTGACAGACAGCGCTAAGGTAAACATTGTGCTGGCGACACGCTGCGTGTCGCCAGCACTGCGGGGTCTATAGCGGCGAGCAGGGGGGACATGGAGGCACACGATGGGGCAACAGAGGCTGGTCTTAGTGTGCGCAACCAACCTCTGTGCCCCAATAGTATTAGTAATTCCCACCTCGGGTTCTCTTTAACGTGTACCTGAGATAAATTGAGTGTAGGATTTATACTTACCTGTAGTCCGTCTGCTTGAGCACTGTTCTCCCGCAGTGTGGCTTGGTATATCCCCCGACTGGCCCAGTCGCACTCCACTGCTTGTACGTGGTCCTGTGTGCACCCGGATTGCACTACAGAGAGTAGGAGCGTACTGTGCATGCACAGTTGCTAAGACTAACTGCACTTGCGCCAGAATGCTCCTGGCAATAGGAGCAGGATCAGGGGGTGCGTGCAGCCAGGACTGTACCTGCACAGTGAAATGCGACTGGGCTGGATCGCAGACTCCACTGCCGGGGATTGGGGTAGCTCAGGAGGACAGGGAGGGAGCACATAGCTGGAGGAAACCCCTGGTAAGTATAAATCCTTATATTTTATCCTAGTTTTTCTTTAAAAGTTGGTATGAAATAACAAATTTAATGAAATTTGGGATAATTTTTTTTTTTTTTGAGGACTTTTTTTCCTGCAGGCTGGAAAGCTGCAAAAATGCAAAAACATCTGTTATAAGAAAAAAATTATAAAAAAAACCCCACTGGAAATAACCCACTGGATATAGTTGTGTCTGACAAGCATCATTAAAGGATACCTGAGGTGACATGTGACGATGCGATAGACATGTGTATGTACAGTGCCTAGCACACAAATAACTAGGCTGTGTTCCTTTTTTTCTTTCTCTGCCTGAAAAAGTTAAATATCAGGTATGTACTGGCTGACTCAGACAGGAAGTTATTACAGTGTGACCCTCACTGATAAGAAATTCCAGCTATAAAACACTTTCGTAACAGAAAATGGCTGCTGAGAGCAGGAAAGAGATGAAAAGGTCAATAGTTCACAGATTTTTAGCTCTGGCATACTTCAATGAATGTGTCATTGAGCAAAAACAATAAAACAGTTAAAACTTAAAAAAGTAGATTTAAACATAAGATAAAACTGGAATATCTTAAAAGTATTTTTTTAGGAGAAGGGAGAAAGATACAACGGTTTATTTCATTAGTTTATTTTCACCTCGGGTGTCCTTTAAAGAGTGACAACTAGTCATATGTATTATTATATTTACAATATAACAGCACATGCCCGGACTATTAGATAGCTTATCAGTAGTACATAATAAGAAATATGTGAGATGTGACAGATGATGTGAGCTGCATTAATAAAATAAATGTAAGAAATATGTGAGATGTGACAGATGATGTGAGCTGCTTTAATAAAATAAATGTAAGAAATATGTGAGATGTGACAGATGATGTGAGCTGCATTAATAAAATGAATGTTCAGAAAAAAATTCTAGTGTCTATTTTCCCACAACAAAGATGGCTGCCACTCTGTCCGATGCACGTAGCCATGGAGACGTATACAGAGATCCGGTGATTAGAGTCCCACCTTTTCCGCCCAAGCTGAGAAGTGATTGGCTGGAGCTGTTCGTCAGCATAAAACCCATTCAAAGAGAGGGGAGGAGGGGCGGCTGCGGCCACTAATCAGGTGAAAGGCTGTAGACGGCTGTGTCCAATCAGAGGGTGGCAGGGAGGGGCGTGTAGTGGCAGAGCAGCTGGGCCGGTAAGTGCTTTGGATATACCGGGAGCGGAGGAGGGGGTTGTAAGTATTGCCCGTGGTATCTGGCTCGCTGCGGTGTTACCCTGACTAGTTTATGTAGCTCCTCCCCCTCTGCCGGTGATGTCATTCACCCAAGAGCTAACTAGACCTGACCCCATCCTAACCTCAACAGTGGTACCCTGACTCGCCGGCTGCCCTGTGCACTGACGTCATTCCACTCTCCATAATACTAGAACTACTCCCCGTGCTACAATCATCCCCACACCAACCCAGTCCCATCCACTCCCCTGATTCCATCCTCCTCTCTACAGCATCCCCACACCAACCCAGTCCCATCCACTCCCCTGATTCCATCCTCCTCTCTACAGCATCCCCACACCAACCCAGTCCCATCCACTCCCCTGATTACATCCTCCTCTCTACAGCATCCCCTCACCAACCCAGTCCCATCCACTCTCCTGATTCCATCCTCCTCTCTACAGCATCCCCACACCAACCCAGTCCCATCCACTCCCCTGATTCCATCCTCCTCTCTACAGCATCCCCACACCAACCCAGTCCCATCCACTCCCCTGATTCCATCCTCCTCTCTACAGCATCCCCCCACCAACCCAGTCCCATCCACTCCCCTGATTCCATCCTCCTCTCTACAGCATCCCCCCACCAACCCAGTCCCATCCACTCCCCTGCTTACATCCTCCTCTCTACAGCATCCCCCCACCAACCCAGTCCCATCCACTCCCCTGCTTACATCCTCCTCTCTACAGCATCCCCTCACCAACCCAGTCCCATCCACTCCCCTGATTCCCTCCTCTCTACAGCATCCCCCCTCACCAACTCAGTCCCATCCACTCCCCTGATTCCATCCTCATCTCTACAGCATCCCCCCTCACCATCCCAGTCTCATCCACTCCCCTGATTCCATCCTCCTCTCTACAGCATCCCCTTACCAACCCAGTCCCATCCACTCCCCTAATTCCATCCTCCTCTCGACAGCATCCCCCCACTAACCCAGTCCCATCCACTCTCCTGATTCCATCCCCCCACTAACCCAGTCCCATCCACTCTCCTGATTCCATCCCCCTCTCTACAGCATCCCCTTACCAACCCAGTCCCATCCACTCCCCTAATTTTATCCCCCTCTTCCCACACCAACCCAGTCCCATCCACTAATCCTGATTCCATCCTCCTCTCTACAGCATCCCCACACCAACCCAGTTCCATCCACTCCCCTGATTCCATCCTCCTCTCTACAGCATCCCCCCACCAACCCAGTCCCTTCCACTCCCCTGATTCCATCCTCCTCTCTACAGCATCCTCTCACCAACCCAGTCCCATCCACTCCCCTGATTCCATCCTCCTCTCTACAGCATCCCACCACCAACCCAGTCCCATCCACTCTCCTGATTCCATCCTCCTCTCTACAGCATCCCCCCACCAACCCAGTCCCATCCACTCCCCTGATTCCATCCTCCTCTCTACAGCATCCCCCCACCAACCCAGTCCCATCCACTCCCCTGATTCCATCCTCCTCTCTACAGCATCCCCACACCAACCCAGTCCCATCCACTCCCCTGATTCCATCCTCCTCTCTACAGCACCCCCCCCCCCCACCAACCCAGTCCCATCCACTCCCCTGATTACATCCTCCTCTCTACAGCATCCCCTCACCAACCCAGTCCCATCCACTCTCCTGATTCCATCCTCCTCTCTACAGCATCCCCACACCAACCCAGTCCCATCCACTCCCCTGATTCCATCCTCCTCTCTACAGCATCCCCCCACCAACCCAGTCCCATCCACTCCCCTGATTCCATCCTCCTCTCTACAGCATCCCCCCACCAACCCAGTCCCATCCACTCTCCTGATTCCATCCTCCTCTCTACAGCATCCCCCCACCAACCCAGTCCCATCCACTCCCCTGATTACACCCTCCTCTCTACAGCATCCCCCATCAACCCAGTCCCATCCACTCTCCTGATTCCATCCTCCTCTCTACAGCATCCCCCCACCAACCCAGTCCCATCCACTCCCCTGATTCCATCCTCCTCTCTACAGCATCCCCCCACCAACCCAGTCCCATCCACTCCCCTGATTCCATCCTCCTCTCTACAGCATCCCCACACCAACCCAGTCCCATCCACTCCCCTGATTCCATCCTCCTCTCTACAGCACCCCCCCACCAACCCAGTCCCATCCACTCCCCTGATTACATCCTCCTCTCTACAGCATCCCCTCACCAACCCAGTCCCATCCACTCTCCTGATTCCATCCTCCTCTCTACAGCATCCCCACACCAACCCAGTCCCATCCACTCCCCTGATTCCATCCTCCTCTCTACAGCATCCCCCCCACCAACCCAGTCCCATCCACTCCCCTGATTCCATCCTCCTCTCTACAGCATCCCCCGACCAACCCAGTCCCATCCACTCTCCTGATTCCATCCTCCTCTCTACAGCATCCCCCCACCAACCCAGTCCCATCCACTCCCCTGATTACACCCTCCTCTCTACAGCATCCCCCATCAACCCAGTCCCATCCACTCCCCTGATTCCCTCCTCTCTACAGCATCCCCCCACCAACCCAGTCCCATCCACTCCCCTTATTCCCTCCTCTCTACAGCATCCCCCCTCACCAACCCAGTCCCATCCACTCCCCTGATTCCATCCTCCTCTCTACAGCATCCCCCCACCAACCCAGTCCCATCCACTCCCCTGACTCCATCCTCCTCTCTACAGCATCCCCTCACCAACCCAGTCCCATCCACTCCCTTGATTCCATCCTCTTCTCTACAGCATCCCCTCACCAACCCAGTCCCATCCACTCCCCTGATTACACCCTCCTCTCTACAGCATCCCCCACCAACCCAGTCCCATCCACTCCCCTGATTCCATCCTTCTCTCTACAGCATCTCCACACCAACCCAGTCCCATCCACTCCCCTGATTCCATCCTCCTCTCTACAGCATCCCCCCCACCAACCCAGTCCCATCCACTCCCCTGATTCCATCCTCCTCTCTACAGCATCCCCCGACCAACCCAGTCCCATCCACTCTCCTGATTCCATCCTCCTCTCTACAGCATCCCCCCACCAACCCAGTCCCATCCACTCCCCTGATTCCATCCTCCTCTCTACAGCATCCCCCATCAACCCAGTCCCATCCACTCCCCTGATTCCCTCCTCTCTACAGCATCCCCCCACCAACCCAGTCCCATCCACTCCCCTTATTCCCTCCTCTCTACAGCATCCCCCCTCACCAACCCAGTCCCATCCACTCCCCTGATTCCATCCTCCTCTCTACAGCATCCCCCCACCAACCCAGTCCCATCCACTCCCCTGACTCCATCCTCCTCTCTACAGCATCCCCTCACCAACCCAGTCCCATCCACTCCCTTGATTCCATCCTCTTCTCTACAGCATCCCCTCACCAACCCAGTCCCATCCACTCCCCTGATTACACCCTCCTCTCTACAGCATCCCCCACCAACCCAGTCCCATCCACTCCCCTGATTCCATCCTTCTCTCTACAGCATCTCCACACCAACCCAGTCCCATCCACTCCCCTGATTCCACCCTCCTCTTTACAACCATTCCCCCCCCCCCCCCCCTACGACCATGTCAGCTTCCACCATGTAAGAGCCCATACGGACACACTAAGGTGTTGCTATGCAACAGAGGTGGCCATATGTTTTATAAAAACAGATAGCACCTGTGTGGCTCGGTTCACACTGCAGCAAAAAATTTATTTTTTTGCTGCACAACCTTAGCGGACAGCAGATTCATCTCCCACAGAAGCCTGTGGTGGAAACACATAAGCTCTGGACTCCAACCAGACAGCAACGCTCCATTGGACCAGACACTGCACTGTCTGCTCCAGTCAGCCATTGGTGATCTGACACGATGGGAGCAAAGCCTTGCTCTCCATGGTAGTTCTAGTCCCATTCAGTGATAGTGAATAGGGCAGCACTTTGCAGTCTATGCCCATCCCATATGCTGTACACAAATCAGATATGTGGGGAAGGGTACATGCAGGGGTCCTCAGACTTTTTCGGTCAAGGGCCGGGTCAACATACTTCAGACTGCTGGGGGGCTGCAACATACAGAAAATGATGTTGAAAACCGTTACATTGAATGTAGGTATTGATTCCCCTCTGCAACGGTAACGCAGCATAAAGGTGCGTTACCAACTTTTTGTTGCGTTGTAATGCTGCGTTGTGACTTTAATGTTGCATTACAACGCAACGTCTCACTGAATGAGGCCATACTGCTCGCTGGCTTCTACAGTATGTGCATGGGTGGTGCCAGCACTGCTGTTCTATATGTGGAGTGTCGATATTTAAAGGTGCAGAGGGCCACATCTATAGTTATACATTTTGTGTTTGGGGGCCAGTGAAAACTATATAGTGTGAATGTACATCTTGGTATCTCTAGTTGGGGAAGGGTTACTTTGTTCACCACCATCCAACAAATGACGTCTGATAAAACTTTATTGACATCTTGTGTGTTTCACCAGTTTGCGTTTCCACCATGACTGAGCCGGAGCTCTTATTGGATTCTAACATCCGCCTGTGGGTGGTGCTGCCCATCGTCTTCATCACATTTTTCGTGGGAATGATCCGCCATTACGTCTCCATCCTTCTGCAGAGCGACAAGAAGCTGACCCAGGAGCAAGTCTCTGACAGGTGGGGGTGCTGTGATGGCCAGTGGTATCATCAGGGACATAATGACTGGTGTTGATGTTTGAATTCGGCACTACGTGGTTCAGAACCTGAACACACGCATTGACCATGGACCAGCAGGATGGGTGCGCTTCATTTAACTCAGATAAGTTCGCTTTCCAGCCTTGATGGAAGAAGTATTGGAGTTAAATGAAAATCACTCTGTCCTGCTGTTCTGAGCTGAAGTGGTGCCGAGTGTGGGTGTTTGGGTTCCAAACCACGTGGTGCTGAATGTGGGTGTTTGGGTTCCGAACCACGTGGTGCTGAATGTTGGTCTTTGGGTTCTAAACCACGTGGTGCTGAATGTTGGTCTTTGGGTTCTGAACCATGTGGTGCTGAGTGTGGGTGTTTGGGTTCCTGAACCACGTGGTGCTGAATGTTGGTCTTTGGGTTCTGAACCATGTGGTGCTGAGTGTGGGTGTTTGGGTTCCTGAACCACGTGGTGCTGAATGTTGGTCTTTGGGTTCTAAACCACGTGGTGCTGAATGTTGGTCTTTGGGTTCTGAACCATGTGGTGCTGAGTGTGGGTGTTTGGGTTCCTGAACCACGTGGTGCTGAATGTTGGTCTTTGGGTTCTGAACCATGTGGTGCTGAGTGTGGGTGTTTGGGTTCCTGAACCACGTGGTGCTGAATGTTGGTCTTTGGGTTTTGAACCACGTGGTGCTGAATGTTGGTCTTTTGGGTTCTGAACCACGTGGTGCTGAATGTTGGTCTTTGGGTTCTGAACCACGTGGTGCTGAGTGTGGGTGTTTGGGTTCCTGAACCACGTGGTGCTGAATGTTGGTCTTTGGGTTCTGAACCATGTGGTGCTGAGTGTGGGTGTTTGGGTTCCTGAACCACGTGGTGCTGAATGTTGGTCTTTGGGTTTTGAACCACGTGGTGCTGAATGTTGGTCTTTGGGTTCTGAACCACGTGGTGCTGAATGTTGGTCTTTGGGTTCTGAACCACGTGGTGCTGAGTGTGGGTGTTTGGGTTCCTGAACCACGTGGTGCTGAATGTTGGTCTTTGGGTTCTGAAACACGTGGTGCTGAGTGTGGGTGTTTGGGTTCCAAACCACGTGGTGCCGAAATTGAACACCAACATCCCCTTGTTTACTTAGCATTTCTGTCTTTGTCATGTCATCCTTTGTATTTATGCAGCATTCGCTTCCCCATCCTACCGTCTCCCCGTTTACCAAATATTCTCTTCTTTGGCACAGTATCTCCTAATAATCATCCAACATTCCAGACCCTGTCCCTTTATATTTATCCAGTATCCCTTTCCTTGTCCCTTATAGAACAGTTGCCCTCTTAGTCACACCCAAGTGCATCAGATGAGCAGTGTAGCTTTTTTTA
This sequence comes from Hyperolius riggenbachi, assembly GCF_040937935.1. Taxonomy (NCBI): domain Eukaryota; kingdom Metazoa; phylum Chordata; class Amphibia; order Anura; family Hyperoliidae; genus Hyperolius; species Hyperolius riggenbachi. The sequence continues at coordinate 59,849,990 of NC_090654.1, forward strand.
AGGTATGTCTTGCCCTGTGACAGGTTGACCTACAGTTGGCAAAACACTGTACAGTAGTAACATTTTCAGGGGCAGAGTTCAATACTTTTTTTCTACTTCAGAGCACTTAGAGCATTGTTTCAAGTATTTTTGAAATCCTTTATCAAAAATGAAAATAATTTACAGAAAAATAGAGTAAAGGATTAGAAACAAGTCCTGCATTGGATAACGTAGAGGGTAATAAAGTGAGTTAATTTTTGAATTTTTTGAAAATTGAAGCATAAATTATTTACAGAAAAAGGGGTTTTAAAACAAATAGGGAAATGTAGAGACCTGTTTAGGGTCCAGCTGCTACAACTGGACCAGTTTGGCTGTCCAACCAGCACACAATGAACGAGGCCAGTGTGTGAGAACTTGTGATGAGGTTTTGTGGGCTCAGCCTATCTGCTAATATTATTTTTACATCAATAACTTCAAAGTGCAAGACTAATCTGTAAATTTTGATGCATCAGGAATAATAAATTGTTGAAATCCATTATGGCCATGCTGAAATTTCGCATACGACGACTTACAGCGGACCTGAGCTCAGAACTTCCTCTCTGCTCTAAAAGATACGCAACAGCACAATAACCTTTAGGGCCCTTTCACACGGGGGCGGTGTGGTAATTTTGCAGAATTTTAATGCAAGTCAATGGGAGTGTTTTTTTTAAAAAGCTCTCAGAAAGCTCTGGAGACCAAAAAGCCAGTCATTTTACCGCACCCCACCGCAGGGCAATCAAAGTCTATGGGGACTTTCATACTGACGTGGTACGTCTTTGTTACAGCTAATACAAATCCTGGAATAAATCTGCAGCGTGTCTACTTCCTGGTTTCATGGAAGCAGACATAGGGTTAACATGATATGTTTGCAAATTAGCTGTTCTGCCGAGGCAACCAGTGGACACTGCTGAGAGATCAAATTACAGTTCTGATTAGTCACAGATGAAGGGGAATTACAGGCTGAACTCTCTAAATACATACAGGTTCCCTCTGTCTGGTGCTAGAGTTCAGGTCCACTTCAAAGTGGGTTTGCAGGCTTTGATGCTGCTTATAAGGGTGCTGTTTGACTACCGAACAGCTACTATGTTAAACCTGATTGTGCACTCAGCTAAGCTTTGGTCGTTTCAAAGGGGAGATATAAATTCTGCTGTATACACTACATTTCTGTGCCAGGAGCATAAGCTAATGCTAATTTCTGTGGTCAGTGCCAGAGTGTGTGTGCTTCTTTTGAAGCAATAGGTTTTTGATTACTAATGCGAGTTAACGTACTATCTAAAGCTTCGTACACACACTAAACTAAAGTCGTTTAAAATGTCTGACAGATGACAGATTTCGCCATATTAGACAAAAATATGGCACAACGACGAGCGGACAAAATCGGGCATTTTGCCCGATCCATCCAGCGGATTAACTCAGACAACTGTTGGGCAGATATTATGCAGTTGTGTGTACGATGTCATTTGAACAACATTCTTCTCCTGAATGCGAACAGGGCAGCATGGTAGCGTAGTCGTTAGCGCTCTCGCCTTGCAGTGCTGGGACACGGGTTCGAATCCCAGCCAGGTTACCATCTGCAAGGAGTTTGTATGTTCTCCCTGTGTCTGTGTGGGTTTTCTCTGGGCACTCCGGTTTCCTCCCACATTCCAAAAATACAGATAAGTTAGTTGGCTTCCTCCTAAATTGGCCCTAGACTACGATACATACACTACACGATACACACACAGACATATGACTATGGTAGGGACTATATTGTGAGCCCCTCTGAGGGACAGCTAGTGACAAGACAATATATACTCTGTACAGCGCTGCGTAATATGTCAGTGCTATATAAAGACTTAAAGAAAACCTGAACTGAACATCAAAAGTCAAAATAAGCATACACAAGTCATACTTACCTCCAGTGTAGTCTTCTCCTCAATCTATTTTTCCTCTCCTGCATCCTGTTTGTCCACTGTGATCAATGGAATTCTCTGTCCTCCATTTTGAAAATGACCATTACCCCATAACAGCTTTCTGGTCAGCACACTGTTAAACTGTAACATTGCCCACTTGAGCCATAGGGAAACATGGACACATTAGTTCTCCTCTCAGCTGTAACTGACAGCAACTGAAATATAACTGACAGCAACTGATATATTTCAGTTCTGACAAAATGTTGTCAGAACTGGAAGGGATCACTGTAAGAAGAAGATGGTGAGCTTCTGAGAGGAACTGATGGCAAGGTGACTATGTAATGTTCATTTGAAGTTACCTCAAGTGTTTATTTTAAATAATTTTACTCAGTACAGGTTCTCTTTAAATAGAGTGCAAAGACGTGCATTGCCATTTCCGTTTGCACACGCAGTATTTAAATGAATTGGTCATTTGTAATATCTTTGTTGTTTTTCCGCACTGCTGGGAACTTTAGTTGAGCGTGTGTACAGACCTTATCACTTTCATGTCAGGGCTTAGAGGAAGACGGGTGTTTTCAACGAGGTGTTATCTCCTGCATTCCAAACCTGTTCTGTGACTTTGGATAATCTACGTAAAGAAGCACTGTGGGAATGTATAAATGATTCAAGATATCCACTTTTATGTTAATTTTTCAGATTTCAACACCAGAAATACTTCCTACATCAATATATTGCTGTAAATCTGTATGAAGCCCCTCCCCCATGATGTTAAGCCTAGGCTGATTAGCTATGCAGAATTCTTGCACTGCATTCCTGGAGACCAGATACAATTTTGGGCAAACACTGACAAATGTTATAATTGAGTATTGTAAAAAAAAAAAAATCTTTTATTAATTACGTTATTTTTTTTCTACAGGTCCTTAGATAGTGTTAAAGGGAATTTGTATTTTAGCTTCCAGCTCTGTGCGCTCCCATCATCACTCTTCATATTTACTCAGTATCACCATCACTGTGCCAAAGTCTCCCATGTTTGCTCAGCATTCCCTTCCTCGTCTTACTGTTCCTGATATTTCTCCAGCATTTCCTCCCTTGTCAGGTGGTTTCTTATATAATGCAGATAGACCTCTGTAGTTCCCTTTCCATCTGTGATAATTTGCCATCTGTCCTTTTTCGTTTTTTAGTCAAGTCCTGATTCGCAGCAGAGTCCTCCGAGAAAATGGCAAATACATTCCCAAACAGGTATGTGACCATAGAGACATCATTTCAAGGGGTGTAGAGGGGACATGTACAAAGAGATCATAGTGGTCCGAGCTACTTGTAGCACATGTGACAAAATCACGGGGTTCTTAGAGACTGATTTCATTCTGAAATCTTCTTCATGCCATTGATGCTCACATTTTTGATCATGACTGAAGACATTACTACCTGAAACACATCAGCCATTTTTGTCTGTCCTGCGTTGATGCAAAATAAAGATTGGCGTTTGATTAGAGCCATCGATGTGTTTCAGATTTGTCTCTATTAATGTGTTAATCCCTTCTTAGGCCTGGAACCCACTAGGAATCATTGCAGTGCTTTAAAATCGCTGCAGTGCTGTGTGCAGCTTTTCCTAGAGCCATTTTCCTAGTGCTCGCGACTCCTCCACGCTTAAAAGTGCTGTACAATAAACAGTACAGCGCTTCCGATTAGCAATTTGTGTTTTTGTTTTGTTTTGTTTTAAACAAAACTTTATTATACTCACCACTGTCTGACTTCTCTCCATAGCCCCGCCCCCTAAAGGAAGTGGTCATAGGTGCTTTTCTATGACCAATCAGAGAAGCGCCTGTGACCTCTAGAGATGGGAAGTTCGGATCTTTTAAATTATCCGGATGATTCGAATCGGATCATTGAAGAGATCCGGATCTTTGATCCGAATCTCGGATCATTTTACTACCGAAGCATTGGGGGGGGGGGGGGGTAAAATCAATAGCAGGACAGGAGAAGGGGAGGGGGGTGGACACACCGAGAAGGGGAGAAGATGGACAGAGGGCAGGGAGTGGACAGAGAAGGGAGGAGGGAGGAGCAGAGAGCAGAAATGTTTGTTTGCACACAATACCCACATGCTGCAATCATATGCTTTACATGTATGTCACCTATATGTTCATCTGTATACCTGAATGGAAACGTCGCACAGTGAAAGGAAGCATTCCCCAAAGCATTCCCAGAAGTGAAGTGCAGCTGATTAGTGCCGAGTGCAGGAGGATCATATTGCGCTGCAATCACAGTGCCTGCAAAGTTACTAAGCTGTGCTGAGCTGAGCCAAAGGTTTCCAATGTGATCACTGTGCAACAGCCAGCCTATAATGGGCAGCACATTGCAGCCAGTATGTGTGCTCTACACATATCTGGCAGTGGCACCGATGTCCCCTCTCTCTCATCTACCTGTCTCCCTGCAAGGCTGGCTCCCCTCCAACTCAGCGATCCATCCCTGCTCTGCTTCCAGGACCCCGCTGCCCGCTGAGAGGGGGGCGTGTCGCTCCTTGCCCCGCCCCTTTTTCGATCCGAATCACTCATTTTGATGATTCGGATGATTCGATTCACAATATAGATTCGGATCAAAGATCCGAATCGTTCATGATCCGGACAACACTAGTGACCTCTTCCTTTAGGGGGAGGATGAGCTACGGACAGAAGCAGGAAATCCGGACACCTAGTGAATATTATAAAGTTTGTTCAAATCATAATCGCTCAGCATGGCGAAATCGCTTTGAAAAGCGATTTTGCAGCGCTTCTATACTTTAGCATTGAGCGCTAACGCTATCAAAATGCTACATGTCTTGCGATTGTGATTACCCCTAATCGCAATCACACTAGTTGGTTCCCTACCACACATTTTCATTGGCAAAGCGTTTCTGGGAATCACCAGTGATTGTCTGCGATCCCAAAACTCTGTAAAAATGCCCTGGTGGGTTCCAGCCCTTAGTCATCTGTCATTTTTTTGAAGTCTTCAGTAATGTCTTTTACTCCATTCATGGTGATGTCACACATTTCACATATTTAGTTTAATTTGCCCTTTACTTTTACAGTTTAAATAATAAAGGTTCTTTCAAATTCCTTTATAATGATGTTCTAGCCATGTGCTCCTGAGTGTTTGGGTGTTGGGTAATAATAAACATATCATTTTACCTACATTTCTATAGTGGAACTTTGTATTTTGTTTTAAGTCTGTGGTTCTCAAACCTATCCTCAGATCTCACCAGTAGTGTATGACATGTGGAATTCCTTTTTTGACCACAGGGGTCATAGTAACTGATAGAACTAAGTTGCTGATTTGGAATGTGGAGATCTACAAAACATGACAATGGATAACCATAATTTCTAAAGAACAGCAAAAAATCGGCAGCGCTCCTAAACAAGCTGCAACTGAAATGAAACCAACAGAGGTGTGCAGCACCCTCAGGGACATAAATACACACCTTGAATACAATGCAGATTATGCACTGAACCCTAATCTAGATAAATTGAATGCAAACTGATACACATGAATGCAGCTAGCTATAAGTAGACTTACATTTTTGTACAACAGGAGATATTGGTAGCGCTTCCAGATACAGGCTGCACATGAATTGACCAGCTGCATAGATGTGCAGAGCCTAAAACGTGCAGGTGACACTGCTTGCATTCAAAACAGATGCAGGCAATGGAGGATGTTGGCTTCGATAAACAGTTTGCGTGCAGATTGTTCAGTACTAGACTATTCCCCAATAATAACGATATTTGTTCATTTTTCTTTTATTTTAAATCATACAACTTTTATCAGTAGTTTTGGTGATGACCATCAAATATCTGTATGTTGATGAAGTCAAAATTTCCATGGGGTGTAATTGCCATTTCAGATTAGCAGAGGCTTTTGAAAGATGATACGGTAGAGGGCTCTTGATGACATAATTTAAGAGTGGGAGCTAATATAGTTGAGGTGAGTCAGCGTGAAAGTCCATAGGGAAAAGTTCTCCAATCACAGCAACTTCTACAGCTTGAAGCCTTCTAATTGGCCAAATGGTATAGGTGTAGTATTACTGCAACCTATGTGAAATTTACATGTTCAAGAGGGTGCTGTCCACCCAATCGCGTTAGCAGAATTTCCCTATGGACTTATCCACTGTCTCACCTCAACCATACTAGCACCAAGAAGTTCATTTTTATCCACCTTAAAAGTGTGTGTAGACTGCAGTTGCGTAGTTACATTTTTTTCACTAGTGTCTGTCCTCTATTCACAGTCCTTCCTTATGAGGAAATTTTACTTCAACAATGCTGAAGATGGCTTCTTTAAGAAGACAAAGAGGAAAGTGGTTCCACCTTCTCCGATGACGGGTATGGAATACTGTAGGAGACTGTTAGCATAGATGTGGATTGTGTAAGCAGTTCTGCTCAGTCTTCCTATTCCTGGTGTAGGTAATACCAAGTGACTCTTCTCTTCCAGATCCCACCATGCTGACAGACATGATGAAGGGAAATGTCACCAATGTGCTGCCCATGATCCTTATTGGTGGTTGGATCAACATGACCTTCTCTGGCTTTGTGACAAGTAAGATATTTCTTCTGGGTTTATTTAGGGGAGGCTTTGTGTTTGGATATTTGGTGATCTTCCATCTTCTCATCTTTGCGTTTTAGCCAAAGTTCCCTTTCCTTTGACACTACGCTTCAAGCCTATGCTGCAGCAGGGAATCGAGCTGCTCTCACTAGATGCCTCATGGTAAGAAGAATGAATTGTGGCTCCATCCAGTGCATATTGTTGCCTTAAAGCGGAACTGTAAAGAGAAAATAAACACATTGTTTCACTTACCTGGGGCTTCCCCAAGCCCCCAGCAGCCGTCTTGTCCCGCGCCGCTTCCCGACGAGCCTCCATTCTCCTGCCACCAGCTACTTTCGGTTTCCTCACCGGGCCACTGCGCCAGCGCGGCTTTGGCCATGCGTATCCTTTCTTTGCGTTCCCCGCGATTGCAGAAGGGAACGCAAAGAAAGGATACGCTTGGCAGGGCTGCGCTGGCATCGACTTGCAGGTCGAGGAACGGGACAGAGCGGCGGCGGGAGAACCGGAGGCTCGGGCAGGACCGGCGCGGGACAGGACAGCTGCTGGGGGCTTAGGGAAGCCCCAGGTAAGTGAAACCATGTGTTTATTTTCTCTCTACAGTTCCGCTTTAAGTGGTAGAATGTGTGTGTATGGCCAGCTGTCGAGGCATATGTCTTGTGGTACATTGTAAGTTAGTAGTAGGTTGTTAGCACCTGATCATCCCCTACTAATCACTATTACATAAGCCTCTGTTTTATGGCGCTTGTTGAGTTTTATAAGGATTGTACGTGTAGGAGATCACAGAATTATGGTTCAGGAACAAATGGCCAGTATGCTAGAAGATAGTCACAAAGTTTCACAAGGTGTGGGATCCTTGGAGATTATTGGCCCGTTACAAAGTATTGACAGGAACCGTTCGTTGTTGACAGCTCTGAGTGAGCCTGGTTTCTCAATCTTCTTTCTTTTTTTTTTTTTTTTCTTTTTTTTTCCCTTCTCTTCTCCTTTCTAAAGCAGACAATTCTGTTTTTTGTAGTTCTTTTGGGCTCAAGCCTGCTGTATGTGTTTAAGGTGGAAATTTTGCTCTATTTCTGGAGCCCAACAGTACAATAATACATTGATCTTGCGTGAGAGGCCTCTGGCAAGTATACCCGGCTCTATTTGTGATTGTGCATTTCTTAATTGTATATTCTACCTTATTCTTTTGTTGATCTGCAACGGAGTTGCTAATGTTTGTATCTTATGAAAACGAAAAATGTAATAAAAATTTTGATACAGAATTATTTAGACTACTTCTGGAAAACAAATCCGAGCCTGTCATGATGAATGGATGGGGGGGGGTCTCAGTTTAAATACCTCATCTGACAGGTCACATGTGATGAGACACACACACACACACACACACACACACACACACACACACACACACCACACCACACCACACACACAATATACATACACACACACCACACACACACTCCACACACACCACACACACACACACACACACACACACACACACCACCCTTTGTGTACACAGTCAAGGTCATGTTTCCGAAACTCTTGGGGAAACCTCTGCCCCCAGCTCAACAGCCACCAATTGGGCCGTGGCTACCGAGCTGGGCGCAGGCTGGAGCAACCCAGATGGGGTGGTCAGAGCCTTGGCCGAAGCATGAGAAAAAACTTGCCACAATATCGAGGTGGCGGATTGATCACCTGCCTGGAGGGATGGTGTCAGAACAGGTAAGTATGTAACACTGACCCCCCCCCCCCCCCAGCTCTGTCTTTTTCACTGGAGGTACTCTTTAAGTGGCGTTTGAGTCCAGCTTGTATTGTATACTGCAAGACTTTTGTCATTTTCGGTTCTGCATCTCGATTTAAATGTTGCAGATATCTTGTAGCACGTAACAGAAGTGATTTTGGCCAAGTGCCGCTCCTTTATTTGTTGGATAAAATGGTAACTATTGCATATAACAGGAAATTTAAAAAAAAAATCACCATCTATCCACATTTCCATTTACCAGGAAACAGATGTTAAGAGGCTGGTCAGAATCTTAACCCTATAATGAAGGGGCAGTAAATGCTAGGAAAATGCCAATAATTATTCATATGGTTAAAAAAAATGATGATCCGGTTTCCTTGGCATTTGCCAGAATGAAAAACTCCCCCGATCCATTACTGTATGCCTGAAATTGTTAAAAGTCACAATTCACATGCACGAACCAGGACTGGGTATGGCAGTTGTTGTGATATGTTGTTCTCTATAGGAAGTGCTTGTATGATTCAGGGATCATACAACTACTATTACAGAAGCAGGGCTGTGGAGTCGGTACATCCAACTCTGACTCCTCAGTTTATGAAACCACCGAGTCCAGGTACCAAAAATTGCTCAGACTCCATGGGCTTGATTCACAAAGCGGTGCTAACCTACTTAACACGTCTAAAGTCTTTAGACGTGCTAACCAGGGTGCTAAGTAGGTTAGCACCGGATTTCTCAATCAGATCGCGTGCTAACTAAGTCTTATGCGCGCTAAGTCCCATAGGCTTTAATGGGCACTTTGCGCGGAGCGCCCTGCGCTCTGTGCAGTGCGCGCGTAAAGTTTCACGCGCGAAAACTCGTTTAGACGTGCTAAGGGGGTTTTCACAGGCGTGCTAACAGTTAGCAGCGCTTTTTGAATCAAGCCCCTTGACTCTTGACTCCACAGCCCTATACAGAAGGCCGTGAAAGGGCTGGAGTATTATCACCACTCTGATGTACAAATTCCTGTTGTTTCGCTGAACATCCAATCAAGTTTCAGGTTCCCAAAGTCTGAGCAGTGCTAGATGATTTCCCATTAGCATGCATGATAGATGCAGAGTCTTCACCTCCGTAATGCTGGTGAATGAGATATGGTCATTGTTGTAAAGTAGGGGATTTATTCCTCATCATATCCTCTTGCTTCTCTTTCTGTCTATAGGGTCAGCTCAGCATCCTGGTACTTCCTCAATGTGTTCGGCCTAAGGAGCATCTACTCCCTTATTCTCGGGCAAGATAATGGTAAGAAAGGCCTGTGTGGCTTGTCCCTGATAACCTTTATCTACAGCAGCTCCATGCAAGGGTCACTTAAATGTCCATAGCAGTCTCATCCAAGGGTGGCTTAGCCATCTAGTTTGGTGCTATACATGGGTCACCGAACTAGCTATCTCAGCCAATGTTCTTCTGACCATTTACCTCCTCTATTAGTCACTTGACTTGTCTACTCAAGTCAGTAGTCATTAGACATTCTACACCAGGAATTGTTCACCTTGAGGTACCTCAGAAGCTTCTGTCAGTATGGTGGATTTCAGAATTGGAAACCTTTTTATTCAGTTGAATTTGGCACATACAGGGCTTAAATTTAGGAGGTGGGCACACAGTAACAGCAGTGTAAGGCAGGATACATTAAAGAGGCAGACATTCAATAGACAGTTAATCGTTGACAGAGTTCAACCACCATCACCCAGGTTTTACAACCTACCTCTGTTCTTCTGCTTTAATCCCTGCTGATTCTACCAGTTTTGGAGAGGAAATTTCTGGCTTTCTGCCTATCGATCTATCCCAAAGAGGAAGTATTCTGGTGGGATCGGAGGTGGTGGGGTTTCTAGCCATGGTGTGTTGGAGTTTTCATATGTGAGTTTGTGTTCTTGACTTTACACAACTTCCTTCTAATGTCACAGCTGCTGACCAATCCCGACTAATGCAAGAGCAGATGACTGGAGCTGCTATGGCGATGCCAGCTGATACCAACAAAGCATTTAAGGTAATTCTAGCACTTATGTGTACACAATACTGTATACTACACCTACCTAAGCCTTCCATCCATATAATAGTCTGCATACTACACATACATGAGCTGCACAAATTATACAACCTATCTGTCACACCCTCTAATTATTTTGCTGCACCACCTTTATGTTTGATTATGGCACGCATTTGCTGTGATATCATTTTGATAAGCTTCTGTAATGCCACAGCGTTCATTTCCATGCAGAGTTTAATTCGTTTTTCGCCAAGATCTTGTATACAGTGGGTTGCAAAAGTATTCAGCCCCCTTGAAGTTTTCCACATTTTGTCACATTACTGCCACAAACATGCATCAATTTTATTGGAATTCCACGTGAAAGACCAATACAAAGTGGTGTACATGTCAGAAGTGGATTGAAAATCATACATCATTCCAAACATTTTTTACAAATAAATAACTGCAAAGTGGGGTGTGCGTAATTATTCAGCCCCCTGAGTCAATACTTTATAGAGCTACCTTATGCTGCAACTACAGCTGCCAGTCTTTTAGGGTATAGAGACTACCAGCTTTGCACATCTAGAGACTGAAATCCTTGCCCATTCTTCTATGCAAAACAGCTCCAGCTCAGTCAGATTAGATGGACAGCGTTTGTGAACAGCAGTTTTCAGATCTTGCCAGAGATTCTCGATTGGATTTAGATCTGGACTTTGACTGGGCCATTCTAACACATAGATATGTTTTGTTTTAAACCATTCCATTGTTGCCCTGGCTTTATGTTTAGGGTCGTTGTCCAGCTGGAAGGTGAACCTCCGCCCCAGTCTCAAGTCTTTTGCAGTCTCCAAGAGGTTTTCTTCCAAGTTTGCCCTGTATTTGGCTCCATCCATCTTCATATCAACTCTGACCAGCTTCCCTGTCCCTGCTGAAGAGATGCAGCCCCGAGCATGATGCTACCACCACCATATTTGACAGTGGGGATGGTGTGTTCAGAGTGATGTGCAATGTTAGTTTTCTGCCACACATATCATTTAGCATTTTGGCCAAAAAGTTCCATTTTGGTCTCATCTGACCAGAGCACCTTCTTCCACATGGTTGCTGTGTCCCCACATGGTTAGTGGCAAACTGCAAACGGGACTTCTTATGCTTTCTGTTAACAATGCCTTTCTTCTTCCTACTCTTCCATAAAGGCCAACTTTGTGCAGTGCATGACTAATAGTTGTCCTATGGACAGAGTCTCCCACCTGAGCTGTATATCTCTTCAGCTCGTCCAGAGTCACCATGGGCATCTTGACTTCATTTCTGATCAGTGCTCTCCTTGTTCGGCCTGTGAGTTTAGGTGGATGGCCTTGTCTTGGTAGGTTTACAGTTGTGCCATACCCTTCCATTTCTGAATGTTCGCTTGAACAGTGCTCCGTGGGATGTTCAAGGCTTTGGAAATCTTTTTGTAGCCTAAGCCTGCTTTACATTTCTCAATAACTTGATCCCTGACCTGTCTTGGACCTGTCTTGTGTGTTCTTTGGACTTCACGGTGTTGTTGCTCCCAATATTCTCTTAGACAACCTCTGAGGCCGTCACAGAGCAGCTGTATTTGTACTGACATTAGATTACACACAGGTGCACTCTGTTTAGTCATTAGCGCTCATCAGGCAATGTCTATAGGCAACTGACTGCACTCAGATCAAAGGGGGCAGAATAATTATGCACACACCACTTTGCAGTTATTTATTTGTAAAAAATGTTTGGAATCATGTATAATTTTCGTTCCGCTTCTCATGTGTACACCACTTTGTGTTGATCTTTCATGTGGAATTCCAATAAAATTGATTCATGTTTGTGGCAGTAATATGACAAAATGTGGAAAACTTCAAGGGGGCCGAATACTTTGGCAAGCCACTGTAGATCATGAGAGTTTCAGACCACTGCACAAATTCTTCTCCAGCACAGCCCAAAGATTCTTAAAGGACAATTGAAGTGAGAGTTATATGGAGGCTGCCATATTTATTTCCTTTTAAGCAATACCAGTTGCTTGGCAGCCCTGCTGATCCTCTGCCTCTGAATAATTTCAGCCATAGCCCCTGAAGAAGCATGCAGCAGATCAGGTGTTTCTGACATTGTCAGCTGCATGCTTATTTGTGGTGTGATTCAGACACTACTGCAGCCAAATAGATCTGCAGGGCCGCCAGGCAACTGGTATCGTTTAATAGGAAATAAATATGGCAGCCTCCATAACCCTCTCACTTCAGTTGTCTTTTAAGGTCTGGGCTCTGTTGTGGCCAATCAATGTGTGAAAATGTCTCATGCGCCCTGACACACTCTTTCACAATCTGATCAGGCGAATCCTGGCGTTGTCATCTTGGAATATGCCCTTGTCATCAGGGAAGAAGAGGTTCACTGACGAAATAATGAATAACCTTGTCACTCAGTACATTATCATCCATGCACCGTAAATATCCAAATGATGTTCGTATATATATATATATATATATATATATATATATATATATATATATATATATATATATATATATATACATTATACGCACTCTATATACCACATATATATACCTAAACCAGATATATTTATTATGTATATACCAGATGTGTGTGCTTGCTGGCCCAAAGTAGCACAAACAAACCTCCCTCATGATGCAGGGCTTAAACTACTCTCCGGTTCTTTCGGACACTTTTTTTTTCAACACCTCCTGTAGCTCCCAGTAGCTTTCCGGCGTCCTCTGTGTCTGACATGTGACCTGATGTGGCTCACATGACATGCCGAGACTCGTACACAGATGCAGGGAAGCCACAGAGATCTACAGGAAGTGTTGCTACTGCAAAGCTCTGCATATTGATAAAATATAGGCTCTGCTATCTCCCTCGGGTATGTTGGTTTGTGTGTGTATTTATATGTTTGATTCCGGAATTTCTAATTCAGAAACCTAAATGACTCCTCATACTTCAGCGCCAAAGCTAGTGGAGAGGGTCTCGGGAGTTACGTTCGACGCCGCGCTTCATATGACTCCTATGCTTCCTCCTTCCAAGGAAGATGGAGGAAGCATGGCAGTCTTGTGAAGTGCATCGTGAACCATGACCCTCTCCACTAGTTGAGGTACTGAGTGTGGTGCGCGGTGTAATTCAGGTTTCTGAATTGGAAAACCAACACCTTATACACTGCATAATAGTTATCAGATTTTCATGCGTTTCTGGTTTCTCTCTCTGCCCAGACGGAATGGGAAGCCATGGAGCTGACAGACCACCAGTGGGCGCTGGATGATTTGGAAGAGGAGCTGATGGGAGGAGATCTGAACTTTGAGGGGATGTTCAAGAAGGAACCGCAGACCTCCATGTTCTGAGACTTGACACGCTCGGAGTTTACGTCATTCGGTCACATGGCACATTGGCACTGCCTTTCTTTCTCAGCTGTGTAATAACTTATTACGATAACGTTCAAAACGTAAATCCATGCAGGTACAAGGCTGCCCAGCACCATCAGCCATGGTATGATTAGAACAAGCTCTGCTTCCTTTGCCCTCTGCAGACACATTGCTGGAGATATTTGTTTACATATTGTAATAGACTGCTTTCCCTGCTCTAGTTCCACTCTCCTAACCTGGGGGGGGCATACGGTAAATCTTTCTCTTTGCTGGACTTATCTCCTCTTAACTCTCCCTTCCCATCGCTTCCTTAATGCCTCCAGAATCAGTCAAGTTAGGATTGCTCTTAATGTGCGTACACACGCACTACTAAAGAGAACGACGGGTCCGTTAGACCCTCCCGATGGGCGGTTGTTCTTCTGACAGTAGTGCGTGTGTACAGTCTACAGCCTTATCAGTCTGCAGACAGACTGTACACATGCACTACTGTCGGGGAAAACGACCGCCCAGCGGGATAGTCTGACGGACCCGTCGTTCTCTTTAGTAGTGCGTGTGTACGCACCTTTAGGGCCAGTGCACACCAAAAAGCGCTAGCGTAATCGCATACGCTCAGTGCTTTTTTTTTTTATTTATTATATATTCTTTATTTATATCACAAAAATTATGTTTTTCAATAATCTACAAAACTGTGCACAACTCATTTACATCTATACAATCCACATAAAGCTCAGCGCTTTTTGAAGTGATTTTTCTAGACGATTCTAGTCATATGCCTAGCGATTTTCTAATCATGCCTAGCGATTTTTGGTTTAGCGGTTTTTATATTTTGTTACAGTAGCGCTGTAACTGAACATCTGTGACAAAAATGCTTGGAAAATCGCTCCGATCTAACGCTTTTCTGAGTGATTTTCCACATTCCTATACTTAACATTGAGGCTGAATCGCTTCAGAAATCAGCAAAAATGCTGCAGGACCCGCGTTTGCGTTTGGGAAAAAAAAACGAATTGCTCTGGTTTGCACCATCCCATTGAAATACATTAGCCAAGCGCTTTTCAAAGTGCAAGCGTTTTTAAAAACGCTCAGAACCGCTCTTGGTGAGCACCAGCCCTTACTCGAGTAATTGAGTAAATGTTGGGACACACAGTAATCACTAGCAATGATTATTTTGCTCAGAGATGAGTTTCCTGCTCCTACAAAAAAAATGATCAGTTGAATATAAAAACAAATGGGAACGTAATCAAATCTTAAATGAAATTAGGCGGTTCCTATTGTATGCATGTCAGCCTTAAAGGATTCCCAAGTTGAATATTAATAGTGTTCTTTTACTTATCTGGAGCTTATTCCAGCCTCCATAGGCTTGTGGGTTCCTCGCTGTCCTCTTCCTTGTTCCACTGCTTGGCCCTGTACAGTATGAGACTTAGCTAAGTAGCACACTACTGCGCATGCACTGGCCCGGCAGCACACCTTCTTGATCACGCTTCCATGCCCAGGAGTGTTCTGTGCATGCGTGGCTACGAGTCTTAATGGTAGTGTGCATGCTCAGAATGCTTCCTGGCCACAGGATAGCATTAAGTAGGTGTGTTGCTGGGCCAGCGCATGCACAGTAGTGCTCAACTAGGCTACTGTACCGAGCTGCACAGAGGATCAAGGAAAAGGACCGAGGGGACAGCAAGGGACCTACAAGCCTACGGGGGCTTTAAGAAGCCCCAGGTAAGTTAAAGAACACTATGTTCACCTGTTGGCAGATTTAGAGTGATTGATTCAATACTTTTGAGAGGAAACTCTGCATTATCATTTCCTGGAGAGGTGTCTATAGAGGGCAAAGTGAACTAATGTTATTACTGTTACTCTTCTAGTAGCACTATCATTTGGAAATTTCAAGTAAATGATTGCAGTTACACTTTACTTGAAATTGTTATTAAGACATGTTGAACAAAGCTGGGGTTAAGCTTGGTCACTACTAGGTAGCAATGGCGTCACTGTCTTGGTGATGGCACACTGATGATTCCTTGCTCAGCAACAGTCACTAACAGGAAATGGCTCATTTTAGCCAGCAGTGTCCCTAGTGAAGGGAGTCATAATGTTGAATAGTGAAGAGTCGGGCAAATTGGCACTGGAATTTGGGCACAGCAAGCGCTGCCATAGACCGTAATGGCAATTAAGGTATAGAAGCCCCCAGGTAGTAATTTTGGCACCCTCAAGAGATGGAGCCCAAATTATGATAAAAACAGCGTAATCCGGGCACCAGCAGTAGCTGGCAGCTGCACTAGGTCTTGCCTCAGAGTCCACGGCGGCCTGGAGGGGGAATAGTAATTAACGCCACCGGGACTTTTGCAGGAGCAGGGTGAGCCGTTTCCATCACTTCCAGATGCTGGCGAGCCCAGTCCCTATGATGTCAACATGTGAGGGATTTCCTGCTACTGACTGGATTGTTAGTTGAGGAATCTCTTGTGTACTATGACCCTTACCCAGAGTGGGGTCATGTTCCAGTTCTACTTGGTGATACTGCAGGTGCTCTAGGGTGATGCAAAATTCCACATTGTGCACATTCCTCTCTCCTTATTTGAATACTGTTACTGTCATTTCACATAATGTCTGTGGGGCAGTTATAGAATGATTTGACAGGTTCTCTTTAGCTGTAGCTGATCTTATGTGAGCCACACTGTTATCATTCCAAATATCCTGTATTGGAGCATCTCCGCTCTGGAGGTCCTGCTGGTCAAATGCAGCTGGACAGGGACAGCAGGGCTTAGAGCAGACATGTGAGGTGAAGTTTCATATACTTAAAGTGGTATGAAACTCAGCATTTCCTCTTTGTTCTAAAAGATTTACAGCATAAAATCTAATAACACAAACAATTGCAGCAGAATAGCTTTTAAGCAGTTAAAGGATACAGTGCCTAGCACACTAATAACTAGGCTGTGTTCGTTTTTTTTTCTTTCTCTGCCTGAAAGAGTTAAATATCAGGTATGTATGTGGCTGACTCAGACAGGAAGTGACTACAGTGTGACCCTCACTGATAAGAAATTCCCCTTGTTATCTATTTCTTGCTCTCAGAAGCCATTTTCTGCTAGGAAAGTGTTTTATAGTTGGAATTTCTTATCCGTGAGGGTCACAGAGTCAGGACTGAGTCAGCCACTTACATACCTGATATTTAACTCTTTTAGGCAGAGAAAGAAAAAAAGGAACACGGTATAGTTATTCGTGTGCTAGGCACTGTACATACACATGTCTATCTCATCATGTCACCTGTCACTTCGGGTATCCTTTAAACACAGAACTTTGTTCTGCAGTGGAAAGCTCCTTGCTTCAGTGGGCAGCTTCTGGCCGCATCCTTAGAGGTAATACAATTATCTTTTGTTTACATTCCTTTGTCAGATACATTTGGTAAACACTAGCAAACTGCAGGAACTGAGCTGAAAAGCAGAAAGAGCTGAGAAATCATCACTAGATAGATTTTAATATATAAATACAGCAGCTATGCAATAAAATGCAATGGCAGCTTTCAGAGCAGATAAACAGTAATTGTAGACAGACAATATTACTTGTGCACAAAAGCAAAGATGATAACTATGGGTAATAAAAAGTAGGAAGACACATTTGTGTTGAATGTTATGTAAGAATTGTATCCCACTTTAAGTAACGAAAAGCCTCTGGATGCTCCAGAGGCCTCCCCAGATCCTCCTTACACCCACTGCTGATTCCCAGGACCCTCTTCTTGGCTGTGTTCCCGTTTTTTGTACAGGGGCAACCGTACTGCACAAGGGTGAGTATGGTCCTTGCATGCCCAGTTGCACGAAGCTGCTCATACACGGAGGACAAAGCCACGCATGAGCAGCCTGGTGTTACTGGGCATGCGTGGATCATACTAGTACACGGACCAGAGCATGGCCATCAGAGCATATTTGACAAATCCTTGTCAGATATGCTTAGAGGGACCCAACGCTGGATGGGTGGGCTGCAGGAGGATTGGGGAAGCCTCTGGACTAGAAGAGGCTTACCCCTACTGAGTTATTTATTTTTTATCCTGCTTTAGGTACACTTTAAAGCAGGGGTCTCAAACTCAATTTACCTGGGGGCCGCAGGAGGCAAAGTCAGGATGAGGCTGGGCCGCATAAGGAATTTCACAATCACGGCGCATCGCCGCCTCTGCCCGCCCCTCACTCTTCCTTCACAGAGAGGGTCCGGGGAGAGGCAGCGATCCGTGCGGCGATTGACGTTAGGAGGGGCAGAGCTGAAGCTGAAAGCTCTGCCCCTTCCAGGAAATGCCGGCGGATTGCCCCCAGGGCGATTTGGGGGCTCTGCAGCCTTCGTTTAGAGGCGGGGATGCGGCGGATTACTTGGGAGCACTGAAGCGAACTATAAGGAAGCTTTTGCCAGCGAGGGCCACAAAATATTGCATCGAGGGCCGCAAATGGCCCGCGGGCCGCGAGTTTGAGACCCCTGCTTTAAAGGGACGCTGAAGTGAAAATAAACCTATGGTACAATAAATTATATGTGTAGTACAGCTAAGAAACAGAACATCAGTAGCACAGATATGAGTCTCATATTGTTTCCAGTAAAGGTAAGAGTTGAAAAACTTCAGTTGTTCTCTATGCAACAGAGCTTCTCTGAGCTGTCTGACTAATTTAGTCAGAGAGCAGTGCTATTTTCTGAAACACTTATACATCAAAGAAACAGTGAGACACTGCGTCAGATAACATTTTACTGCAGGTTAGTTCAAAGGGTCATTAGCTCTGCTTTGTTTCTGCAGAGTGTAGTTTGTAAACTGCATCTATTAGAGAATGATGCAATGTTATAAATAAAGTTATATAACTAAAAATAAAACTGAAACTTTTTTCTTTGCTACTAATGTTCTAGTAATTATCCCTACTACACATTTATCTTCAGCGTCACTTTAAGTTACTGTACACATGCCGGAATGAAAGGAAGTGTGAGCCGGACTCTGCACTGGAGATAGGGAATTTATACTCAGAATTCAGCACTGGGGAGATAGCCACACTCCCTACTTTATGCTGAGAGCTGTGTAGCTACAGAGAGTCCTCCCCAGTGTATATTTTCTGTATGTGGAGACAGGTTTTCTCTCTACTGGTGTTGACATGGCAACCAGTTAAATATCTGGTCCCACCCATCATATTTCAGGCCACACACAATCCCCAAAATATTTTTATTTCCCCTGATTGGCTGGAAGCATTTTGCCCATTACAGGTGGATGAGCAGCTAGTAAGTGTCATATTGTTTGGCAGGGTAGGAAAGTAGGAGGTGCCTGACCCTGATAGTCTTGTATTGTACCTTACTGATGGACAGGTCCTGGGGGGTCTTCTCCTTGGCACCTTCAGTTTATGGGATATTGTTCTAGAATGTAGCATGTGACAGGTGTCAGGTGATTCTGGGAGATTTGTGTATAGGCCACCTAGTTTCTTTGTGTCTTCTCCCCCTCCCCTCATCTTTTCAGTTCCTGGTAGAGACTTGACTGCCACAAGCAGGGCCAGATATACTGTAAGGCACTGTAGGCATGTGCCTACAGGCGCCTGATGATGGGAAGGTGGCTCATTCCCCTCCCCTGGTACCTCCCTCCATACCTATGCAGGGTCCTGAGCAGAGCATAAATGAGGTTACTCACCCAGCTCCGGCATTCCACTGACAAGATCTCCCTTCAGTTGGGGACACCACTAGCTACCTAATACTGAGGGTCCCTCTGGCTACCTAATGCTAAAGGACACCTGTAGCTACCTATGACAGGCAAGAAAAATAAGGGAGAAGTGGCAGCTGGGACAGCCAGCACACTTGCAGAGAGGATTTGTAGGTTCATGGAGGGCAAAGTCTAGGGTGCCAGGACATTTGTGCCCATAGGCTCCTGTGATGTAAATCCAGGCCTTACCACAAGATAACTGAGCTCCTCCCAATGGGATCTTCTGTAGTGCTGCAGAGCTTATTCCATAGTCCCCAGTGCTGTTATTAAACTTTCCTTTATTTATCATGATTTTTTTGTTTTTTACATTTCTATTTATCGTGTTTCACAGAAATGTTGTTCTATGTTGCTGCTTGTTTTATAATAAATTCCCTTCCTGCAATTTGCCTGTATGACCTATGTCTGTACTGTTCTCAGCATAGATTGATTACTATTCTTATTCAGTACAGTGGAACCTTGGTTTGCAAGCATAATTTGTTCTGAGTAATCCAAAGCACTCTTATATCAGTAGTTTTCCCTATAAGGGTTAATGGAAACTCAGATGATTTGTTCCACAATCCAAAAACATTTATAGAAAAGTATTTACCACAAAGTACTATACTGTATAAAGTGAAAAAGACTTTCACAACATTGACATTGTACAGTCCCTTCGCTCAGATTACAGAAGTACAGTCCTACAGCATCAAACCGCGAAGAATCCTCTACTCAGTTATGATACGCGAGATTATGACCACCACGCCACGGCAGATCAAAATTTTAAAGGGTCACTATGCAGCGCTTAAAGAAGACTATCTGGACTGACCTGGGGCTTCCTCCAGCCACCTGTAGCCGGTGAGGTCCCTCGCATCCTCTGGGTCCTCTCCACTGTCTCACTGGCATTTCCGTTAACCCGGTGACGTTTGAAGTTGCACATCCTTGAAAGAGTGAACCGTGCTGGATGCTTATGGCGATGGGCAGGTAATCACGCTTTGGCCGAACTCACCGGGTTGATGGAGCCGCGAGGGACCTAGCAAGCTACGAGGGGCTGGCGGATACCTCAGGTAAGTCCAGTTTTGCTTTTTTATTTATTTTTAAGCACTGGTTAGTGTCCCTTTAAGATCTCCGACTCCTGCGCAAAGTGTCACTATTGTTTTGACCTTCCGTTAGCACCCGTCTTGTGCCGTTGTGTGTTCCCGGGGGTAGGAAGATGGACCGGAGAAAGCTCGTTCACCGGGTGGCGTAGCTGTGAAGTTCTCCGAACCATCTTCTGGCGTCTTCGAATGAGTATTCAGTATTGGGGCTAGTTCACACTGCATGTCAACTTACTGTCCATACAATTCTTTGGGGCTGTTCACACTTCTGCATTGTAACAGATCATGCTATTTTAACTCACTGCATGCAGGCTTTGTATTAAAGTCTATGTCCAGTCTCCATTGCAGTTCACACTCATTATAACGGGTGTGTTTAGCAACGGACCACTGTGACTCCAGCCTTACACCATGACATATGCAGTTTATGCAGAAAATAGGCCGGAGTATGTGAGACATGCATAGATAAGTAGACCTCTCTTGATATGTGTGCTACACCAAACCTCAGGAACTAGGGCCCATATGTGATTAACTTTTCTCCTAGGAGATCATTTTTCATCTTCTCTTTACTATAACTTTTCAGCATTTTGCAACTGTAAAAGTACCAAACAGTAGTTGGAAAAAGTACCGTCAAAATTATTTTGCATATTTTTGACTGCTGGTGATTTAAAAAGCATTTTATTAACAAGGTGTAAAAATATCACCTAAGAGAAAAAGTTAATTGCATATGGGCCACGGTGTCCAACAAACATTCATAAATTAATCATTGAAATGAACCATTGCTTATACAGTAGGTTAATACAGTTTTATTGTTCAGTTTTGTTACTTTCCATGACATTTCATTGTATTGGCAAAAATGAAGTTATATTATGACGTTAGTGCGCAGTCTGAGTGTAGCAGGAGAGATTGCAGGTATGATATGTAGGTATGTAGATAATCCAGTTCAGGCTGTAAACCTGTAAGAACTGGATCTTCCTGCTCACTGACTCTGCAGTGACTGACTCTTGCATAAAGCAGCACACACTACACATCTGCAGTAATGGTTTAAGTATCTGAGATGTTATAAATAAGCATTTATATGTACCTGGGGCTACCTCCACCCCCCCTGTAGGTCCCGGGCTCCCTTGGTGTCCGTTCAGTACGTCCGTTCCTTCGCTGTCCGGCCCGGGTAAAGTCCCCAACTGAGCCAGTAAGGGACTGCTGCACATGCCTGGCCCTGGGCGCCCCCTTGGTTGCATTCTGCGGCTCAATTAAATGTACAAGCACAGAACACAGAATGGTTGGGAGCAGACATACACCAAGGGAGACTATGAGGGGATAGAGGAAGCTTTAGGTAAGTATACAGTGGTGTGAAAAACTATTTGCCCCCTTCCTAATTTCTTATTCTTTTGCATGTTTGTCACACTTAAATGTTTCTGCTCATCAAAAACCATTAACTATTAGTCAAAGATAACATAATTGAACACCAAATGCAGTTTTAAATGATGGTTTTTATTATTTAGTGAGAAAAAAAACTCCAAATCTACATGGCCCTGTGTGAAAAAGTGATTGCCCCCCTTGTTAAAAAAAAAAACTTAACTGTGGTTTATCACACCTGAGTTCAATTTCTGTAGTCACCCCCAGGCCTGATTACTGCCACACCTGTTTCAATCAAGAAATCACTTAAATAGGAGCTCTCTGACACAGAGAAGTAGACCAAAAGCACCTCAAAAGCTAGACATCATGCCACGATCCAAAGAAATTCAGGAACAAATGAGAACAAAAGTACTGTGATTGAGATCTATTAGTCTGGTAAAGGTTATAAAGCCATTTCTAAAGCTTTGGGACTCCAGCGAACCACAGTGAGAGCCATTATCCACAAATGGCAAAAACATGGAACAGTGATGAACCTTCCCAGGAGTGGCCGGCCGACCAAAATTACCCCAAGAGCACAGAGAAAACTCATCCGAGAGGCCACAAAAGACCCCAGGACAACATCTAAAGAACTGCAGGCCTCACTTGCCTCAATTAAGGTCATTGTTTACGACTCCACCATAAGAAAGAGACTGGGCAAAAACAGCCTGCATGGCAGATATCCAAGGCTCAAACCACTTTTAAGCAAAAAGAACATTAAGGCTCGTCTCAATTTTGCTAAAAAAACATCTCAATGATTGCCAAGACTTTTGGGAAAATACCTTGTGGACCGACAAGACAAAAGTTGAACTTTTTGGAAGGTGCGTGTCCCGTTACATCCAGCCAGCGTAGAAATAACACAGCATTTCAGCAAAAGAACATCATACCAACAGTAAAATATGGTGGTGGTAGTGTGATGGTCTGGGGTTGTTTTGCTGCTTCAGGACTAGTGTTGGGCGAACAGTGTTCGCCACTGTTCGGGTTCTGCAAAACATCACCCTGTTCGGGTGATGTTCGAGTTCGGCCGAACATCTGATGGTGTTCGGCCAAACTGTTCGGCCATATGGCCGAACTAAGAGCGCATGGCCGAACGTTCCCCGAACGTTCGGCTAGCGCTGTGATTGGCCAAACAGGTCACGTGTAGTGTTGGGTGAACATCTAGATGTTCGGGTTCGGGCCGAACATGGTCGCGATGTTCGGGTGTTCGAGCCGAACTCCGAACATAATGGAAGTCAATGGGGACCCGAACTTTCATGCTTTGTAAAGCCTCCTTACATGCTACATACCCCAAATTTACAGGGTATGTGCACCTTGGGAGTGGGTACAAGAGGAAAAAAAATTTAGCAAAAAGAGCTTATAGTTTTTGAGAAAATCGATTTTAAAGTTTCAAAGGGAAAACTGTCTTTTAAATGCGGGAAATGTCTGTTTTCTTTGCACAGGTAACATGCTTTTTGTCGGCATGCAGTCATAAATGTAATACAGATAAGAGGTTCCAGGAAAAGGGACCGGTAACGCTAACCCAGCAGCAGCACACGTGATGGAACAGGAGGAGGGCGGCGCAGGAGGAGAAGGCCACGCTTTGAGACACAACAACCCAGGCCTTGCATGAGGACAAGAAGCGTGCGGATAGCAATTTGCATTTTGTCGCCATGCAGTCATAAATGTAATACAGATGAGAGGTTCAATAAACAATAAACAGTAATTGGTGTTGTCCAGAATGCGCACAATGCGTGGGTCGCGTTCAATGCAGTCCTAGCCGAAGAGGTCATAGCCTAGGGTCACAAAAACCTGTTTATTTGGGCAATTTCAATGGTGGCGAGTCTGACGTACATAAATCGCAGCAATGGCCGTTAGCAACGTCTGAATCTCACGAAATGTCTCATGCAGGTAGAAGACATATTGTTAGACTTGGACTCTAAAGATGGGTTCCCTACATCTCTGCAAACCAGAGTTACAGGGCTCCAAATTTGGTAAAATCCCCCATAGGCTTTCATTGGGCCTCCTATTTACAGTTCCAAAATCTCACATCTTTTCAAAGGGCAATTGCTCAGCAGTGGCAAATTTTCTAGCATTGTAGGGACCCTTAGGGGGAACATGACTGGTGAGTTTCGGGCCCCTAGGCCAAAGAGGTCATAGCCTAGAGTCACAAAAACCTGTTTATTTGGGCTATTTCAATGGTAGTTATGCTGACGTACATAAATCTCAGCCATGGCCGTTAGCAACGTCTGAATTTCACGAAATGTCTCATGCAGGTAGAAGACATATTGTTAGACTTGGATTCCAAAGATGGGGTCCCTACATCTCTGCAAACCAGAGTTACAGGGGTCCAAAATTGGTAAAATCCCTCATAGGCTTTCATTGCCTCCCTATTTCACTTTCCAAAATCTCACATCTTTTCAAAGGGCAATTGCTCAGCAGTGGCAAATTTTCTAGCATTGTAGGGACCCTTAGGGGGAACATGACTGGTGAGTTTCGGGCCCCTAGGCCAAAGAGGTCATAGCCTAGAGTCACAAAAACCTGTTTATTTGGGCTATTTCAATGGTAGTGATGCTGACGTACATAAATCGCAGCAATGGCCGTTAGCAACGTCTGAATCTAGCATGTAAGGAGGCTTTACAAAGCATGAAAGTTCGGGTCCCCATTGACTTCCATTATGTTTGGAGTTCGGCTCAAACACCCGAACATCGCGGCCATGTTCGGCCTGAACCCGAACATCTAGATGTTCGCCCAACACTATTCAGGACCTGGAAGGCTTGCTGTGATAGATGGAACCATGAATTCTACTGTCTACCCAAAAATCCTGAAGGAGAATGTCCGGCCATCTGTTCGTCAACTCAAGCTGAAGCGATCTTGGGTGCTGCAGCAGGACAATGACCCAAAACACACCAGCAAATCCACCTCTGAATGGCTGAAGAAAAACAAAATGAAGACTTTGGAGTGGCCTAGTCAAAGTCCTGACCTGAATCCTATTGAGATGTTGTGGCATGACCTTAAAAAGGCGGTTTATGCTAGAAAACCCTCAAATAAAGCTGAATTACAACAATTCTGCAAAGATGAGTGGGCCAAAATTCCTCCAGAGCGCTGTAAAAGACTCGTTGCAAGTTATCGCAAACGCTTGATTGCAGTTATTGCTGCTAAGGGTGGCCCAACCAGTTATTAGGTTTAGGGGGCAATTTCTTTTTCACACAGGGCCATGTAGGTTTTGAGTTATTTTTCTCACTAAATAATAAAAATCATCATTTAAAACTGCATTTTGTGTTCAATTATGTTATCTTTGACTAATAGTTAACGGTTTTTGATGAGCAGAAACATTTAAGTGTGACAAACATGCAAAAGAATAAGAAATCAAGAAGGGGGCAAATAGTTTTTCACACCACTGTATTTGGCTGGTGTTGGCTCTGCCCGCTGTTTCTACCCCTAACGCACAATTACTCAATGACCAAGTTTGTAAGCTATGCGGTTTTTGGCATAAATCATTTTCATTGAAATGAAACAAATCTGGCTGTGGCTCCACCCCCTTTTCAGAATTTACATTTTCGCAGTGAAATTTGTATTTGTCTCCACCCACTTTTTGGTTATGGGGATAAAAAGTATCCTATATGTTATTCCAGGTAATGTACTATGTGTGTGCCAAATTTCATTGAAATCCGTTCAGCCATTGTTGCGTGATTAACAAACATCTAAACTTTTGCATTTATAATATTAGTAGAGATGGCTCGAACCTCCGATTTTCAATTCGCGAACCTCGAACTCGAACTTCCGAAAAAGTTTGCGAACCTGCAATAGACTTCAATGGGCAAGCGAACTTGAAAAACTACAAACACTGTTTCTGGCCACAAAAGTGATGGAAAAGATGTTTCATGGGGTCTAGCACTTGGAGGGGGGCATGGCGGAGTGGGATACATGCCAAAAGTCCCGGGGAAAATTACGGATTTGCCACACAGCAGGGCTATAATCCCTAAAATGCAGAAATTGCATTGCTAAATTGGAGGTTTAAAGTGCTTGAAAACATCTTGCGTGTGTATACATGGATCAGCAGTTAGTGTAAGTAGTGTACTGCTTCACACTGACAGACCAAACCCACTGTGTAACGCACCGCAAACAGCTGTTTGTGTAGTGATGGCCGTGCTGACTGGTGCGCACGATGGCGAGAGTGCAGGCGATGGCGGTTTTCAAGCCCATATGGTCGGGCTGAGGTAGCTCAATGACAGAACAACTGTCTCCAATGAAGGTGAGGTACCGAACACTTTTTTGACCTGACTGCTGGTGGTATAATACAAAGTGCAGTCACAAAGAGGCAGTGAAAGGTATGCACTGAATGTGCTGGACCTGGCACAGTACAGCAATTAGCAAGGGCCAGCTGCGACAGAGAGGGCTGTATATGCTGTGTCAGTGGCACACACACACACACACACACAAAACACATCAGAAGAACATTCGCTCTCAAAAGAGCAGTTTTGGGGTGCTTTTCATCAACAAATATCAGCAAGGAGCAACCTAACAGACCTCCTAACTATTGCTTTCCCTATCTCTCCAATGTCTCTCCCTTCTCTCACTAATTCAGCAGCACACTGAGTGAGAACATTGCCGACGCTGCTGCCTTTTATAAGGGGGAGGAGGGCTCCAGGAGGGAGTGCAGCCTGATTGGCTGCCATGTTTCTGCTGACTATGATGTAGAAGGTCAAAGTTTAGGTCAATGATGTAGTATAGGGGGTATAGTAGTATAGTATATACACTGTATATATATATATATATAATGGTCATGATTTTCCTGTATAAATCGTTGGTTGTTACGAAAAAAATGTCAGTTAAATATATCATATAGGAGACACACACAGTGCAGAAATTACAGCCTTAACGCTTCCTGTAGGTTCCAATGAGAGTCTGGATTCTGGTTGAAGGTATTTTGGACTATTACTCTTTCTGTAGTTCATTCAAGTTTGATGGCTTCCGAGCATGGGCAGCTCTCTTTAACTCACATCCACAATCCACAAGATCCAGCCCTGGCGCAGCTTCAGCTTTGTCACTGATTCCTCGACCTTGGTCTCCAGAATCTGCAGATACTGAGTGGAATCCATGCATCCCTCAACTTTGACAAGATTCCCAGTCCCTGCACTGGCCACACAGCCCCACAGCATTATGGAACCACCACCATATATTACTGTAGGTAGCAGGTGTTTTTCTTGCAGTGCTGTGTTGTTTTTCCTCCATGCATAACACCCCTTGCCCAAATAACTCAATTTTAGTTTCAGCAGCCCACAGCACCTTATTCCAAAATGAAGCTGGCTTGTCCAAATGTGCTTTAGCATACCTCAAGCGGCTCTGTTTGTGCTGTGGGCGGAGAAAGAGCTTCCTCTACATACAGCATCTCCTTGTGTAAAGTGCGTCGAATGGTTGAACGATGCACAGTGACTCCATCTGCAGCAAGATGATGTTGCAGGTCTTTGGTGCTGGTCTGTGGGTTGACTCTGACTGTTCTCACCATTCATCGCTTCTGTTTTTCCAAGATTTTTCTTGGTCTGCCACTTAGAGCCTTAACTTGAACTGAGCATGTGGTCTTCCATTTCCTCAATACAGGGAGTGCAGAATTATTAGGCAAGTTGTATTTTTGAGGAATAATTTTATTATTGAACAACTACTCATTAATCTCAAAGCTGAATATTTTTGAAAGTAGTTTTTAGTTTGTTTTTAGTTTTAGCTATTTTAGGGGGATATCTTTGTGTGCAGGTGACTTATTACTTTGCATAATTATTAGGCAATTTAACAAAAAACAAATATATACCCATTTCAATTATTTATTTTTACCAGTGAAACCAATATAACATTTAAACATTCACAAATATACATTTATATATATATATATATATATATATATATATATATATATATATATATATATTACAAAACAAAAACAAATCAGTGACCAATATAGCCACCTTTCTTTGCAAGGACACTCAAAAGCCTGCCATCCATGGATTCTGTCAGTGTTTTGATCTGTTCACCATCAACATTGCGTGCAGCAGCAACCACAGCCTCCCAGACACTGTTCAGAGAGGTGTACTGTTTTCCCTCCTTGTAAATCTCACATTTTATGATGGACCACAGGTTCTCAATGGGGTTCAGATCAGGTGAACAAGGAGGCCATGTCATTAGTTTTTCTTCTTGTATACCCTTTCTTGCCAGCCACGCTGTGGAGTACTTGGACGCGTGTGATGGAGCATTGTCCTGCATGAAAATCATGTTTTTCTTGAAGGATGAAGACTTCTTCCTGTACCACTGCTTAAAGAAGGTGTCTTCCAGAAACTGGCAGTAGGACTGGGAGTTGAGCTTGACTCCATCCTTAACCCGAAAAGGCCCCACAACCTCATCTTTGATGAAACCAGCCCAAACCAGTACTCCACCTCCACCTTGCTGACGTCTGAGTCAGACTGGAGCTCTCTGCACTTTACCAATCCAGCCACGGGCCCATCCATCTGGCCCATCAAGACTCACTCTCATTTCATCAGTCCATAAAACCTTAGAAAAATCAGTCTTGAGATATGTCTTGGCCCAGTCTTGACGTTTCAGCTTGTGTGTCTTGTTCAGTGGTGGTCGTCTTTCAGCCTTTCTTACCTTGGCCATATCTCTGAGTATTGCACACCTTGTTCTTTTGGACACTCCAGTGATGTTGCAGCTCTGAAATATGGCTAAACTGGTGGCAAGAGGCATCTTGGCAGCTGCACACTTGACTTTTCTCAGTTCATGGGCAGTTATTTTGCGCCTTGTTTTTTCCACACGCTTCTTGCGACCCTGTTGACTATTTTGAATGAAACGCTTGATTGTTCAATGATAACGTTTCAGAAGCTTTGCAAGATATCTCACTATTTTTGACTTTTCTGAGCCTGTCAAGTCCTTCTTTTGACCCATTTTGCCAAAGGAAAGGAAGTTGCCTAGTAATTATGCATACCTGATATAGGGTGTTGATGTCATTAGACCACACCCCTTCTCATTACAGAGATGCACATCACCTAATATGCTTAATTGGTAGTAGGCTTTCGGGCCTATACAGCTTGGAGTAAGACAACATGCATAAAGAGGATATGTGGTCTAAATACTCATTTGCCTAATAATTCTGCACTCCCTGTAGTGTGCGCTCTTTTCTCTACCATTTGCAGTCAGATTGCCCCCTTTGTTCTCATACACATCAGAGCAGGGGTTCCGCCTCCCTTTGTAAAAATGTGTGGGGACCTTAGCCCTTGAAGACTGGAGTTTGACAACCCTGATATATATCCTTTCCAATGAATGCTTTTATAAAGAATAAAGGAGATACTGAAAATCCCCCATGAGGAGATGGCCTGATCCAAAACCAGTCAGATTTTTACTTCTTACTGTAATTTAACTTCACTGACCGATTCAATTGTGATATCGATTGCTAACGAGCATTCATGCTTATTAATGGAAGGAAAGCTGCTATGCGATTTGATCAGATTAATGGAATTGTTCTGAGTTTTGGATTGATTCCATCAATCTGACTGTATTGGTTAGCAGATTTCCCTCCTTTAGTGCACCTGAATGATCGTTTCCGAATCAGACAATCGATCATCCGGAGAATTGTATCATTAGTGGTTACCTTTTGTGACCTCAACATAAGAAAAAAGTTTTTCAAAGTGAATTTTAATCACAAGTATGTGTACACATATATTTTACAGGTTTTCGTAAGAGTGGCCATTTAACTACTTATCATTCTGGCAACAGTATACCTAAGTCCCCAGAAACTTCATTTTAGCTCCAGGGGCGTAAATATATATTCATTGCCATTGTGCGCACTCACCCGCGTATGTTCTCATCACCGGTGGTTAGTACAACGATCGGTGAATGGGAAAACATGTTCCCATTCACTTATCAAAGTGCCTTTGATCAATGATCACTGGCATCAACGAGATTCCGGTGGTTATTGAGAAAGGGAAAACCTACTTAACACTATTTCCTGTGTACTGTTTACAGTACACAGGAAGAAGCGATAGGACATCTAGTGGCCAGATAATAAAATTACATCTACAGTACATACACCAAATTAAATAAAATACCCTATTGATTAACCCCTTAGCCCCCTCCCTCTCCCATAGTTACCAAAATAAAACACTTGTATAAAAACATTTAAAAAAATAAAGTGACATTTAAAAAAAAAAAAAAAAATACATAAATAGTTAAGGGCCCGTTTCCACTATCGCGAATCCGCATGCGTTGCCCGCATGCGGATTCGCACAGTCAGTACAAGTGGATTGGACTGTTTCCACTTGTGCGTTTCCCCGCACGTTTTTCTGTGCAGAAAAAATCTGCAGGGTAGGGTCCTCAGAATTCGCCTGCGTGTGGAATGCAGGCGAATCGCACGCAATGTATTTAATAGGGAAATCGCATGCGTTTTCCCCATGCGGTTTTTGCCGCGATTTCGCATAGGTATTAATGTTAATTTACACAGGCAGTGACATGGTTAAATTCGCATACAGCCTTACCTATGCGAAATCGCGGCAAAAAACGCATGCGGAATCGCACCCGCATGCGATTTGCCTGCGGTGATTCGCCGGCGATTCCGCAACGCTATAGTGGAAACGGGCCCTAAGTGACGTACGCAAAGCTGAAAAAAATACACCTTTATTTCCAAATAAAATATTGTCGCCATAAATTGTACTAGGGATATAATTTAAACGTTTTAATAAGTGGGACAGATGGGCAAATAAAATGTGTGAGGGTTTTATTCGCAGTAGCACTTTTTTTTTATTTTTAAACTATAATGGCTGAAAACTGAGAAATGATTTTTTTCCCCAAATGTTTTTCTTATTATTTCTGTTAAAATGCATTTAGAATAAAATCATTCTTAGCAAAAAGTACCACCCAAAGAAATTGGTGGTGAAAAATCAGGCTTTCTCAACCAGGGTTCCTTGAGTACTCTGCAGGGGTTCCTTGGCATTTCCCCCCATAATGGGAGAAGTATAATAGAGCACATTATAATAGGGGGTACTGTAACAGGAAGCACTAAATTGGGGGTGAGAATAATAATGAGCACATTAATAAAAAACACTAGGATAAGCAGACAGTAAAATGAGTGGCACTGTAATAGAGGGTAGTGAAATAAACAGCCTCACCTACTTTTAACAGCTTGAGAACCACAGTGTTAAACCTCCCTAAAGACCAGGCCTTTTTTTCTAAAATAGGCTACTGCAGCTTTAAGGCCAAGCTGCAGGGCCACACAACACAGCAGACAAGTGATTCCTCCCCCCCCCCCCTTTCTCCCCACCAACAGAGCTCTCTGTTGGTGGGATCTGATTGCACCCCAGGTGTTTGTTTGTTTTTATAAATATTTGTTTTATTTTTTATTAAAATTGTGTCTTTTTTTATTATGTTTGCAGTGGCCACTCCCTCCCTCCCCCCGCCTCACTGTGATTGGCTGTCATAGGCTTCAGCCTATGACAGCGGATCACCTCTGAGCCAATGGAGGAGACAGCCGTGTCACACAGCAGTTTCGCCGTCTAACAGTCTCCCGAGCATTGATCGCCGCTCGGAGACTGAAGGCGAAGCTCAGCTCCGCCCACCAAGCAGGAGATGCGTGTGCCGCCTGCAAGCGATCTCCTGCAAAACAGAGCCCCAGGACTTTACGCCTATTGGCGTTAGGCGGTCCCGGGGCTGCCGCCACGGCCATCGTCGTGACGAGGTCGGCTAGTAGTTAAAAAGTCATTCCTCCTGCAAAATAAATGCATGGGTTCCTCGAGATCAAAACATTTTTGCAGGGGTACCTTGAGATCCAAAAGTTATTTGCAGGGTTCCTCCAGGGTACAAAGGTTGAGAAAGGCTGATATAGATAATTTCATAGTGATTAATAGTGGTAAAGTTGAAAATTGCTCTGGTGTTCCCCGAGCGAACCAAAGCCCCTGTGAATGAATCAACTTGCCTCCAATCACAAGCCATGTTAATTCATAAAATAAAAGTTCAAGCATATAAAAAAAAAATTGAGTATAGAAAAAAAAATAGTGTATAGCGTTACTTAGTGGCCAATAAGTAAAATGAAAGTTAAAAATAAAAAATAAATAGAATATTTAATAAAACCTTATTAACCCCCCCCCCCCCCATATGGTCACCATACATTGTACTAGGAACACAATGTAAATGTTGAGATAGCCGTGACATCTGGCAAATAAAATGGGTGGGTTTTCTCTATAGTAGCATTGTTTATTTTAAAACTATAAGGGATGGAATTGGAGAAATTGTGTATTTTTTTTCTTGTATTTCCCTATAAAATGCATAAAAAGTAATTACTGAAAGCAAGTATTGCCCCCAAAAAGCTTAATTTGTGACACAAAACATAGAGATCATTTAGGTAGGTGATAAAGTTATTGGCAAATGGATAGGAAGAATGCTAAAGGGGAAAATTGCTGCCGTCCTTAAAGTGATCCTTAAGTCAGAAAAAAAAAATGACTTTTACTCACCTGGGGCTTCCAATAGCCCCCTGCAGCTGTCCGGTGCCCTCGCCGTGTCCCTCCGATCCTCGTGTCCCCGCCGGCAGCTCTGCTGTGCTTCCCCCAAGGTTAATATGCTTTCATTTACTGTATCTTAACATTTAATACAGAGTTCATGGTATGTATATAGAGTGGGGTATAGTACTGTATTAGCTAGGCCAATTTTTAACATTGAATCTGAAC
Source organism: Hyperolius riggenbachi (assembly GCF_040937935.1). Taxonomy (NCBI): domain Eukaryota; kingdom Metazoa; phylum Chordata; class Amphibia; order Anura; family Hyperoliidae; genus Hyperolius; species Hyperolius riggenbachi. The sequence continues at coordinate 59,882,401 of NC_090654.1, forward strand.
CAGAAAGCACACTTATCCGGCATCAGACAATCCCCATTGGTGCCGGTTAACCAACACTCTAGTGTAAATCTTTGCTTTTTAACCACTTCAGCATGCGTTTTGTTTTCACCTTAAAGTTATCCTTAAGTCAGAAAAATGACTTTTGGCTTCCAATAGCCCCCTGCAGCTGTCCGGTGCCCTCGCCGTCTCCCTCCGATCCTCGTGTCCCCACCGGCAGCCACTTCCGGTTTCGCCGTCAGGAGCCGATAGGCTGGGAACGCGTGTGATTCTTCGCGTTCCCAGCCACAATTGCGCCCTCTATGCTGCTATATGCTTCATGCTATATGCTATAGCAGCATAGGGGGCGCAATTGTGGCTGGGAACGCGAAGAATCACTCGCGTTCCCAGCCTGTCGGCTCCTGACGGCGAAACCGGAAGTGGCTGCCGGCGGGGACACGAGGATCGGAGGGACACGGCGAGGGCACCGGACAGCTGCAGGGGGCTATTGGAAGCCCCAGGTGAGTAAAAGTCATTTTTTTTCTGACTTAAGGATCACTTTAAGGTGAAAACAAAACGCATGCTGAAGTGGTTAAAAAGGAATGAGGGAAAAATTGAAGCCAGACATGTAGCATTCATAAGACAGAAACATGTATAAACAGGTTTACTTTATTACAGATGATTTGTTCACATGTATGGTTAAAGTAGTGATATGTGATGAACTGTGGAAAGTTGAAAAGCAAAGATTTACACTAGAGTGTTGGTTAACCGGCACCAATGGGGATTGGCTGATGCCGGATAAGTGTGCTTTCTGGTTCAGATTCAATGTTAAAAATTGGCCTAGCTAATACAGTACTATACCCCACTCTATATACATACCATGTACTCTGTATTAAATGTTGAGATACAGTAAATGAAAGCATATTAACCTTGGGGGAAGCGCAGCAGAGCCCACAAACAGCCTAAGAAGTTGGCCTTCACTACTGTCGGTACTGCCGGTGATTTGTGTTGGTTGAGATTGAGGGTTAGTTGAGTTCTGGATAACCAGGACTCTACTGTATCAGGTTTTCTAGAGATTGCCTTGCTTGGCACATTGTACTTTTACTGTCCTTGCAGGGGCGGCGCCAGGGGGGTGCTTGGGGGTGCTCGAGCACCCCCTAGAATTGTCCAAGCACCCCCAAAGCACCCCCTGGAGTGAACTGACTTCAGGCGTCTAAAAGACGCCAAGTCAGTTCACACACCGGCAGCACGGAGCAGCAGGCAGGGCTACGGTAAGATGGCCGCCCGGAGCCCTGTTCTGCAGACTTCGGGCGGCCATTTTCCCGTAGCCCTGCTCTCTGCATGCGGGCAGGAAGTCTCGTGGTGACGTCGGGAAGGAAGAGGATCGTGGGCGCGCGGGCGCTGCGCGCCACAATGAGGTCGGGACTCGGGACAGGAGGTCGGGAAAGAAGGTCTTCTGGCTGTAGGTGAGTAAATGGGTTTTTCTTTTCTTTTTCAGGTGATGCGGATTGTGCATATTGGGGTCATATCTGCTACGGATTGTGCATATTGGGGTCATATCTGCTACGGATTGTGCATATTGGGGTCATATCTGCTACGGATTGTGCATATTGGGGTCATATCTGCTACCGATTGTGCATATTGGGGCGATATCTGCTACCGATTGTGCATATTGGGGCGATATCTGCTACCGATTGTGCATATTGGGGTCATTTCTGCTACCGATTGTGCATATTGGGGTCATTTCTGCTACCGATTGTGCATATTGGGGTCATATCTGCTACCGATTGTGCATATTGGGGTCATATCTGCTACCGATTGTGCATATTGGGGTCATATCTGCTACCGATTGTGCATATTGGGGTCATATCTGCTACCGATTGTGCATATTGGGGTCATATCTGCTACCGATTGTGCATATTGGGGTCATATCTGCTACCGATTGTGCATATTGGGGCCATATCTGCTACCGATTGTGCATATTGGGGCCATATCTGCTACCGATTGTGCATATTGGGGCCATATCTGCTACCGATTGTGCATATTGGGGCCATATCTGCTACCGATTGTGCATATTGGGGCCATATCTGATAACGATTGTGCATATTGGGGCCATATCTGATAACGATTGTGCATATTGGGGCCATATCTGATAACGATTGTGCATATTGGGGCCATATCTGATAACGATTGTGCATATTGGGGCCATATCTGATAACGATTGTGCATATTGGGGCCATATCTGATAACGATTGTGCATATTGGGGCCATATCTGCTACCGATTGTGCATATTGGGGCCATATCTGCTACCGATTGTGCATATTGGGGCCATATCTGATAACGATTGTGCATATTGGGGCCATATCTGATAACGATTGTGCATATTGGAGCCATATCTGATAACGATTGTGCATATTGGGGTCATTGGACGTGTTTTTTGTTAAAATCTGCTCACATTACGTGTATTTTCTTGAGAAAACCTCCACAATTATGTGAATTTTCTGGGAAAAGGGTCACCAAAACTTGGGCCCTCTGTCTTTGCGTTGCACTTTTAAAGGGAACCCGAGGTGAGAATAATATTGAGGCTGCCATATTTATCTCCCTTTAAGCAATACCAGTTGCCTGGCTGCCGTGCTGGTCCTCTGCCTCTTATTCTTTCAACCATAGACCCTGAACAAGCATGCAGCAGGTCAGGGGTTTCTGACAATATTGTCAGAACTGACAAGATTAGCTGCATGGCTTGTTTCTGGTGTAATTCAGTTCACTACTACAGCCAAATAGATCAGCAGGGCTGCCAGGCAACTAGTATTGTTTAAAAGGAAATAAATATGGCAGCCACCATATCACTCTCACCCTGGGTTCACTTTAAATTACAGTTAGCCCCGCCCTCATCCGGTCATGACCACGCCCATTTTTTCGCCGCGGCGCGCTTCGCGCGCCGCAGGTTGTAGCCACACCCATTTTTGGCGCGGCGCGCTTCAAGCGCCGCAGGTCGTCAGCTCCCCCGGAAATTGGTCCAGCACCTGCATAGCACCCCCTAAAAAAATTTCCTGGAGCCGCCACTGTGTCCTTGCCATTTACAATGCAATAAGTATCTGATATAATGTAGCCATAATGGCGCATAAAAATGTCACAGGCCAGTAACCACCCCACTATGGAGATGTAATGCCACCAATCACCCCATTATAATTGTCACATGGTTCCTTTAGGTTGCAGCTTGGGGCAACCATATCTGGTGCACAGGTAAACAATGAGTCCAGTCAGAAGGATTAGAGCAAAGCCCATCACTTTCAGCAGGATAAACCTCTTGTAAATGTAGGAAACATCTGGGGGGAAAAATGAAAGATTGTTATTGTCTGTGCTACATAAAAAAATCTACAAAAATTTTCCTTTAAATCTCTGTTCGCTGAAAGTTTCAGCCTTATAAGGGGAAATGAGCTGACAGCTGCATCAATAAGCCGTGTGTCTGCACTTCTTGTCTATACCCCAAGCTTCCCCATCAGAGACATAGCAATAGGCAGGACAGTTTCTAGGCTAAAATGCACCCAGGGCGAGGGTGGGAAAATTGTGCCCCCCGCGGAGCCAGGTATACGTGCCCGCAGTATAGGTTAGCCGGGTCTAGTTGCACTCAGTATAGGTAGCCATGTATGGGTCACCGCAGTATAGGTAGCCAGGCATAGGTGCCCCAGTATAGTTAGCTGCCAATAGGTCCCCCCAGTATAGGTGTCCAGCCATAGGTGCCCCAGTATAATTGTCCCCAGTATAGGTTAGCCAGGTATGTGCCTCCAGTATAAGTAGCCAGTATAGTTGCCTCCAGTATAGGTTAGATAGGCAGGTGCCCCCAGTATAGGTTAGATAGGTAGGTGCCCACGGTATAGGCTAGATAGGTAGAAGCCCCAGGTACAGGTTAGATAGGTAGGTGCCTCCAGTATAAGTTGGATAGGTAGGTGACCCCAGTACAGGTTAGATAGGTAGGTGCCCCCAGTATAGGTTAGATAGGTAGGTGCCCCCAGTATAGGTTAGATAGGTAGCTGCCCCTAGTGTAGGTTACATAGGTAGGTGCCCCAGGTATAGGCTAGATAGGTAGGTGCCCCCAGTATAGGCTAGATGGGTAGGTGCCCCCAGTATAGGTTAGATGGGTAGCTGCACCCAGTGTAGGCTAGATAGGTAGGTGCCCCCAGTACAGGTTAGTTAGGTATATGCCTCCAGTATAGATTAGATAGGTATATGTCCCCAGTGGCGTAGCTAAGGAGCTGTGGGCCCCGATGCAAGTTTTACAATGGGCCCCCCATGCACTCTATACATAGCAATTGAAACGGCGCACTAAAAGCTGCCAATGGCAACTACAATGTCAGAGGTGCAAGAAGGGGATGGGGAATAGTTTGTTAATGATTACCACTATTCAAAGTATATATATAAATGATTATTATGAGCACAGGACCAATATAGAGCTAATACTGTAGTTGAGGGAGGGCCATTCGGGGCCCCTCTGGCCCAAGGGCCCCGATGCGGTCGCTACCGCTGCACCCCCTATTGCTACGCCCCTGTATGTCCCCCAACATAGGTTAGATAGGTATATGCCCCCAGTATAGGTTAGATAGGTATATGTCCTCAGTATAGGTTAGATAGGCAAATGTCCCCCAGCATAGATTAGATAGGTATATGCCCCCAGTATAAGTTAGATAGGTATATGCCCCCAGTATAGGTTAGATAGGTATATGTCCTCAGTATAGGTTAGAAAGATATATGCCCTCCGTATAGGTTAGATAGGTATATGCCCCCAGTATAGATTAGATAGGTATATGTCCCAGTATAGGTTAGATAGGTATATGCTCTCCGTATAGGTTAGTTTGGTATATGCCCCTGTATAGATTAGATAGGTATATGCCCCAGTATAGATTAGATAGGTATATGCCCTAGTATAGGTTAGATAGGTATATGCCCCCAGTATACATTAGATAGGTATATGCCCCCAGTACAAGCTAGATAGGTGTATGCCCCAGTACAGGTTCGATAAGTAGCTGCCCTCAGTATAGATTAGATAGGAAGCTGCCCCCAGTATACATTAGATAGGAAGCTGCCCCCAGTATACAGTAGATAGGAAGCTGCCCTCCCATAATGGAGCGGGGAGTCAGCCGCGGGGAGGGCGACCCGACCTCTCTCTCCCTTCCTCTCCCGGGCCGTCCTCCATGCTCTCCTCTCCGCTGCAGACTGCAGAGTGAGCGTAGGGAAGCGCTGTATAGAGCAGCAACTCGCCTTCCTGCTTTCCAATTGCCGCTCACTAGCCGCTGGTCTCCTGCTCTGCCTCTGCATACAGGCCCGGATTTACTTCACTGGAGCCTATAGGAAGTGATATAGCTGGGGCCCCGATGCAAGTTTTACATTGGGGCCCCCTAAGCATTCTACACATAACGATTAATACAGCGCACCAAAACCTGCCAATGGCAACTACAGTGTCAGACTCAGCGGTGCAAGAAGGGGATGGGGAACAGTTTGTTAATGAGTACCACTATTCAAAGTATCTATAGAAGTGATTGTTATGAGCACAGGACCAATAGAGAGCTAATACTGCAGTTGAGGGAGGGCCCCTCAGGGGGCCCCTCTCGCCCAAGGGCCCCGACGTGGTTGCAACCTCTGCACCCCCTATTGCTACACCCCTGCCTATAGACACAAATGTCCTGGCACCTTAGGTATCGCCCTCCATAAGCCTACAAATCCCCACCCAACCGCACCGCAAGTGTGCTGGCTGGCCCAGCTGTGACTTCTCCCTTACTTCCCTTGCCCATCATAGGTAGCTACAGGTGCCCCTTAGTATTAGGTTATTAGGTAGCTAGTGGTACCCTCAGTATTAAGTTGCTAGAGGTGTCTCCTCACAGAAGGGAGATCTCGTCAGTGAGTGGAATGTTGGGACCCGGGTGAGTAACCTCTTATTTACGCTTTGCTTGTGACTCTGCATAGGGAGGGAGGGAGGCACTGGGGAGGGGAGTGAGCTGCCTTTCCATCATCAGCAACCCCTGGGAACGTGTCTACAGTGCCTTATGATAAATCCGGCCTTGGCACACAATTTAATTCCCCTCAGCTGCCTCTAAACAATGCCAAATGTCTGGTGCCTTAGGCCATGGTCTATGTGGCCTTGTCTAAAACCCGGCCCTGCTTTGAAACCCTAGAGCAATTCAGCTGGTAGAAACAAGACCATAAAGCTGAGGAATTCCCAGCAGTATACTCCATGCTGTACAATCACCTCTCACCTGCTGTCACATTGAGGAATGTCCCGTTCCCGTCTCCGGATACTTGTCTTCTGCCCTGGAAGGTCACCTCACAGTAATACAGCCCTGTGTCTACTGGATCCACATTGTGCAGGGTAATGGCGGCTGATCGCCCTTCAATGAACTGACTCACATCTGCTCTGGAGATCCTTCCAGTAAAGTCAGGATTATTATCAGACACCTCTGGCCCAATCCTCACTAAGTGTCTGTACCATTTGTAGTTTCCAGCTATAACATTCTCCCTTCTGCTGATGCTGTAGTTACATGGTAAGGTGATGGATCTGCCCTCTGTACCGTATATTACCGGAGGCTGGGAGACCTGGATTGTCTGTGATAGAAATCCTGACAAAGACAGGAAATAGTCACCATCACAGGAAGACAGAGGAAGATAATGCTCTACAGTCTACACAACTTCATTATTATCTACTGATAAGACACCAGACATTCACAATGCAAGATTCCTCTGTGTTCAGTGGAAACTCATTCACATTCAACACAGGCCCTTCACAATGTACTCTGCAAACCATACACCTTGTATAGTGACTAGTGATGACGTAAGTAGGTAATTAAACTTACGCAAATTTTTTCGTAAATTTTTGCACTTATTTCTATACGTAATTACAATTTGTAAATTCATTTGATTTTGTATAATCATTAGTAATTTCATAAATTTTCTCATAATTTTCATGTAATTTCATGTGCAGTGAATAGCACAGCCCGCATACATGCTATTGACACAAAAATTGCTACATATATTAAGAAGAATAGTGGGTACAAGTAATAATACATTTTTCAAAAAGACCTTGTAGTCTTTGAGAAAATTGATTTTAAAAATGCAAAGAAAAAATGTTTTTTAAACATTACATTACAAAAATTACAGTTTAAAAAACGTTTCTTTTCCATATTTAAAATCAATTTTCTCAAAAACTACAAAGTCTTTTTGAAAGAATTTTTTTTTGCCTTGTTCCCAGTATTCCCCTTAACATACGTAACAATTCTGGTGATGATAGCATTGTATGGGGGCTTCACTATTAACCTCCAAATTCAGCACACAATTGCTAAAAATGTCACGTAATTACCCGAAATTATGGATGGATTATGTTTACATGTGAAATGAATTACAATTTTTCCCGAAATTTCGCATTACACTTTTGCATCTAATCACGCATTACAGTGCGAAATTACAATTTAGCAAAATGTGTGCTTGTCACTTATAGAGACTCGTTATGTATAGGACAGACCCCACCATGTCCAATACAGATCAGACTTCTCTATTATGTACAAAACAGACCCTCATCATGTTCTGTGCTGCGTACGCTTATGTACGCTGCCGCAGAGCTCGGCGCAGGGTGAGGCAAATGATGGCTCACGTTGCTGCTGCTCAAATCCCCGGCGGTGTAAAGTACTATTCCTCCTCCAAGTGGTCTCAACTCGGAGGGAGATGTAAACCCCAAATTACTCTTACGCGCCCAGCACCAGGGCCAGATTTCTGGAAAGGCCAGAAAGGCCACGGCCTAGGGAGATAAAATTAGTTAAGATAAGAAGGGCGGCATGACTTGGAGAGAGAAGAGGTCATATGTCAAAGTAAATCATCTCTTCTGGTCACGCAGCGCAGCCAACCAGCGCCCTGCTCTGCACTAATAGCTTAATTCCTGATGTGTTAAAACAATCAGGCGCTTGGTGACAGCAGGCCTAGAGCACTGGAAAGTACAAATCCGGCCCTGCCCAGCACACTATAACATTAGTGCTTTGGCGGCGTCTAGTTTCGGCGCTGAGTGCCATACGCTGAAACCACCTGCTTCTTCTGTGCAGCCCATCTACTATCTACAGCAATGTACAGTTCAGACCACTTATCTCCACCAGATCCCACCCAACACTATGTACAGTGCAGACCATTTACTATGTATTGTGCAGATCCCTCCCTCTTTCAACAAGTGCAGATAGAGAACCTGCACTGTGTATAATACAGACTATCCTTCTCCTCTATATTCAGCTCAGATCCCACCAGTTACAGTACAAAACTCACCTGTATACAGGACAGACAAACCCCCCTCCACAGTCTTCCTCATTATATTCAATGCCAACCACCTAACATGTTCCATGCAAGCTGTAAGATGTGTGCAATAATCACGCACGCACGCACTCACGCACGCACGCACGCACGCACGCACGCACACACACACACACTTCATGTACAGAGCAGAGAGCATCCATCATTATCATCTCACCTGGCATCACCCACAGTATCAGCAGCAGCACTGTCACACCGCCCATCATTGCTCTGTACTGTGCACACTGACTACACTGTGGTGTGCTCTGCTCAGGAAGTGATCAGTGCAGAGGAACAGAAAGCTCAAAATATGACTGGTCTGCCCTGAGAAAGAGAAATTTCTTCTGCACAGTATCAAAGTATCAAAGCAATAATGCTGTTATTATTATTATTCTATATTATGTCTAAAATGCTTACTTTTAGCAATATCAAAATGCACACCTCACAACTTTTTGAAATAAGAGTGACAATTTAAGACATGTCACACCTCTAACCATAGTAATTTTCATGAAGGAGTCCGCACACAGACCGTAGAAGCAATAAACGTGAAGTATTTATTCTCCCATCACATACATGTGCAGACACGGTCTGACCTGCTTAGGTCGACGCACGTTTCGGGGCCGCACAGGGTCCCTTTTGTCAAGACAGATAGCAGATAAGACATACACCTTGTCATTCCAGTATGCAACAATATATACCCCTAACACTCCTGAGACAGCCCACAGGTGGTTCCATTAATCACATAACTGTTACAATTCAAATAGCTGTTACAATTCAAATATGCCTGTTACAATTCAAATGTATTTTCTGAGTATCAATAGGTTTACCAACCTGTCCATCAATCCTGCTCAACTCTGATGTACTGCATGTCCCAGCCGGGTGTCATAGCCGTGTATACATACTTTACTTCCTGTTTAGCAGGTGTGAAGAAACGCGGAAGAGCCGCCGCTATAAGTCAGCAGGAGGCGGCTCTTTCCGCGCATGGCATGGCGGAACGCGGAAAAACCGCCGCGTCAGACGCGGCGGTTAGCACGCATGGGCCTGTTGCGAACGTTCTGACCCAGCGCGGGGAGGCCGCCACCGGTGGTGATGGCGGTGCGACCAACCCCGCACACGGGTCAGCGAGCACATTGCAAGACAGTACTGATGTGGCTGGGACTAATAGTCCACCAAGGTTCAGAATGACGCACGTGCGCGCAGAGAGACAGAACTTATATGGCAGTCAGAAAAGGGTCAGCTGACCAGGCTGGTCAGCTGACAATTCTGTGTCCTCTCATTGGTCCAGCACTTAGGGAGGTGCTGGAGAGTGTCTGTGTATATATACTGCTGACTGTTCAGTTGCTGGTTGTCTGGCATTGCTATCACAACGTGGTAGCACTCAGACCTGAGTCAGATCCTAAAGTGTGCCGGGACCAGCTGGAGCTGTAATCCTACACTTAGGCCTGGTGCACACCAAAACCCGCTAGCAGATCCGCAAAATGCTAGCAGATTTTGAAACGCTTTTTTTTAATTTTTCTATGGCGTTTTGCTAGCGTTTTGCGGATTGCTGCAGCGGATTTCAGTATAGTAGATTTCATATATTGTTACAGTAAAGCTGTTACTGAACAGCTTCTGTAACAAAAACGCCGGCAAAACCGCTCTGAACAGGCGTTTTTCAGAGCGGTTTGCGTTTTTCCTATACTTAACATTGAGGCAGAAACGCACCCGCAATCCAAAAAATGCCTCACCCCGGCATTTTTCGTTTCTGCAAAACGCCTCCTGCTCTGGTGTGCACCACCCCATTGAGATACATTGACCAAGCGGATCCGCAGCCGCAAGCGGCTGCAGAAACGCAGAAAAAAACGCTCGGTGTGCACCAGCCCTTAGCTAGATTCTGTTGATAGTCTAAAGTACTAGTTTGATTGTGATTATCTGTTATGACCTTTTGCTTGCCTGACCATTCTCCTGAACTCTGATCCTGTACCTTGCCATTTTGATATTCTGTTGCCGTACCCCAGCTCGCCCTAAGACTCCGCTTCTGCCTCCTGATTCTGTACCTCGATATTTCTGATACCCTGTTGCCGAACCCTGCTTGTTTATTAGACCCCGCACCTGCCTTCTGAATCTGTACTGTATCTGTCTGTGTGGTAACGACCTGGCTTGTCCGACCTCGAGAACCGACCTTACGGTTAGAGGCGGTTCCCAGCTCTGTTAGTGACTCCTCCTTTCTGGTGTCACTCTCGTTCTGTCCTTCCTCCTCCTAGCCTGACTCCTCCCCCGGGAGAGTCCAGGTCCTCGGAAGGAACTAGCATTTCTGCGGTACTCCTTACTGCACTATACTTGCTCCTGTGGCTCAGTCCTCAAAGTATTACTGTTACACCAAACACTCACTTGTTATCTCACGTGCTCAGAGGTTAGTAGATATATCTGATTATCGGTGATACTGCAGATCATCAATAATCGGGTATATTCTGTATTCTCGGTGATACTGCAGTTCACCGGTAATCAGACCCTCTCTGTGTTACACCGATCGTTACAGCAGGAAGTAAAGTGTGTATCAGGAGGCTGCGGCTCCCTCTCCATCATGGCACCCCCCCCTTTCCCCAGGGCTCAGGGCAGTCTCACGGGCCACATGGCCCTAGAAACAGGCCTGGCAATAGGGCAATTGTGGCTGCACCAGGGACCTTGGGCCAGAGGGGCCCTCCCTCACCCACAGTATTAGCTCTCTATTGGTTCTGTGCTGGTAATAATAATCACTTCTGTAGATGCTTTGAATAGTAGTAAACATTAAGATACTCTTGCCCATCATCTGCTTGCACCTCTGACACTGTGGTTGTCCATGGCGGTAACAGTAAAAAAGGGCGCAGGAGGCTAGTGGACAAATCGGGCGCCGCCATTCACTCCCATAATAAATATCGTTTAATGGGCGCCCGATAGGAAAAAAGGGCGCCGGAGAAAAATAACGTTTTAAAAGCGGCGCCCGGAGACTTAATGTTTTATTACTGCTTCTCATGATTACACATTATTTAATGATTTATAAATTTTTTTATATTATTTTTAAACGAAAAACAGTACAATATTTTTTTTACATTATTTTTAAACGAAAAAACCGCACAATATGTTTTTGAAACGTTATTAATGCTTATCCCAGGGAGGTCTTAGGTTTAGGCACCACCAGGGGGGTCTTAGGTTTAGGCACCATCAGGGGGGTCTTAGGTTTAGGCACCACCAGGGGGGTCTTAGGTTTAGGCACCACCAGGGGGGTCTTAGGTTTAGGCACCACCAGGGGGTCTTAGGTTTAGGCACCACCAGGGGGGTCTTAGGTTTAGGCACCACCAGGGGGGTCTTAGGTTTAGGCACCACCAGGGGGGTCTTAGGTTTAGGCACCACCAGGGGGGTCTTAGGTTTAGGCACCACCAGGGGGTCTTAGGTTTAGGCACCACCAGGGGGGTCTTAGGTTTAGGCACCACCAGGGGGGTCTTAGGTTTAGGCACCACCAGGGGGGTCTTAGGTTTAGGCACCACCAGGGGGGTCTTAGGTTTAGGCACCACCAGGGGGGTCTAGGGGTTAGGGGTAGGTACAGGGAGGGTTACTTACTAATTTTTTTTTAAACGTTATTATACGTTTCACTTTTTAAACGGAAGATTAACGTTTTCACAATTGCCGATTTCATGAACATTATTTAATGATTTATAACTTTATAAAACATTATTTTTAAACGAAATATAGTACATTATATTTTTAAACGTTATCCATGTTTATCGTTTAAAACCCCGCGCCCTTTTTTCCCAGCGCCCCTTTTTAACGTACACGTCCATGGCATGTTTTGGTGCACCGTATCAATAGTTATTTTTAAAGAGGTGTTTTTTTTTGGGGGGGGGGTTGGGGGAGGGGAAGCAAAGCAAAGCTTTTGCTCCTTAGCTACACCACTGCTCCCCTCTTAGGCTACTTTCACAGTGACCAGCTGCGTTGGACAATAGAATTGCATAGCAAACAAGATGCAACTATATTGCAGTGGTACATTCACTACACCGATCGCCAATGCTAAAAAGTCCTATTTTCTCTTGACACACAGTATACATAAACATTGAGGCTAAGTTCACAGTGGGACGTTAAAGTCGCACGTTAAAACAGCATTTAATGCAGAATAACTCACTGCAATGAAAAATCAATGCCCCATTCACAATGCACACGTTGCGTTGGTGTCTAACGCTGCACGTTAAGTAAAAGTACTGCATGCAGTGCGTTATACACATTATTAGCTGCGTTGGACTGTTTGCACATGCTCAGTAATGACTTGGAAGCATACTTTTCATTGTCTGTATTTTTTACTGTATCTGCGGTAACGCTGCGTTGCCACTTTTTGGGCGCGTTGCATTGTAAGTTTGCGGTGCGACTTTAACGTGGCATCAAAACGCAACGTCCCACTGTGAATCTAGCCAGAGTGTGGTGCTTCTCTGGAAAATCTCTCTCCTTGCAAGTCCCAATCCTGCTATCTTGTGCTTTCAGTTTACACAGCGTATTAGCAGTGTGATGTGGTCGGAATCCATTGAAATAACTTCAGATATGCTGTGTGCTACCGGACGACCAGCATGTTTACAGTTGCAGTAGATCATATGTTTTATGTACTGTATGCTTAACTGTATGTCAAGTAATACAATTGCATCTGCACCGGTGGAATATCTATGACGTGCTGTGATCACCCCTGGAGTCACAGGGACCTTGCATATCAGTTGAAAGGATCCGCACCGTCTAAAAAATGTAGACATTTATTTAAAGAGAACCCGAGGTGGCCTTGTATTACGTAAGTGGGGCACAGAGGCTGGTTGGGCACACTAACACCAGCCTCTGTTGCCCCATCGTGTGTGTCAAAGACCCCCCTGCTCGCCGCTAAACTCCCCGCAGTGCTGGCGACACGCAGCGCGTCGCCAGCACAATGTTTACTCTATCGCTGTCTGTCAGCGCCGCTCCCACGCCTCCTCCGCATCGCCGCTACCCGCCCTCGTCCCTTCCCTCCAATCAGCGGGAGGGAAGGGACGAGGGCGGGTAGCGGCGATGCGGAGGAGGCGGCGGAGCGGCGCTGACAGACAGCGCTACAGTAAACATTGTGCTGGCGACACGCTGCGTGTCGCCAGCTCTGCGGGGGTATAGCGGCGAGCAGGGGGGTCTTTGACACACACGATGGGGCAACAGAGGCTGGTGTTAGTGTGCCCAACCAGCCTCTGTGCCCCACTTACGTAATACAAGGCCACCTCGGGTTCTCTTTAAAGCTCTTTAAAACATCATAGGCAAAATTTGAATGCGTTTCGGATCACCATTGACGCATAGCGTTTCGGATACAATCCTTCCTCAGAATGGTTCCAGTACACACTGACATATTCACTCAAACCATGCCCATTAAATACACAGGTAGAGGACCTGATAGAAAACTTACAACATGTCATGACAATTTGCATACATGCATATTCATAATAGCTTTGTCCAATGAAAAACACCCTACCGTTTACAAATGTAGCAGAGACTCACTTCAGGCCGATCTGACTCAGAGGGATCGCCCAAAAAGGTTTTGTGCACCAGAGGCACCTCCTCATGCGCTCAAAGATATGTAAAACACATCTAAAGAAACGCTACAGTCCTCATGCCACAGATGCCAAACAGCGGTGTCGGCTGATCCCAAGCTCTGCCGACCAATCACCGCATTACCTTTGTATTGGGACAGTCCCCCCGTCCCTCAGCCTATCCATAAGTCCCCCGTATCCACTCAGCCTATCAGCATATCGCCGCCAACGTCCGCTTCATAAGCATACAGCCAGCAGCCAATCTTAAAGACGCCTACAGCGTCCGCTAGAGAGACTGTTCAGCCTGTGGCCAATCAGCGTGGCGCCTACTGCGTCCGCCTCTGAAGTTACGCATGGTTGTACGCATGCACGCATGTGCAGCGGTCAACCAATCAAAACGGTGCCTACAACGTCCGCAACAAAAAAATTACGCAACCCAACACGCATGGTCCTCCGCCCATACAAGACAGCGGTAAACCAGCGGTTACTCAATGTAAGCGGTGCCTACAACGTATGCCACAGAGAACTACGCATAACGCCACAATGCGTTCAGACTGGCCTCAATCAGAAACCAGTCTACACCATCCGCATATAGCATAGGTCTAACACAAGTCAATCCGAAGTGGACTGACTATACTAAAAAATGAAAATAGATAGCTATACTATACAAAATAGATAGCCATACTATATTAAGTATGCACCACACTGATGGCCACTCACGATAAGATGAAAAGATCAGGAAATCTAACTCGATTGCCCCCTACACAAGACTCCACCTGCTGGACAAAAAAACAACATATTAGCAAAAAAGTGTCCCCCATACTATTCCCGAAGTGTAATGATTATTGTAAAACATGGGAACAGATTTGGAACAAAGCAGCGTTTGACGCTATCCTTGTGACGGTTCAGAGGATCATGAAAGAGCTCCCATTACTTGATGAGCAGATTAAGAACCTCAAAGTCGGCTTGGCAGAAATGCTGGAAAAAAACGAATTTGATAAATATAATCAGGATCTAGAGCTAAAAATGAAGGAGTATGAGGCTGGATTAGAGGATGCAAAACGCAATAAATTTCACCGCGATGAACAGGACTACCAGACGGGTTACGTCTATCGGTGGCAAAGAGGTGGGGTTCACGTCCCTTTTAGACGGAACAAACCTAACAAACCAAGGAAATTTAAGAGGCATCCCAAACCTCGGGCTCCAGGAGATCCTACAGATCAATCTTCATCAGATTTTTTACAATCAACGGACGACCAATCACTCAACTCCGACAGTGTAAGCGGAGGGGAAAAAAAGAGGTTTCAAAAACAAAAACAAAGGGAAACCGAGAGGAGGCTCCTCAATGGAATTGAGAAATCGAAAGTGATTCCAGTATATTTGGTAGTCAACATCTCTGACCACAGGCTTACGGAAGTGGAACACCGAGTTCTGAATTATGGATTATCATTTTGTCCATCTAATTTTCCAGATTTTTTCCAATTAGATATCGAGTTACAGAGATTTTTCAGAACTGTCAAACTAAAAAATTTTTTTGCAATTGGTCCGACTTTTATAACATCTAATAATGACCAAACTGATGCCATTAACTTGAGGGATTGGGGTTTGAGGATTAGGAGTACGTTCCAACCCGGAAGCCATGTGGTAATCGATAGATTTATCTCTCAAGTTAGAGCAGGTATTGACAAGCTGCAGGCTGATTATGAGGCTAAGAAACTGACTCATATTGTCAATAATGTAACTAAGGAAGAAAGAATAGCAATTAAACAGCTAAAGAAGAATTCGGCAATAACTATCCGTATGGCGGACAAAGGTGGAGCAGTGGTGATACAAAATACTACCTCATATAAGGAAGAGATCTTGTCCCAACTGAGTGATGAGGATGTCTATCTTAAGGTTACGACTGATCCCACTAATGAAATCAAGAATAAGATTGGACAGTTACTTAATCAGGCAGAAGAAAAGATGCTGATCGATGGAGAATTAAAGAGATTTTTGATGAAGGAACATCCAAGGATTCCAATCATATACACATTACCTAAAATTCACAAAGGACTTCAAAGCCCCCCCGGACGCCCTATAGTGTCGGGGGTGGATTCAATTTTTTCCAACATTGCCATTTTTTTGGACAAGATCCTTAATCCCATAGTACTTACTCTGGACTCTTATTTAAGGGACACACAACAGTTTTTGCAGTCTATCTCCAGTATACAGGGCCTTGATCAGGATGTTTTACTAGTAACAATGGATGTTAACAGTTTATACACCTCCATACCCCATGAAGCGGGTATGGAGGCTGTTGAACATTATTTATTGATCAGTACTGATTTTGATAGAGAACAGAGATCTTTTTTGCTATCATTATTAGATCTTTTGCTGAGGAATAACTACTTCCTGTTTGGGGATTCTTTTTATGTGCAGCAGAGAGGTACGGCGATGGGCTCGAACTTGGCCCCGTCCTACGCTAATTTGTTTATGGGTTTGTACAGTGGCGTAGCTAAGGAGCTGTGGGCCCCGATGCAAGGTTTACAATGGGGCCCCCAAGCACTCTATACATAACAATGGATACGGCGCACCAAAACCTGCCAATGGCAACTACAGTGTCAGAGGTGCAAGAAGGGGATGGGGAACAGTTTGTTAATGATTACCACTATTCAAAGCATCTATAGAAGTTATTATTATGAGCACCGGATCAATAGAGAGCGAATACTGTAGATGAGGGAGGGCCCTTTGGGGCCCCTCTAGCCCAAGGGCCCCGATGCGGTCGCTACCACTGCAACCCCTATTGCTACGCCCCTTGGTTTGTACGAAGATGCATTTGTTTATTCTGATTTTCTTTTTTGCAAACATGCCTTGCTGTGGCGACGCTATATAGATGATATTTTTTGTTTGTGGGCGGGGCCACGTTCGAGCCTTGAAACCTTTAGGGACCATTTGCACGCATCCTGTCCAGCAATAAAGTTGACTATTGAGAGCAGCTGTGACAGGGTTAGTTTCTTAGATACCTGGGTGATCAGACAGGAAGACCATCTTATTACAGATCTCTATATCAAACCAACGGATAAAAACTCAATTCTCCATTTTGCCAGTTTTCATGTTCCCCATGTGAAAATTAATATTCCCAAGGGACAATATAAATTTTTGGCCAGGGGGTATCCAATTACATGTTTGGAAGGTAATACCAGAATGCGAACTGGCAAGAATTGGGGAATTGGACAAAGGAGTACTAAAGGTAGCCATAATGAAAGGGTAACGTGTGTCACCACCTATAATGTTCTTTCAGATGAGATAGCACATATTATTAACAAATCTTGGCCGGTATTAAGAGAGGGACTGCCATATGTTCGTGAATTTCATAATCATCCCCTTATGTCCTATAAGCGTGCACCATCTTTGCGAGATATACTGGTAAAGGGCGATATAGGTCCAGAAAAGAGCCAGGGATCTGTGAGAAATGGGACTTTCCCATGTTTGGGGTGTCACCTCTGCAGTTTTATCTGCAGGGGCGACACCTTTACCCATCCTAGCAGGGGCACTAAATTCAAGATACAAGGTTTTTTTACTTGTGATTCTAGATATGTGGTTTACATGTTGAAGTGCCCCTGCGGGATGGGTTATGTTGGGAAGACCACCCAGGCCTTGCGGGATAGAGTGGCATCCCACAAGTCCAGTATTAGAACAAAAAATAGAGATTTGTCGGTATCTGAGCATTTCGTTACTCACCAACATAGTTTATCGCAGCTAAGGGTGCAGGTTTTGGAAGGAGTTCCAATTCAGAGGAGAGGAGGGGATAGACACAAACAGCTGCTTAAACGTGAAAATTATTGGATTAAAAAACTGGAGACTCTTGAGCCAAAGGGATTGAATAGAGAATATGATGTAAATAATGTATTATGAATGTACAATTAGTTGTGATAATTTTGCTAATATGTTGTTTTTTTGTCCAGCAGGTGGAGTCTTGTGTAGGGGGCAATCGAGTTAGATTTCCTGATCTTTTCATCTTATCGTGAGTGGCCATCAGTGTGGTGCATACTTTATATAGTATGGCTATCAGCAGTTGGCTGATGGTGTAATGGTTAAGGGCTCTGCCTCTGACACAGGAGACCAGGGTTCGAATCTCGGCTCTGCCTGTTCAGTAAGCCAGCACCAATTCAGTAGGAGACCTTTGGCAAGTCTCCCTTACACTGCTGCTGCCAATAGAGCGCGCCCTAGTGGCTGCTGCTCTGCTCTGGCGCTTTGAGTCCGCAAGGAGAAAAGCGCAATATAAATGTTATTTGTCTTGTCTTGTCTATCTATTTTGTATAGTATAGCTATCTATTTTCATTTTTTAGTATAGTCAGTCCACTTCGGATTGACTTGTGTTAGACCTATGCTATATGCGGATGGTGTAGACTGGTTTCTGATTGAGGCCAGTCTGAACGCATTGTGGCGTTATGCGTAGTTCTCTGTGGCATACGTTGTAGGCACCGCTTACATTGAGTAACCGCTGGTTTACCGCTGTCTTGTATGGGCGGAGGACCATGCGTGTTGGGTTGCGTAATTTTTTTGTTGCGGACGTTGTAGGCGCCGTTTTGATTGGTTGACCGCTGCACATGCGTGCATGCGTACAACCATGCGTAACTTCAGAGGCGGACGCAGTAGGCGCCACGCTGATTGGCCACAGGCTGAACAGTCTCTCTAGCGGACGCTGTAGGCGTCTTTAAGATTGGCTGCTGGCTGTATGCTTATGAAGCGGACGTTGGCGGCGATATGCTGATAGGCTGAGTGGATACGGGGGACTTATGGATAGGCTGAGGGACGGGGGGACTGTCCCAATACAAAGGTAATGCGGTGATCGGTCGGCAGAGCTTGGGATCAGCCGACACCGCTGTTTGGCATCTGTGGCATGAGGACTGTAGCGTTTCTTTAGATGTGTTTTACATATCTTTGAGCGCATGAGGAGGTGCCTCTGGTGCACAAAACCTTTTGGGCGATCCCTCTGAGTCAGATCGGCCTGAAGTGAGTCTCTGCTACATCTGCCTGTCCAGGATTACCGCGAACTGCATAGAAGTCCGGTCCGCTTACTGCCATGGATCCCGCGGATCAAGTGTAAACAGCTCCTATGTATAACATAGGAGCCATTCACGTTTACTCTCCGCTTAGCCAATGAGCGGAGAACGGACGAAAAAAAGTCTGTTCTCCCATTGTTGGACTGGGAGGTGGAGAAACAGTGGAAATCCACCTGCTGGCCAAGCAGCAGAAACCCTGTGCTATCACTCCCAACAATTAGTTCTCTTTGAATATGAGGCTCTCTAGCGCCTACTTCCTGTGGCAGAATTAGTTCTCTTTGAATATGAGGCTCTCTAGCGCCTACTTCCTGTGGCAGAAGTAGGAATTGCGTGCAAGTGTATTGAAAAAATAACCTTCCGCACATGCGCACAGCAATGCAAATTTTCTTTTTGAACATCTGCGTCACCATAAATTTACATGACTTCCAGTCTGCCGCACACTGCCGCTCAAGCCCGCCACTAACGTACAGATGCTCTACTATCAAAACTGTACTAAGCAATAGAATGTAATATGTTTTGAGTATTTTCTTGCTTATTTTGAAGTTTAAAGGACCACTACAGCAAAAAAAAAGTAAGCAAAAAATCGGAGAGAACTGACAGGTTTTGGGCTAGTCCATCTTCTCATGGGGTATTCTCAGGGTTTTCTTTGTTTTCAAAAGCATTTCCTGAACGCCAGTTTAACTGCCAAAATGGTAAGATACCAGCCGGCCTCCCTACTCACTTGCACACTATTTTGTCAGTTAAACTTTGCAACTGCCATTCAGGAAATGCTTTTGAAACAAAAGAAAACCCTGAGAATCCCCCATGAGGAGGAAATGTACTAGTCCAAAACCTGTCAGTTCTGTCAGATTGTAACTGCTTACTTTGTTCACTGTAGTGGCTTGTTAAGTTTTTTTTATTGATGAAGTGTGAGAGAAAGTTAGATTGAAAATTAACTGGTGAGTTTTGGTGGTGCAGATCAGTTAATTAATGAAGATGATTTTACTTACTAATATGTCTGGAATCTGGGTCAGGGCAAAGCCAGACCTCACCTCCCAGCCCTGGAAGAGAGCATCAGTAATAATAATAATTATTAATAATAATAAAGCTTATCAAAGAAAACACAGATATATGGGTTATTCACAGCCAGGCAGGAGATAATTTCACTCTTCCAACTGAATAAATATCCTGTGAAACATGGGTGTGGTGTTCATACATCTGGCCTGTAGATGGCACTGTGCTACTTACACTTTTTAGAAGATGATCTGTTTTGCTGTGGGTTTTTGGTTCCTGTTTTATGCATGTTGTAGACACAGAGGAAAGTAATGTTTTTTTAGACACATACAGACATGGAGGGAAGTACTGCTTTATGTAGAGAGCTGCTGACGTTTATAAAAAAAACCCAAAAAACTAGTTCCAGTTATTCTCCATTCATGATTACGGAACACAACAGTGGGGCAGTAGTGTTGCCAGGATCCTGGAAGTTCTGGGTCAACCCTGGGCCAAGAAGCCAGCAGTGTGTGTGGCCATGATGGGGCATAAGCAGAGCCAAATGTGATTCCGAGACAGTGGGTCTAATAATCAAAACAGGATGAAGCCCCTCTCCTTTAATGAAACATAAGGCCCAAGTTACCGTACAGATAGCCTTGTGAGATGTAACACAATAGACAATTTCCACAACATCCACTTCTATATTATAATCAAAGTGTACCAGAGATGCTGCAACAAGCATCTTTTATACTTACCTGGGGCTTCCTCCAGTCCCAAGGTGGCCGTGGCAGTACTAGCTGCGCAGGTGCAGAATGCTTCTGGCATGGGAGGGCATCACAGCCACGCATTCACAATGAACCAGGACTGGCCATGGCCCACAACTGATATATATATGGGGGACACAGCGGTGGAACGGCATGTGGTTGGAGGAAGCCCCAGGTAGATATAACAGATGCTTGTTGCAACATTTCTGGTTTCCTTTTAGCAGCAAATCCGCCACACAGGAATTAGGCAGCATGTCACCCCTGTAGAATTTCTTGTTTCCAGAGTCCTCTACTCATCCCCAGCCACTGATTCGTGGACCAGGGCATTATGGGAAAGCTTGTTGATCTCCCCGGATTTCCCACAAATGCTTTTATTCAGTTCTAATCACACTGACCAAATGCCGTGCTGATTGTGATGAATTTGACTTTAACCCAAACAATAACATTTGTAAATATGGCTCATATGTTGACGTAATAAACACTGGACATGGTCAGTGTGATACAGACAATTCCAGCTTGCATGCAAATCCAATGCAAATTGTATGTAGCTTGGAATTTGGACAGTCAGATGCACTTCTGTCAAAGCCCAGTTCCTAGCTGTAAAGTGGGATTAAACTCCCTAAGCTAAATTTTAGGTACCTACTCTTAGGTACATATAAGAACATTTGAGAGCATTCCCTGGATGTCAAAATGTTTACTTTCATGAGCAGTACAAGTTTGTACTGCTCTGCTTACCAGGATAAGCTCTCTGCATGCAGTGTTCACTCTGCTCCCCCTTCTCCTCTGTTGAATAGACATGTTGCCATGGCAATAGTTACTTCAACAGAGGAGGAGGGAAACAGAGTAAAGGGACCAGTCAGAGAGCTTCTAGCCAGCAACAATTACATTTTCATATTAGCAGAGCAGTATAAACTTGTACTGCTCTCTGCATTGGGTTTTTTTTTGTGATCGTCATCGCTTATGCGCTGGCCACCATACTCTGCTGGCACCTTCTAGCAGTCTATGGGAATCGTCTTTATGCAGTGAGTAATCAGTTGAAATATGCGTGTATTGCAGTAGAAAAATTGCAGACTTGGGAAAGAACACGTGTCTCCATTGGAAAGCACTGCATGCAAATTGCATGTGTTTCTTAACAAGTGTGGCCCCAGCCTTAAAGTAAAGGTTTGTATATTCAGGGAATGCTTTCAAATGTTATTTTATGTACCGTAGACAGAGCTGGGACAAGGTCCTCCAGCACCCGAGGCTGAGACACCAAAGTGCGCCCCTCCATCCCTCCCACCCCAGCCGTCACACACTGATTGCTATTAGACTAAGAGGGCCACAGGGCCCACAACCTCCCCAACACCTTCATATCTAGTTATCTGGCTTGCAGTCACTGCTATGTATCCCCTTTTCTTATTTCTTTCTGCTTCAAACACAATTAGGAATGACAGCTGAATGAATTGTGCGCCCCCTCCTACACTGCGCCCTGAGGCTGGAGCCTCTCCAGCCTATGCCTCGGCCCGGCCCTGACCTTAGAGTGTGTACACTTCCATTTTAGTTTATGGAGTTTAATCCCTAATGCTGGGTACACACGAAGCGTTTTTTCTGTTGATTTCCCGTCCAATCTACTTCCGATTCGATTTTCCAATCGATTTCAGATTTGATCCGGTTATCTTTTCTTATCTATTTCCATTCATTTCTATGAGAAATCGATCAGAAAAATAATCGAAAATAAGATCGGACATGTCAGAAATGATCAATCGAACCATCTATCTAACACAAAATTGTATGGTGTGTACCTAGCATAAGTAAGCAAGTAAGCCGGTATTCTCTGCATCTCATTGACCATCTGTAGCAGAAATTCTGTGACCTGCAGCCATCAGTGTGACTTCAGTGTGACTCTTGTAAGTGCAGAGCGATTCTAGCTGTGGGGTGCTGCACTCTGTGCTGGTTGGTTCCCAGGTTGTTGGAATCATGTCCTTATTTCATAGTTCATGTTTCAGGTTTATTCTGAGTTTTTATCCTGTTTCTTACTCACTTCTCTTTCCAGCTTGTGATATAGTAATTCTCGCTTCCTGTTTCTGGGGGGGCTAATAGGGCCAGTAAGAGTATTTGAAAAAGCAGAGATTTTATAGTGTTTTTTTATTATGGTGTTATGCTGCCTGTACATTTCTATGTTATTGAGTGTTTATTATTCCCTTTTTAATATCCCATCAGTGAGTTGTACTCATCAAATTACTGTTATGTTTGTTTGGAGCCAGTTATATTATATTTTATTGGGGGTGGGGGAAATGGTGTAAGGCGTAGAGATCACCATAGCAGCCATAGCGGCAGACAAGCAGCAAGAAATAGACAATGGCCTCAATTCACTAAGATTATCTCCTGTCTTTAATAACGTTTCTAGAGCTGTCACCATGGTGATAAGGCATGTAGTATTCAGGAAACATTTTACCTCAGGCAAACCTAAAGTTACCTCTTCTGTCTTTAAGTTAACTCTTCAATCCTTAAAATAACTCCAGAGTTAAAGACAGGCTGTTTATTAACTGCGTGTGAAAATAACTACAGAGGAGGTAAATTAACTACTGGGGTAATTAACTACTGGGGTAAATTAACTAACTGGGGCAGTAGTGTTGCCAGGATCCTGGAAGTTCTGGGTCAACCCTGGGCCAAGAAGCCAGCAGTGTGTGTGGCCATGATGGGGCATAAGCAGAGCCTAATGTGATTCCGAGACAGTGGGTCTAATAATCAAAACAGGATGAAGCCCCTCTCCTTTAATGAAACATAAGGCCCAAGTTACCGTACAGATAGCCTTGTGAGATGTAACACAATAGACAATTTCCACAACATCCACTTCTATATTATAATCAAAGTGTACCAGAGATGCTGCAACAAGCATCTTTTATACTTACCTGGGGCTTCCTCCAGTCCCAAGGTGGCCGTGGCAGTACTAGCTGCGCAGGTGCAGAATGCTTCTGGCATGGGAGGGCATCACAGCCACGCATTCACAATGAACCAGGACTGGCCATGGCCCACAACTGATATATATATGGGGGACACAGCGGTGGAACGGCATGTGGTTGGAGGAAGCCCCAGGTAGATATAACAGATGCTTGTTGCAACATTTCTGGTTTCCTTTTAGCAGCAAATCCGCCACACAGGAATTAGGCAGCATGTCACCCCTGTAGAATTTCTTGTTTCCAGAGTCCTCTACTCATCCCCAGCCACTGATTCGTGGACCAGGGCATTATGGGAAAGCTTGTTGATCTCCCCGGATTTCCCACAAATGCTTTTATTCAGTTCTAATCACACTGACCAAATGCCGTGCTGATTGTGATGAATTTGACTTTAACCCAAACAATAACATTTGTAAATATGGCTCATATGTTGACGTAATAAACACTGGACATGGTCAGTGTGATACAGACAATTCCAGCTTGCATGCAAATCCAATGCAAATTGTATGCAGCTTGGAATTTGGACAGTCAGATGCACTTCTGTCAAAGCCCAGTTCCTAGCTGGCCTCAATTCACTAAGATTATCTCCTGTCTTTAATAACGTTTCTAGAGCTGTCACCATGGTGATAAGGCATGTAGTATTCAGGAAACATTTTACCTCAGGCAAACCTAAAGTTACCTCTTCTGTCTTTAAGTTAACTCTTCAATCCTTAAAATAACTCCAGAGTTAAAGACAGGCTGTTAATTAACTGCGTGTGAAAATAAGTACAGAGGAGGTAAATTAACTACAGAGGAGGTAACTTAACTACAGAGGAAGTAACTTAAAGGGATACTGTAGGGGGGTCGGGGGAAAATGAGCTGAACTTACCTGGGGCTTCTAATGGTCCCCCGCAGACATCCTGTGTTGGCGCATCCACTCCCCAATGCTCCGGCCCCGCCTCCGGTTCACTTCTGGAATTTCTGACTTTAAAGTCAGAAAACCACTGCGCCTGCGTTGCCGTGTCCTCGCTCCCGCTGATGTCACCAGGAGTGTACTGCGCAGACACAGACCATACTGGGCCTGCGCTGTGTGCTCTTGATGACATCAGCGGGATCGAGGACACGGCAACGCAGGCGCAGTGGTTTTCTGACTTTAAAGTCAGAAATTCCAGAAGTGAACCGGAGTCGGGGCCGTAGCATCGGTGAGCGGCTGCGCGGGCACAGGATGTCTGCGGGGGACCATTAGAAGCCCCGGGTAAGTTCAGCTCATTTTCCCCTGACCCCCCTACAGTATGCCTTTAAAGTGAACCTTAAGCCAGAAAAAAAAAATGAGTTTTACTCACCTGTGGCTTCTACCAGCCCCCTGAAGCAGTCCTGTGCCCTCGCAGCCACTCACTAATCCTCTGGTCCCCCGCTGCCAGCTAGTTTAGTTTTTGCCGACAGGCATTCCCCACTGTAATTAGCGCTATTGCGGGCCGCAATGCGCACAAAAATACGTGTTGCCGCATATCTATGCGTTCGTAATGCGGCAACGCTTATTTTTGCAATAGCGCTAATTACAGTCGGAATGCGGAAAAGGCTACGCATGGCCAGTCCTGACGGGCCTGTCGGCAAAAACGAAACTACCTGGCAGCGGGGGACCAGAGGATTAGTGAGTGGCTGCGAGGGCACAGGACTGCTGCAGGGGGCTGGTAGAAGCCCCAGGTGAGTAAAACTCATTTTTTTTCTGGATTAAGTGTCCCTTTAAGGAATGAAGAGATAAGATAACTCTCTCACTGTGTGGAGGTTTCTCTTGCCTTATTATCTCCAGCATGATCTTAGTGAATTGAGGCCATAGTGTTGGCAGCCACCCGGGAGCTGAGTCCACCTACCAAAACCCCGCTCTAGCTGCATGAAATATTTCAATTTGTTTTACTCGCAAAACCTCTACCTGTATAAGTCTGCACTCTCTATAAATGTTTGTGGCTGTAAAATGGCTAGTATCAAAAAGGACACCTGAAAGTGAGAAGGATATGGAGGCTGACATATTTATTTCCTTTTCAACAATGCAAACTGCCTGACTGTCCTGCTGAGTCTCTGCAGGTAAGGGTGGTTTCACACCAGAAACCAGCGTTAGGGATCCGGTGCGTCGCGCCAGGTGCACCACATCGCACCGTCAAAAACAGGCCTTCAGGGAACACCGCGCTATTGCGCAGTGTTACCTGTCTGGTCACCAGCCAGGAAGTGATGCGAATAACACCCGCTTGCCATCACTTTCTGCTTCCGGTATGCAGAAGTGCACGGAAGCGCTATTGTTAAAATAGACTTCTGCGCATGCGCGCCACAATATCGCATCTGTCTATGCGTTGCTATAGACTAATATGACTTCCAGGCCGACGCAGATTGCTGCAACTCAACGCAGCAATGTGGCGAAAACGTCACTTCCGTCCTGTTGCGCCGAAACGTCGCAGTATGAAGGTCTCCACAGACTTTCATTGCCCGGCGGTGGAGTGTGGTAAAAATATCACACCCCACCCCCTCGGTGTGAAAGGGCCCTAATACTTTTAGCCATAGACCCTCAACAAGCATGCAGATCAGGTGCCCTGACTGAAGTCTGACTGGATTAGCTGCATGCTTGTTTCAGATGTGGGATTCAGAAACTACTGATGCACGAAAGATGACAGGAAGCCAGGAAACTGCTATTGTTTAAATAAATAAATATAGCAGCCTCCATATCCATCTCACTTCAAGTGTCCTTTAAAGGTCTTGGATAGGACCATATAACTTTGTGACCACAGACCCACCAACTTTGGCAATGTGAATGATGCAGATGTTTGGTTCTAGATGTCTAAATTTAGATCTGCAATGTTCGGAATAAATTTGATGAACAAATATGAACAGTAACATCAGTCATTAACGTTAAACAAGCAGCATTTTTAGTCCCCAGGGCTAACAATGTTGCTTATTACTAAAAAAATTCCATTCTACCTCTTCTTTTTACATTAAAATGTTTGTTAAAGGTATTTATTACACCATTTCTATGGACTGCCGTCTGCAGATAGAGCAGGCAGATAAGGACTGCTGTAATTAGCAGTTGCAATGAGCCAACAAAAGCTTTCATCAGCAGGAGTTTGGGGAGATAGGACACTGTTTTTAAAACAGTTTAGAGAAGTCAACCTTGATTACATTCACACCTTCTCCTGGATAAATAAGGGTAGAGGGGGAAAAGGCAGCTCCTACAGCCATTAGAATCAAGGAAAAGCAGCAGGAGAAAAAGCTGCTTGGATCTCTTTAAGGGCTGGCGCAAACCGGAGCGGTTCTGAAGCGTTTTTTAAAACGCTTGCCTGGGGAAAACTGCTTGGCTAATGAAAGTGAATGGGGTGGTGCACACCAGAGCGGCTCGTTTTTTCCACAAAAACACAAACTCAGGGGCTGCAGCATTTTTTAGATTTCTGAGGCGTTTCTGCCTCAATGTTAAAGTATAGGAACGTGGAAAACAGCTCTGAAAAACGCTACATCAGAGCAGTTTTCCAGGCGTTTTTGTTACATAAGCTGTTCAGTAACAGCTTTTACTGTAACAATATTTGTAATAGGCTACACAAAAACGCTCCAAAAAACGCTAGGCATGTTTAGAAAACGTCTCTAAACATGTCTAGAATCGCTCTGAAATCTGCTTCACAAACCTCTAGCGTTTTGCAGATCTGCTAGAGGTTTTTGGTGTGCACTGGGCCTAAGGGATGCCTGTTTCTGACTAGTAATGGGCGAACAGTGTTCGCCACTGTTCGGGTTTGCCCGGATTTTGGCCTGTTCGGGTTCGGTTCGGCACCCCCCGAACACCTCATGGTGTTCAGGATGGTGCTCGGCCACGCTGCCTGAACCCAAACAGGCCTTCTTTGTTCGGCCGAACACAGCCGTGTCCGGCCGAACATAGCCCCCTATAGGGTCCCAGCATAAAGGGAGAGCATGCCCCGAGCGCAGGGGGGGGGGGGGTCGGAAATGCCCCCCACCCCTCCCCGCTAAGCTCTCCCTTCTGCTGGACCCTATAAAATTAAATCTAAGTCCCCCGAAGGTACCTTGCAGGCTGGCAGGAGGAGGGCAGGAAGCGGGCAGCCGGAGAGCATAGGCGCTAGTACCATCTGGTACTTCCGCCCTCTCTCTGATGCACTTCCTGTTTACTTTTGTAAGTCGCGTCAAGAGACAGCAGGAGTACCGCGATGACGCGTACGAGGGTACGTGTCATCATGTAGATGACGCGTACCCTTGTACGCGTCATCGTGGTACTTCTGCTCTCTCTTGACGTGACTTACAAATGTAAACAGGAAGTGCATCAGAGAGAGGGCGGAAGTATCAGATGGTACTAGCGCCTATGCTCTCCGGCTGCCCGCTTCCTGCCCTCCTCCTGCCAGCCTGCAAGGTACCTTCGGGGGACTTAGATTTAATTTTATAGGGTCCAGCAGAAGGGAGAGCTTAGCGGGGAGGGGTGGGGGGCATTTCCGACCCCCCCCCCATGCTCGGGGCATGCTCTCCCTTTATGCTAGGACCCTATAGGGGCCCCAAAGGGACATGTTCGGGTTGGGTTCGGGGTTCGGCCCGAACATGCCGAATATCGGGGCATGTTCGGCCGAACCCCCCCAAACCTGAACATCTGGATGTTCGCCCATCACTATTTCTGACCTTAACAAAAGAATTGTCTAACCTGTAACATTGAGAAATGTCCCGTTTCCATGTGCAGAGATGTCTCTACCCAGCTGGAAGGTGACCTCACAGTAATACATTCCAGAGTCTCCGAAGCCCACCCTTTGCAGGACAATGGCTGCAGATCGCTCACTGATGAACTGATCGGTATCTGCTCTGAAGACTCTTCCGGAGAACTCTTTATGACCATTGGAGACCTCCAGGCCTGTTTGCACCACGTCTTTGTACCATTTATACGATCCAATAGTAGTAGTGATCTTCTCCCCACTGATGCTGTAGTGACACGGTAAGACAACTGATCCACCTTCTGCGACGTATATCACCGGAATCTGGGAAACGAGGATTGTCTGACATAGAAGTCCTGATACAGACAGATAATAGAATTACTCTCTGAGACTCTTCTACACAAACAAAAATTAAACAGAAAGTGACAATATATGCTTTTTATTTGTGTTGTTTCTTTGTGTTAAGAGAAAACGTTTTATAATGTGCAGTGTATGTAGTGTAGTAACTCAGCTTCATTAAGTGGGACAGCACATATAAGATACCCTCTATTATTATTATTATTATTATTATACAGGGGCGTTTCTAGGTTCCTGGGAGATCCGGGGCACTCCTGAGCACCAATAGGGAAAGAGTGTGCGGTGCGTGTAGCGAAAAATGAGCGTGGCCATGCCGTGTAAAGTGGGCGTGGTCATAGGTGGGGCCAAATGTACATGAACATAGCAGCGATGTAACTTAAATATATTCAATAGGTAGTATTTCACATATATAAGCCCCTCACCTTACTTCTGTCTTGCCTTCGGCTAGCTGGCCTGTGCTCTGACTGACGGTTATGCTGTGCTGGCCTGGCTGGTGGTGATGGTGTGCTGGCCTGGCTGGTGGTGATGCTGTGCCGGCCTGGCTGACAGTGATGCTGTGCCAGCTTGGTTGGCGGTGATGTTGAGCCGGCCTGTCTTTGCTAGGTGACTTGCTGGGGCTTTGCTGGGCTGGGCAATTTGATGGGGGCTTTTCTGGGCTGGGGGCTTTGCTGGGCTGGGGGCTTTACTAGGCTTTGCTTGGCTGTATGCTTTCCTGAGCTGGGACCAGGAGGTTTTGCTAGGCTGGGGGGTTTGCTTTGCTGAGGGCTCTGCTTTGCTGGGCTGGGGCCCTGGAGCTTTGCTTGGCTGTAGATAGGTAGGTGCCTCCAGAATAGGTTAGATAGGTATGTTCCCCCAGTATAGGTTAGATAGGCAGCTTCCCCCCAGTATAGGTTAGATAGGCAGCTTCCCCTAGTATAGGTTAGATAGGCAGCTTCCCCCAGTATAGATTAGATAGGCAGCTTCCCCCAGTGTAGGTTAGAAAGGTAGCTTCCTCCAGTATAGATTAGATAGGCAGCTTCCCCCAGTGTAGGTTAGATAGGTAGCTTCCTCCACTATAGATTAGATAGGCAGCTTCCCCCAGTATAGTTTAGATAGGCAGCTTCCCCCAGTATAGGTTAGATAGGTAGCTTCCTCCACTATAGATTAGATAGGCAGCTTCCCCCAGTATAGATTAGATAGG
This sequence comes from Hyperolius riggenbachi, assembly GCF_040937935.1. Classification (NCBI taxonomy): domain Eukaryota; kingdom Metazoa; phylum Chordata; class Amphibia; order Anura; family Hyperoliidae; genus Hyperolius; species Hyperolius riggenbachi. The sequence goes on from NC_090654.1 coordinate 59,912,143, forward strand.
CAGCTTCCTCCACTATAGATTAGATAGGCAGCTTCCCCCAGTATAGATTAGATAGGCAGCTTCCCCCAGTATAGATTAGATAGGCAGCTTCCCCCAGTATAGATTAGATAGGCAGCTTCCCCCAGTATAGATTAGATAGGCAGCTTCCCCCAGTATAGATTAGATAGGCAGCTTCCCCCAGTGTAGGTTAGATAGGTAGCTTCCTCCAGTATAGATTAGATAGGCAGCTTCCCCAAGTGTAGGTTAGATAGGTAGCTTCCTCCACTATAGATTAGATAGGCAGTTTCCCCCAGTATAGTTTAGATAGGCAGCTTCCCCCAGTATAGATTAGATAGGCAGCTTCCCCCAGTATAGGTTAGATAGGCAGCTTCCCCCAGTATAGGTTAGATAGGCAGCTTCCCCCAGTATAGATTAGCTAGGCAGCTCCCCCCAGTATAGATTAGATAGGCAGCTTCCCCCAGTATAGATTAGATAGGCAGCTTCCCCCAGTATAGATTAGATAGGCAGCTTCCCCCAGTATAGATTAGATAGGTAGCTTCCCCCAGTATAGATTAGATAGGCAGCTTCCCCCAGTATAGATTAGATAGGTAGCTTCCCCCAGTGTAGGTTAGATAGATAGCTTTCCCCAGTGTAGGTTGTATAGGTAGCTTCCCCTAGTGTAGGAGGGGGCACTGGGCGGAGCGGTGGGGGAGCGGGCAGTTAAAAACTCACCTCCGATCACCGCAGGCACAGCTTCCATGTGCTTCCGACTTCCTCCTTCCGCGTCCTTCACATTGGTAACAGTGCCCCCTGTGATGTCATCACAGGGGGCGCTGTAACCAAGGTGTCGGACACTGGGGGTAGGAAGCCAGAAGCACATGGAAGCTGTGCCTGCGGCGATTGGAGGTGAGTTTTTAACTGCCCGCTCCCCCGCCGCTCCGCCCAGTGCCCCCTCCTGCCACTCAATCGATCTGGGGCACCATGGCAACAGGTTCCAGGCCGGTGCCCCGGATCAAAGGCCCTAGCGACGCCGATGTTATTATATAATGCTGACATCTTCCACAGCACTTTGCAGTGTACATAGTCGAGTCAAAAGAAATATAAAGGGAAAAAATCTGTTCAAGTTTCGTACATACCTATGTACAGGTACCGTTAAAGAGGAACTCCAGTGAAAATAATTTAATAAAAAAAGTGCTTCATTTTTACAATAATTATGTATAAATGATTTAGTCAGTGTTTGCTCATTGTAAAATCTTTCCTCTCCCAGATTCACATTCTGACATTTATTACATGGTGACATTGTTACTGTGGGCACGTTATTTAGCTGTTTCTAGCTGTTAGACAGCTGTAAACAGCCATTTCCTGTCTGTGAACATTGTTACATTGCGGCAGTTTGCCAGGAGTACCGTGGTATTCAGAGCCTCTTGTGGGAGGGGTTTCAGCACAAAATTAGTCACACAGCGCCCCCTGATGGTCTGTTTGTGAAAATCATTCTATTTCTCATGTAAAAGGGGGTATCAGCTACTGATTGGGATAAAGTTCAATTCTTGGTTGGAGTTTCTCTTTAAGTCCACAAGTATTTGACCTATATTATAGGCTTTTTATCTGCTTAATTGATAATGACATAACAACGGACTTGCCCACACCTGCCCATGAAATAGACTTTGAGTCAATTGTCCATTTACTTTTGAAGCACCTAAAATGAAGGGATTGTCTTAAAAAATGCTTTAGTTGCCGCACATGTTTATGCAATCACTTTGTTCACCCGACTGAATAGAAGCTGATAGTCTGTACTTCAACTGCACCTGAGTTGTTCATTGAAAATTCATTGTGGTAATATAACGAATGAAAATTAGAAAAAGTTGTCTCTGTCCAAATATTTATGGACCTATATGTCTGTATGAAATGCTACAATCATGCAACTGTTACTACAATTGTAAGTAGGGTAGCTTGAAAATCAACCAATCATATGCTTTTACTGCACAATTTTAATTCATTTATTTTACAATAGATTTTCATAATAATTACCGTATTCAGTATCATAATAATTATCATTATTCTCAATTATCTAAAATTTATTTGCACCACAATAACAATCCTACGGACTAATGTGGACTTATGTAGATTTGGGAAAGATGTTTAATAAACACAATTCAAACAGATGGCGCTAGTGTGTAGCTTTTTTTTTTTTTTAAAAAATAGCTGCCAATATCTGGGTTAAATGAAATAAAAGAATGAAGCAATGAACTGTCAGCACACACGAAAAAATCCCCAAATCCATCTGGGGATTATTCAACAATGTATGGAGGTTTTATTGGCACATTTACAAGTTTCATGGGATTTAGCCCACTTCCTCAGGTACCATGCCAGCTGCTCAAAACAGGTGGGAGGCTTGTTGTCTATGGGCCTGATGGACTTACTTTCAGCAAATTTTCCATATACAGTCATCACACTGCAATTTTACCGGTACTAACTCTAGAGGAGGGGCACATATTACGCAGTTAGCGCAACTCAAGTTACCTGGGTAACGTGCAATATGCTATTTACACAAGTAGTGTAAACACGTTACCATAGCAATGGATGCTACTCAGGTGATGTAAGTTGTGCTAATTGTGTAACCTGTGCTGCTTCCCTGACGTTAGCACTGCTAAAGTGACGTGTGCTGCCTACATACAGCAAATTTACTGAATTCTAGTGAATTGGGCCCTATAGGACAGGGCTTCCCAACCCTGTCCTCAAGTACCATGAACAGTGTATGTTTTGTGGAAATCCACAGAGGTGGATAATCAGCTCTGCTGAGACACTAATTACCTTCCCTGGTTGGTGGTACTCGAGCATAGGGCTGGGAATCCATGCTATAGGGCAGGGGTAGGGAACCTATGGCTCGGGAGCCAGATGTGGCTCTTTTGATGGCTACATCTGGCTCACATACAAATCAGTAGGGGTTGATTCACTGAGCTACACTGCTCAAGCAACGCAGCTTAGTGTGTAAACTTTTCAAAGTAGTGCACACTACTGCTGTAGCATGCACTACTAACTTACTTGCGATATGTAATGATCTGCTCTGCTGTCTGCACAGGCAGACAGCTTTTTGACCATTTTTTAGGTCTGAGTGCTGCAGGTCTCTGGAAAAGAGACCTGTCTTCACTCTGCAAGTTTCAGAGTTGCTCTGCTGGTGAGGAATTTGCATCCACTTGATGGCTTGCAGTATAAATACCATTTCTTCCCAGAATTCCCTGCTGGTCATGATGGTTTGTTCCTGCTAACTTGCCTGGAGTCTCAGCCCTCTGCTCATTGTTGGCTATTATTGCTAGCTTAGAGTAGATACCCTTTGGGAGTGCTCCTTGCATTCTTGTTTAGTGCAGTCAGGATTGTGTATATTTGTACTGCCTATTCTGTCGTGTCTTGTTCTTGCGATTGCGCTGTCGCCAGCGGTTTATCGGTAGCGAATCGTTCTGTCTTTCCTTTGCGATTCTTCTGTCGGCTGCGGCGGCTGACAGACAATTGCTCTGTCTGTTTGGATCGCACTCGCCCTAGCGTTAGAGGCGGTGGATCTCTCTGTATTTAGTCTTGGAGTTTAACCTCAGCTGCGTTTACTGCTGGTTATTCCTTCTGTCTGTCTTATTGTACGGATCGCACATGCTCTTGCGGAAGAGCAGTGGATTCTTTCAGTCCTGTTCCTGTGTACGGATTGCACTCGCTCTTGCGGAAGAGCAGTGGATCCTATTTGACTTGTTCCTGTTGTCTGTTTGTCTGGAGTAAACGCTTGCTGTTGCCTGAGGTAAGGCAACCGATTAGCAGGCTTTTCTGTTATTTGTTTGTTTATGTTTTCTGTGTTCTATTGTTAGTTAGGGTTGGTGCGTTTTGTCTCTGTTGCGCTTTTTGTGCGGAGACCGCGCCATTAACGTGTTTTGTCGCTGTTGAGCTTTTCGCGCGGCGGCCGCGTTTAGCGAGTGCGTTTGTTATTTTCCTTGGTGTTCGGATTGTTATGTTCTGCTGTGTCGTTCTCACTACACCTATGCTCTGTCTTTGCTCAGTCTTGTGTCGCTATTAGCAATCGCCATTCTGGCGATTGCTTTCCCACTTGGTCTTCGCTGGTGTCTGTTCACCGTCGCCAAGTGGTGACTAGATTGGTGGACATACATACATCCTGTCTCTGTGCTCACTCTCTTTCACTAGGGGCTATCTTGCCTTATATAGCTTCCCTTCGTACAATTCCTATCTGGCATCTGTGCGGGCGCAGAGGGTTTATTCCTCTGCACTCCACAGCTTCATCTGCCCGTGGGAATTCCCCTCTACAAGTGCATTGCACCACAGCTGGGTTCTGTTATTCAGGTGTTTGTGGAGGATTTCCGCAGTGTCGGCGCACATCCTGTGCGCTGACCACGGAGATATTCCACAATCGTTACACGATACCCCCAAAACTAATGGCTGCTTCAATTGTTCCACTGACAGGGTCCAGTGACTTTGTAGGACGAGATCACTTTAATTGGCCCAATAGGCTGCCTGTCACTTAACAGGCAGCCTATTGGGCCAAAGTGCGGGGATCTCGTCCTACAAAGTAAATCAACTCCCAAGTCAGCTAGCTAACTATACAAGCTGTTAGTCGGTATTTCTCCTGTCTCGCTCTCAGGGAAATAAATTGCTGATGTTGCTGAAACCCAAGAGAAGCTGAAGACGTGTCTGACACTTCCGCTGCCCGGTGGATAAACTTTATACACATCACCATGGCAATAGGGACAGCCCTCTGCTGCGCATGCGCACTGTCTAAGTTTGAAACATATTGTATGGCTCCCACAGAAATACATTTTAAAATATGTGGTGTTTATGGCTCTCTCAGCCAAAAAGGTTCATGACCCCTGCTATAGGGGGTAAAATCATACTTACCTAACCAACTTCACCTAACCAAACTATCCCCAGGACACCTCCACACCACTTAATTTTGTTGCATATTCTGTAGTCTTAACTAGTAATGTAGCTCTTACTACAGAGCAACTGGACCTACAATAAAAAAAGACCTGAGTGGGCAACAGGAAATTCTTCAAAAACCAAATATATGATTGCCAACAAGCAATGCGTGAGAATTACGTTACTAAGCGCACACCCTCCGGTTACTAATAATACTGTGCTTCTGTATTCTCTAGTAACTAATATTACTGCCTCCTGTATCCTTTGTGTTTTCTCTTTCATATATGAGGTTCTACATGGCAAGAGCAATCTGTTCCTATGACTCACCAGTGTGTCCTTCAAGTGACACTGAAGCAAAAAAACGTATGATATAATGAATTGTATGTGTAGTACGGATAATTAATAGCACATTAGTAGCAAAGAAAATATTTTTATTTTCAGTTATATAGCTGTTTTTCTGTAACATTGCATCATTCTCTAATATGTGCAGTTTATTTATTTATTTATTGTATTTATAAAGCACCAACATATTACGCAGCGCTGGACATTAGTTTAGGTTACAGACAATATTTAGGGGTGACATACAGCAATAATACAATACAGGAATACATGAAAACCAGATCACACAGCCCAGTATGAGCATAAGGTAATGCTTAGTTAGTCACTGGATGGGAGCATGAAGATTAGGCAAGTTAGGTTCACTCAAGACTTCACTCAGATCCATCGGATGGATGTACAGAAATGGAGGTGCATGATCAGGTAGGACACAAAAGGAGGAGGACCCTGCCCAAAGACTTACAATCTAGAGGGACAGGTAGGGATACGAAAGGTAGGGGACCAAAGTTCAGCTACGGGTTTAGAGCACCAGTGAGTAGTGTTGGGCGAACATCTAGATGTTCGGGTTCGGGCCGAACAGGCCGAACATGGCCGCGATGTTCGGGTGTTCGACCCGAACTCCGAACATAATGGAAGTCAATGGGGACCCGAACTTTTGTGGTTTGTAAAGCCTCCTTACATGCTACATACCCCAAATTTACAGGGTATGTGCACCTTGGGAGTGGGTACAAGAGGAAAAAATTTTTTAGCAAAAAGAGCTTATAGTTTTTGAGAAAATCGATTTTAAAGTTTCAAAGGGAAAACTGTCTTTTAAATGCGGGAAATGTCTGTTTTCTTTGCACAGGTAACATGCTTTTTGTCGGCATGCAGTCATAAATGTAATACATATAAGAGGTTCCAGGAAAAGGGACCGGTAATGCTAACCCAGCAGCAGCACACGTGATGGAACAGGAGGAGGGTGGCGCAGGAGGAGAAGGCCACGCTTTGAGACACAACAACCCAGGCCTTGCATGAGGACAAGAAGCGTGCGGATAGCATGCTTTGTACCACCATGCAGTCATAAATGTAATAAAGATAAGTGGTTCAATAAACAGGGACCACGCGGCAACGCTAACCCAGCAGCAGCACACGTGATGGAACAGGAGGAGGCGCAGGAGGAGAAGGCCACGCTTTGTGAGACACAACAACCCAGGCCTTGCATGAGGACAAAAAGCGTGCGGATAGCATGCTTTGTACCGCCATGTAGTCATAAATGTAATAAAGATAAGAGGTTCAATAAACAGGGACCACGCGGCAACGCTAACCCAGCAGCAGCAGCAGCAGCAGCACACGTGATGGAACAGGAGGAGGCGCAGGAGGAGAAGGCCACGCTTTGTGAGACACAACAACCCAGGCCTTGCATGAGGACAAAAAGCGTGCGGATAGCATGCTTTGTACCGCCATGTAGTCATAAATGTAATAAAGATAAGAGGTTCAATAAACAGGGACCACGCGGCAACGGTAACCCAGCAGCAGCAGCAGCAGCACACGTGATGGAACAGGAGGAGGCGCAGGAGGAGAAGGCCACGCTTTGTGAGACACAACAACCCAGGCCTTGCATGAGGACAAAAAGCGTGCGGATAGCATGCTTTGTACCGCCATGTAGTCATAAATGTAATAAAGATAAGAGGTTCCATAAACAGGGACCACGCGGCAACGGTAACCCAGCAGCAGCAGCAGCAGCAGCAGCACACGTGATGGAACAGGAGGAGGCGCAGGAGGAGAAGGCCACGCTTTGTGAGACACAACAACCCAGGCCTTGCATGAGGACAAAAAGCGTGCGGATAGCATGCTTTGTACCGCCATGTAGTCATAAATGTAATAAAGATAAGAGGTTCCATAAACAGGGACCACGCGGCAACGGTAACCCAGCAGCAGCAGCAGCAGCAGCAGCACACGTGATGGAACAGGAGGAGGCGCAGGAGGAGAAGGCCACGCTTTGTGAGACACAACAACCCAGGCCTTGCATGAGGACAAAAAGCGTGCGGATAGCATGCTTTGTACCGCCATGTAGTCATAAATGTAATAAAGATAAGAGGTTCCATAAACAGGGACCGGCAACGGTAACCCAGCAGCAGCAGCAGCAGCAGCAGCAGCAGCACACGTGATGGAACAGGAGGAGGCGCAGGAGGAGAAGGCCACGCTTTGTGAGACACAACAACCCAGGCCTTGCATGAGGACAAAAAGCGTGCGGATATAGCAGCAATGCTTTTTGCCGCCATGCAGTCATAAATGTAATACAGATGAGAGGTTCAATAAACAGGGACCGGAAACGCTAAACCATCCCAGATGTTCATCGGTCATGTTACTTGGTTGGGGTCCAGGAGTGTTGCGTAGTCGTTTCCAATCCAGGATTGATTCATTTTAATTTGAGTCAGACGGTCTGCATTTTCTGTGGAGAGGCGGATACGCCGATCTGTGATGATGCCTCCGGCAGCACTGAAACAGCGTTCCGACATAACGCTGGCTGCCGGGCAAGCCAGCACCTCTATTGCGTACATTGCCAGTTCGTGCCAGGTGTCTAGCTTCATGCCCGGTTTCAGGTCCAGCGGTGCCAGCCACAAATCCGTCTGTTCCTTTATTCCCCTCCAAATTTCCTCCCCTGTGTGCTGCTTATCCCCAAGGCAGATCAGCTTCAGCAACGCTTGCTGACGCATGCCAACAGCTGTGCTGCACTGCTTCCACGATCCTACTGCTGCTGGTGCTGGGTTAGCATTTCCGGATGAGGTACAGCTTTGAGATGCGTTGGAGGAGAAGGAGTCAGAGAGGTAGGTGCTGCTGTTGTTATCCAGCTGTTTGCGGCGTGGGCAACACCCGCGCCGTAGCAGGTGAGGAATCGCTGCCAGGCTCCACAAGGTTCACCCAGTGCGCGGTAAGGGAGATGTATCGACCCTGGCCGAACGCACTCGTCCAGGTGTCAGTGGTGAGGTGAACCTTGCAGGCAACGGCATTCTTCAAGCTTCGGGTTATTTAGCTGACCACGTGCTCATGCAACTCAGGCACTGCAGAGCGCGCAAAGTGGTAGCGGCTGGGAACAACGTAACGTGGGATGGCCACTGACATCATGCCCTTGAAGCTGTTTGTCTCCACCACTCGATATGGCAGCATTTCGCAGGCCAGAAGCTTGGCTATGCTGGCTGGCTGTTACTGCCACGGCCCGGGGGTCATTTGCTGGCAATTTCCTCTTGTGCTCAAACATCTCAGAGACAGACAACTCAACCGTAGCGCTGCACACCGAAGGGCTGTTGGTTGTTGTGTTTGATGAACACTGGGAGACCTCAAGAGCACTAGTCCGGAAAGTGACAGTGTCAGCATCGTCTGATGTTTGTGAATGTTGTGAACCACGCAATGGCTGGGCTACTGCTGCTGCTGAGGCGGGTCTGGTGGTGAGTCTGGTGAACCCAAGGGAGGCAGTGTTGCTGGTGGTACCCTGTCCTGCCGCGTTTGCCCACAGAGTGGGATGTTTGGATAGAATGTGGCGGCTCATGCTGGTGGTGGAGAGGTTGTTAATACTTTTCCCCCTGCTCAGGCGGGTCTTGCACACCTTGCAAATCGCCATGGTAACATCCTCAGTGCAGTCTTCAAAGAAAGCCCAGACTTTAACTGGCTGAGGACTCGGACCTCGTGCGTGATGTGCTGGTGCTGCTTAACCCACTGCTGGACGCTTGAGAGGTCATCCAAGTAATTATCTGGTCCTGTTCTTTTGGATCTGTGAGGGTTGTTGTCCTGGACAACATGGGCAGTATTGAGTGGGTTTTCTTGGGTGCTCCCCTGTGGCCTGTACGTGAACCGTCAGGGGAAACACCTCTTCCCTTGCCCCTCCCTCTTTCACCGGATTTCTTCCTCATTTCACTTATCCTTAAAGTACACGCTGACTGGCAGCAGTACAGTGGCAGTACAGAAATGCTATACAGTGGTGGGTGAGCGGTGTACCACTATTGTCAGCAGTGACACAGAGCACAATGCTATACAGTGGCGGGTGAGCGGTGTACTACTGTTCCCAGCAGACACAGAGTGGAAGTAAACACAATGCTATATAGTGTGGCTGAGCCGTGTACACAGAGTGGCATTAAACACAATGCTATATAGTCTGCTATATAGTCACCCCGAACAGGGTGATGTTCTGCAGAACCCGAACAGTGGCAAACACTGTTCGCCCAACACTACTGGGAGGGAACGCAGATTTTAGTACCTAAACACACGATACAACATGTTTTCCGGGGTCGGACTCTGAGGCACATACAGATGGTCCCGATCATCATCCTCATCATACAACTCTTCTCCTGAGTCTGACCCACCCACCACCTCTGCCACTCCAACATCCCCAGACACAGACCCCTCATCGTCCTCAACATTAACTTGGGATGCTGGCCTGAGCCAGACCTCCTCCTCCACATCAGGCCCCATCATCTCCTCAATGGCAGCCCTCATTAATCGCTCTGGCGACGGACTGATGGACACAACGTTCTCCTCCGGGGAGGGCTGCTGCTGACCACTGGCTGCTGGGGTGGATGTTATAGCTTGCGTGGGGCGTTGGCTGTTGCTGTTGTTGGGAGTGCTGCTCACAGCGGAGGTCTCTGGGGAACTCATGTTGAGCTCATATAGTGGTTGACGGTGAGTGGAGTATTACTGATCCCAGCAATATACACACTGACTGGCAGAGTACGCAATGCTATATAGTGTGGCTGAGCGGTGTACACAGAGTGGCAGTAAACACAATGCTATATAGTCTGGCTGAGCGAGCGGTGTACTACTGTTCCCAGCAGAATCAGAGTGGCAGTAAACAATGGTATATAGTCTGGCTGAGCGGTGTACACAGAGTGTCAGTAAACAATGGTATATAGTCTGGCTGAGCGAGCGGTGTACTACTGTTCCCAGCAGAATCAGAGTGGCAGTAAACAATGGTATATAGTCTGGCTGAGCGGTGTACACAGAGTGTCAGTAAACAATGGTATATAGTCTGGCTGAGCGGTGTACACACAATGCTATATAGTCTGCTATATAGTGTCAGTAAACAATGGTATATAGTCTGGCTGAGCGAGCGGTGTACTACTGTTCCCAGCAGAATCAGAGTGGCAGTAAACAATGGTATATAGTCTGGCTGAGCGGTGTACACAGAGTGTCAGTAAACAATGGTATATAGTCTGGCTGAGCGAGCGGTGTACTACTGTTCCCAGCAGAATCAGAGTGGCAGTAAACAATGGTATATAGTCTGGCTGAGCGGTGTACACAGAGTGTCAGTAAACAATGGTATATAGTCTGGCTGAGCGAGCGGTGTACTACTGTTCCCAGCAGAATCAGAGTGGCAGTAAACAATGGTATATAGTCTGGCTGAGCGGTGTACACAGAGTGTCAGTAAACAATGGTATATAGTCTGGCTGAGCGGTGTACACACAATGCTATATAGTCTGCTATATAGTGTCAGTAAACAATGGTATATAGTCTGGCTGAGCGAGCGGTGTACTACTGTTCCCAGCAGAATCAGAGTGGCAGTAAACAATGGTATATAGTCTGGCTGAGCGGTGTACACAGAGTTTCAGTAAACAATGGTATATAGTCTGGCTGAGCGGTGTACACAGAGTGTCAGTAAACAATGGTATATAGTCTGGCTGAGCGGTGTACACAGAGTGGCAGTAAACACAATGCTATATAGTCTGGCTGAGCGAGCGGTGTACTACTGTTCCCAGCAGAATCAGAGTGGCAGTAAACAATGGTATATAGTCTGGCTGAGCGGTGTACACAGAGTGTCAGTAAACAATGGTATATAGTCTGGCTGAGCGGTGTACACAGAGTGTCAGTAAACAAAGGTATATAGTCTGGCTGAGCGGTGTACACAGAGTGGCAGTAAACACAATGCTATATACTCTGGCTGAGCGAGCGGTGTACTACTGTTCCCAGCAGACACAGAACAGTGAACAGAATGCTATATAGTGTGGCTGAGCGAGCGGTGTACCACTATTCCCAGCAGACACAGAACAGTGAACAGAATGCTATATAGTGTGGCTGAGCGGGCGGTGTACCACTATTCCCAGCAGACACAGAACAGTGAACAGAATGCTATATAGTGTGGATGAGCGAGCGGTGTACCACTATTCCCAGCAGACACAGAACAGTAAACAGAATGCTATATAGTGTGGCTGAGCGAGCGGTGTACCACTATTCCCAGCAGACACAGAACAGTAAACAGAATGCTATATAGTGTGGCTGAGCGAGCGGTGTACCACTATTCCAAGCAGACACAGAACAGTGAACAGAATGCTATATAGTGTGGCTGAGCGAGCGGTGTACCACTATTCCCAGCAGACACAGAGTGGCAGTAAACAGAATGCTATATAGTGTGGCTGAGCGAGGTACACAGAGTGGCAGTAAACAGAATGCTATATAGTGTGGCTGAGCAAGCGGTGTACTACTATTCCCAGCAGACACAGAGTGGCAGTAAACAGAATGCTATATAGTGTGGCTGAGCGAGGTACACAGAGTGGCAGTAAACAGAATGCTATATAGTGTGGCTGAGCGAGGTACACAGAGTGGCAGTAAACAGAATGCTATATAGTGTGGCTGAGCAAGCGGTGTACTACTATTCCCAGCAGACACAGAGTGGCAGTAAACAGAATGCTATATAGTGTGGCTGAGCGAGGTACACAGAGTGGCAGTAAACAGAATGCTATATAGTGTGGCTGAGCAAGCGGTGTACTACTGTTCCCAGCAGTGACACAATGACAGGGGGGACCCTGGCTAGCGTGGCTGGAGCGCGAACTACCCTGCCTGCCTACCCAAAGCTAAACCCACAGACAAATGGCGGAGATATGACGTGGTTCGGGTATTTATTTACCCGAACCACGTGACCGTTCGGCCAATCAGAGCGCGTTCGGGTCCGAACCACGTGACCCGTTCGGCCAATCACAGCGCTAGCCGAACGTTCGGGGAACGTTCGGCCATGCGCTCTTAGTTCGGCCACATGGCCGAACGGTTTGGCCGAGCACCGTCAGGTGTTCGGCCGAACTCGAACATCACCCGAACAGGGTGATGTTCTGCAGAACCCGAACAGTGGCGAACACTGTTCGCCCAACACTACCAGTGAGGGGGGTAGGCCAGAGGGAAAAGGTGAGTTTTGAGGACCTTCTTGAAGATGTTGAAAGAGGGGAAACCCTAATGGGGAAGTAAGAAGTTCCATGTGTTATAGCAGCTCTTGAGAAGTTCTGGAGGCGTGCATGGGATTGAGTGATGCGGGGAGCAGTCAGGTGAAGTTTATTGGAGGAGCGGAGTGAGCGGCTAGGTGTGTACGTCTGAGTAAGGTCGCAAATGTAGGTTGGGCAGGTTTTGTGGACAGATTTATAGGCCAGACACAGTATCTTGAATCTGATTCTGGACTGGATAGGAAGCCAGTGGAGGGATTCACAGAGTAGAGCGGCTGTGGTGGAGTGATGGGAAGAGTGGATAATACTGCCTGCTGCATTCATGACGGACTGCTGCGGGGCAATTCGGGTCATAGGGAGACCAGACAGAAGGGCATTGCAGCAGTCAAGGCGGGAAATTATGAGGGCATGGATGAGCATTTTAAATGATTTCACAGAGCAGAGCTAATGACCTTTTCAACTTTCCTCTGTAGGAAAACCATAAGCAAACAAGAAACAATGAGAGACGGTTGAGATAAGAGCTTCAAAAGACAGTTCTGTCCATTACTTTTTTGGTTGCAGAGCTCAGTGAAGCTCTTTTGCATAGATAACTGAAGCTTATTAACTCTTCCTGTACTGGAAACAATACATTTTACTCATCATGTCACTTTTATCACTGTCATTACCAATTCTGTATTTTGTATTCTGTATGCTGTATGATTTTTTGTATTTTGTCACTAATTATGTATCTTGTATATTGGTGTACACCATTGTCTGTATTATTATGTATCCCATGTTTGTTTTTTACTTTGTACAGCGCCACGGAATATGTTGGCACTTTATAAATCAATAATAATAATAATTATATCATAAGTTTATTTTCACTTCAGAATCCCTTTAACAAGGAAATATCTGCAGACACCAATACATGAGCAATAATGGCCAGAGTACCCCATATGCTCTATGTCATATTTTCAATAGAATGCCTTTAAAGCCAGCAAGCAAGAAAGTACTAAAAAACATTTGATAGTATTTTTTCACTTTTTTGGTACTTTTTTCAATTGCAAAATGCTGAAAAGTTCTATTAAATGGACCATGAAAAATGGTCTCCTTGGAGAAAACTCAGGGGAAAAAAAACTTAATTGCATAAGGATCCTTGTCTTACTGAAGGGTTCCCATCCCCAATACCTCGGTTTCGTTTTACAAGGCAGTGAGAGGACCTTTGGCCTTCCAGAAGCTTAAGGCTCATACACACATCAGACTATAGTCTTTGGAAAATGAAAGATCACAGACCAATCTTACCACCCTTCATGTAGTATGAGAGCCATACCTACACAGTCTTTTCTATGGAGCTGAACTCCACAGCAGAAAAAAATCTTTGCAAGATGCTGCACACACAGATGTTGTACAGACACAAAAGATCAGTATCTGCAAAAGATCTGTTGCTGCCAAAAATCCATTCCTGCAAATTGCAATGATAGTCTATGAGATCTGCAGATCATCATACACACATGATTTAACTGACATTCATCTGCAGATCAAGCAATCATCTGCAGATCTGAAAATCCATCCTGGTGGATCTGATCTGCAGATGAATGTCAGTTGAATCATGTGTGTATGATGATCTGCAGATCTCATAGACTATCATTGCAATTTGCAGGAATGGATTTTTGGCAGGAACAGATCTTTTGCAGATACTGATCTTTTGTGTCTGTATAGCATCTGTGTGTGCAGCATCGTGCAAAGATTTCTGTCTAATGTGGAGTTCAGCTCCATAGAATAGACTGTGAAGGTATGGCTCTCATACTACATGAAGGGTGGTAAGATTGGTCTGTGATCTTTCATTTTCAAAAGACTATGGTCTGATGTGTGTATGTGGCCTAAGTCTTAAGGTGATCATGCACCATACACTTGTTTATTTTCAATTAAAAAATTACAATAAATTTTGTTGATCGATTGTAACCATTCAAAATCTGACCAATGTATCTCACCCGTTTTCCCCAATTATGAAAAAAATACTAAAACTCAATGTAATGTTTTCATAAAAATTGGTCATAAAAATCCACCACTCCCAATTGATTTATTTTGAAAAAAAACCTGGAAATAATAAGATTTTTAGAACAAATAAAAAAAAGCTGTTCATTTTTACTGTACAAACAATTGTTTTTATCTAACTGACATAAATTTGGATCATTTTATTGTATCGTATATGACCACCTTTAGACAACAGTAAGTACAGTGGGGTGTGAAAGTTTGGGCAACCTTGTTAATTGTCATGACTTTTCTGTATAAATCGTTGGTTGTTATGATAAAAAATGTCAGTTAAATATATCATATAGGAGACACATACAGTTATATTTGAGAAGTGAAATGAAGTTTATTGGATTTACAGAAAGTGTGCAATAATTCTTGAATTATAAGAAAATTAGGCAGGTGCATAAATTTGGACACCACAAAAAAGGAATGAAATCAATATTTAGTAGATTCTCCTTTTGCAGAAATTACAGCATTTAAACACTTCCTGTATGTTCCAATGAGAGTCTGGTTTATGGTTGAAGGCATTTTTGACCATTCCTCTTTACAAAACATTTCTAGTTCCTTCAGGTTTGATGGAGAGTATGGACAGCTCTCTTTAACTTACACCACAGATTTTCAATTATATTCAGGTCTGGGGACTGAGATGGCCATTCCAGAACATTGTACTTGTTCTTCTGCATGAATGCCTTAGTGGAATTTGAGCAGTGTTTAGGGTTGTTGTCTTATTGAAAGATCCAGCCCCGGCGCAGCTTCAACTTTCCCACTGATTCCTGGACATTGGTCTCTAGAATATGCTGAGACTGAGTGGAATCCATGCGTCCCTCAACTTTGACAAAATTCCCAGTCCCTGCACTAGCCATACAGCCCCACAGCATGATGGAACCACCACTATATTTCACTGTAGGTAGCAGGTGTTTTCCTTGGAATGCTGTGTTTTTCCTCCATGCATAACACCTCTTGTTATGCCAAAATAACTCAATTTTAGTTTCAACAGTGCACAGCACTTTATTCCAAAATGAAGCTGGCTTGTGCAAATGTGCTTTAAAGAGAAACTCCGACCAAGAATTGAACTTTATCCCAATCAGTAGCTGATACCCACTTTTACATGAAAAATATAATGATTTTCACAAACAGACCATCAGGGGGCGCTGTATGACTGATTTTGTGCTGAAACCCCTCCCACAAGAGGCTCTGGTACCGTACGGTACTCTGGGCAAACTGCCACAATGTAACAATGACACACACAGGAAATGGCTGTTTATAGCTGTCTGTTAAAGCCAAAACAGCTACATAATCTGCCCACAGTAACAATGTCACCATGTAATACATGTCAGAATGTGAATCTGGGAGAGGAAAGATTTTACAATGAGCAAACTGACTAAATCATGTATACATAATTATTGTAAAAATTAAGCACCTTTTTATATTAAATTATTTTCACTGGAGTTCCTCTTTAACATACCTCAAGTGGCTCTGTTTGTGCTGTGGGCGGAGAAAAGGCTTCCTCTGCATCACTCTAGCATACAGCATCTCCTTGTGTAAAGTGCGCCTAATGGTTGAACGATGCACAGTGACTTTATCTGCAGCAAGATGATGTTGTAGGTCTGGTCTGTAGCTTGACTCTGACTGTTCTCACCATTTGTTGCTTTTTGTTTATCCAAGATTTTTCATGGTCTGCCACTTCGAGCCTTAACTTGAACTGAGCCTGTGGTTTTCCATTTCTTCAGTATGTTCCTAACTGTGGAAACAGACAGCTGAAATCTCAGAGACAGCTTTCTGTATCCTTCCCCTAACCCATGATGGTGAACAATCTTTGTCTTCAGGTCATGTGAGAGTTGTTTTGAGACCCCCATGTTGCTATTCTTCAGAGAAAATTGAAAGAGGAGGGAAACTTACAATTGACCCCCTTAAATAATCTTTCTCATAATTGTATTCACCTGTGTATGTAGGTCAGTAGTCACTGAGCGTACCAAGCCAATTCGAGTTCCAATACATAGTTCTAAAGGTTTTGGAATCAATAAAATGACAACAGTGCCCACATTTATGCACCTGCCTAATTTTATTTAAACAATTATTGTGCACTTTCTGTAAATCCAATAAACTTAATTTCACATCCTAAATATCACTGTGTGTGTCTCCTATATGATATATTTAACTGACATTTTTTATAATAACAACCAACAATTTATACAGAAAAATCATGACAATTAACAGGGTTGCCCAAACTTTCGCATCCCACTGTAGATCTCCTTCCTATTCTGTAAATCTCAATCTTAAAGTGGACCCAAATTAATAATACAAGATTTCAGAAATAAAATCTGTTTTCTAACTTATAATAATAAATAGCAGCCTTTTTTCAACTGCATGATGCCAAATATAAAATATTTTACATTTATTGTAGGAAACCCTACCTTCCTTTCATATTGCCAGGACAGAATCCGGCAGACTAGTGGAGGAGATAAAAAAACAAAACATGGGCTGCTACTGATGATGTCACAAGGGAGGTGATCTCAGCTTGTGTGAGATTTCACATAGATGACGCCCCTGTGAGGGAGGGTAGCTGATGACAAACACACCCATGATCTAAAACCTCCTACTAATCTCAGAGGTAATGGCTGCCACCTGTATAACCCTAGTTATGAAAAGAGAAGGGTGAAAAGCATGCACTGAAATGCTCATAGGCTTGAAGGAGTGTTTATTTATGTTTGTATGTGTGTGGTGCAACTAAATATTATGAATTAAAAAAATGTTTGGGTCCGCTTTAAGGTAGCCATACATTATTCAACCAAAACGTTAAAATGTTTCATTTTGGACTTCCGGTTCCGGCTCCCGCATGGTGGAGGAGTGAGAGAAGAGCTCCGGCCAGCAGCTTCACTTCCCAGCCCATCTCCCAGCGATTGCCCGCTAAAACCCACCAAAATACAAGCGGAGAGAGGAACTCCATATCAGCGCCAGCAGAAACGGCAGATGGACCGCTACTTAACGCGCCTAGGACAGAAAACACAGCATCACGGAGAGACGCCTCTCAAAATGGTGGGCAGGAAATCAGCATGAAAAACTACGCACCAGAATATGGAGGATGAAGCCCAGTCCCGATGTTCTAGCTCCGAAGGGGAATCTGAAGTGGGATCACGGAGAGGAGGCACAAAGCAAGACTTCCGCATAGACTACAAGAAGTTAGCAGAGGAGGTGGGAAAAGCACTTGCACCAGACATACAAACTACAATACAAGACGCCATCAAGCAGGCCTTGCAAGGCATTAGAAAAGATATGCAACAACAAGCAAAGAGAATAAAAGAAGCAGAACAGAGAGTTGGGAACTGTGAGGATGATCTGCAAGCGGCGAACAGCAAAATAGAGACGCTAACGAGAGATAATGCACTTGCGTACAACAGAATTGAGGATTTGGAGAATCGCTCCAGGAGAAATAATGTGAGAATAATTGGCTTATCAGAGGAAATCCCAGACTCGCACCTCTTTGACATTTGCGCTACAGATATTCCTGCTGCACTAGGCCTGCAAGCGCCACTGAAAGTAGAACGGGCGCATAGAGTTGGCCCCATACGCAAGAAGCAAGCTCGCAGTTTACCACGCATGGTTATGGTACGATACTTAGACTTTTCAGACAAAGCAAAGTTAATGTCTGCCTATCGAAACACCGATCTGCAGTTGGAAATACAAAGTTGCCCTTTAAGGCTGTTCAATGATTATTCGGCCGAGGTGTCCAAAAGGCGCCAAACTTTCGTACCGTCATGCAATACCTTAGCCAGCAAAGGGGTAACGTTTATGCTGCTATATCCTGCAACACTTCGAATCATAGAACCGGACGGAAAACAACGCAACTTTACTACACCAGAAGATGTTAAACACTACCTCCTCAACACAAAGACCCAGGTGGGATCCTCCCCCGAAAGACAAACTACACCACCTAGAGAGGACCCTGACTGAGGGACAGGTACTTCCTTCAAGATTTCTGCTAAAATGACATAATATATCTTGCAAATTGGGCTGGATGGTGAAAATGTCTGCTTCGGGGCATAAAGGAGAGACACCATCGGGGAAGAAGGAAGGTCAAATTACGGGAAAGGTGTTTTTTCCCCGAAAAAGTTTTGCTGGTTAATAATTTTCTGTTATATTTTCCTTCAGAAGGAGGAAAGCATTATAGGGGAAGGGGATGGGGTTCGGGGGGGTGGGACAAGGGTTACACTGTGTTGCTTTTTAGATAGTCAGACGTTATCATATAACTTTATTTGTACAATACTAGATGTCATATGCTTTGCTGACTGCGTCACCACATGAAACTGGTTACATGGAATGTGAAAGGCCTGCAATCGGCAGGAAAGAGATCACGTATTTTGAATCACCTTAAAAAATTAGCCCCTGACATATGTCTGCTTCAGGAAACGCATTTAACAGAACAACAGTTTCAATTCATGAGGAAAAAATGGGTGGGAGAGATCTATGGTGCACCTGCAGCAAATAAAAAAGCAGGAGTAATGATCCTATTACATAGAAATCTTAAGGCTGAAGTTTTAAGTTGTGACGCAGATCCGCATGGCAGATGGCTCTCTCTCTGGGTTAAAGTAAATAACGAGACTTTCAATATTTGGAATGTTTATGGCCCTAATGAACAAAACCAAGCATTCTTTGACTCACTTATATCCAAATTATCTAAAATCACTGAAACAAATCTTATTGTGGGCGGAGACATGAACTCAGTGATTGACGCAAGAGAAGATAGATCAGGCTCAGGTACTACTGCTAGACCTCAGGATAAAAGATTGAGCACCTTGATGGAAGCCACCAACTTAGTGGATGCGTGGCGTTTTTTTCACCCCACGTCGAGAGAATATTCATATTATACTCACAGACACAAAACGCACTCCCGCATCGATGCGATTCTTACTAGAGATAAAATGTCATCCAGATTATTAGAATCTCTTATCCAAGACATGGTCATATCCGACCATGCACCGGTGACATTGACTATAACTGACTCAATACCAAGAGGAGACAATTTCATATGGCGTTTTCCCTCACAATTATACACTGATGAAAATTTTACAAACATAATTAAGAGTTGGTGGATGGAATATCAGGGTGACAATCTACAACATATGAACAATTCTATATTGTTCTGGGAGACCTCAAAAGCAGTGATAAGAGGTAGAATAATGGGGTACCTGAAAAAGAAAAAGACAGACGCTAACAAAAATTATGAAAATGCAATATTAGAAGTGAGAAAGACATATGAGACATATAGATCCAGTCCCACAGAGGTAAATTGGAAAGCGTGGATCACTACAAAGCTTAATTGTGATACTTGGCTTAGAGTCAGGGAAGAAACACACAGACCTTTTCTTAATCTTCAATATTACAAACATGGTGAAAAAGTAGGTAGACTCCTAGCATCCTTAGCTAAAAAGACGTTCTTCAACCACAAACCAATAGCAGTTAAAGACAAAAGGGGAGTGCTTGCTCTTCACCCCACGAAAGTATGCAACATTTTTGCAGATTATTATCAGCAACTATACTCATCTAAACAGCCTTAGCAAGAAACATTGCACACATTCTTACAGAAAATTAAGTTAAAAAAATTAGCGGAAGAGGACAGGGACCTACTAAACGCAGATGTTACTCTCTCAGAAATTAAAACAGCTATTACCTCATTAGCGCTAGGTAAAGCTCCTGGCCCCGATGGCCTGTCATCTGAGTACTTTAAAATACTCAAAGATGAGATCTCACCAATCTTGCTCAAGGTTTTTAATAAAATACTTCATACTGGTCAATATCCCACTACAGGAAATCTAGCCCACATTAAACTGATTCCCAAAGAAGGAAAAGATCTAGATCAAGTCTCTTCTTATCGCCCAATTTCACTCTTAGACCTAGATGTAAAAATACTCTCTAAAATCTTAGCCAACCGGCTGGCAGACCTTATGCCTAAATTGATTCATCCGAATCAAGTGGGCTTTGTTAGATCTAGAGCTGCAGTGACTAATATCAGGAAAGTCATAACGGTTCTTGAGCAGGTTAGAGCCTACCCCATAACTCACAAATCCTCGGCCTTACTGAGCATAGATGCGGAAAAGGCATTTGATCAGGTGGAATGGGGTTGGCTCTTTGCTGTTCTAAATCAACAAGGTTTTGAAGGGAACTTTATCAATGCCCTGAAAGCTATGTACTCTTCTCCAAAAGCACAAGTATCTCTGCCAGGTTTTCTATCCAGGACAATAGATCTAAAAAGAGGAACAAGACAAGGGTGCCTCCTTTCCCCACTACTTTTTAATCTAGCTCTAGAGCCATTAGAGATACTACTAAGGAAAAAACTACAAGGGGTAAAAATAGGAACTCAAATGGTGCACTGCAAACTATTTCAGTAGTAGGGGCCTTTTCAGGGTTTGTAATAAACTTAGACAAAAGCAAACTTCTCCCTCTTTCTTCCAAAGCTGAATCAGCTACTTGGTCTCAGCTAGGCGTAAAACTAAACACAAAACATATCAAGTATCTGGGAATAAAAATGAGTAAAGATCCTACCCAACTGTATAATCTCAATTATACCCCATTGATTCAAAATATTATATCCCAATTGGGAAAATGGCAGAATCTCCCGATAGGATTTGCGGGACGAGTGGCTTTGATAAAAATGATCTCAATGGGAAGACTTCTCTACCCATTGCAAACAATTCCCCTTCTCTTAAAACATAAGGATGTAACAGCAATTAACTCGGCTTGGTCCAGATTTATATGGAAAATGAAAAAAACAAGAATTGCAAAAATAAAATTATCTCTACCTAAACACCTGGGAGGATTAAACCTTCCCTCTATTAGGGACTATAACCTAGCGGCCATGCTCCGCCATTCACATGACTGGATCACCTCGAAATCTAATTACTCAAATACAAACCTAGAACAAGAGCAAGCACTCCCCTGGTCACTGCCAGGTCTACTTCATGCATCTATAAAGAACCTCCCCCCTAGACTTAAACACAACTCTATCTTTAGAGATACAACAGCGACCTGGAAAGCAGTGAGGAAAAAATGCCAGCTTCCTTATACAATATCGAAATATCTCCCAGTTTGGGGAAATCCCAACTACATGGCTAGTATCCAACAAAAGGCATTTGCTAAGTGGGAGGAGAAGGGAATTAAGTCCCTGGGATATATGTTCAATATACAAGAAGGAAAATGAATATCCTTTTTAAATTTAAAACAAAAATACGGCCTACACTCAGGCGATTTCCTGACATATGCGCAAATTAAATCGATGGTGGCTGCTAATCTTCAGTCAGAGTCTTGCATTATGGTGCCCACAAAGTTCGATAATATCCTAAAACCAAATAATATCATTTCTCTAGCAGAGGTTTATTCAGCAATTAGTGATCTTACCAACCATGAAACAGCCATCAAGTCAATGGAAAAATGGGAGCAGATCTTGGGGAAACCAGGAATAGGACAACAAATCTTGGAAGGCAATCTAACGGTTAGAAAAGTAATTCGAGATGAGAAGTGGAGATCATCCCATTTACTGTTCATGCACAGGGGTAAATACGCTTTTAACATAAAATATAAAAAAACACCACCTCAGTATAAGCCTTTTTGCCCAAAATGTTTATTAGCTAATGCAGATCTTATACACTGTATCTGGTCATGCCCAAAAATACAATTATTTTGGGACCAAGTAATCAAATATGCTAATAAGATGTGCAAGAAAAAAACTACTAAGTCAAATATGTTACAGCTGGTTAATTTTTCTGAAAATAATCCCCAGACCGAGAAAAACAAGAATCCATCTCTCTTATATCATATAACAATGATCGCGGCAAGAAGAGCAATCTTTAACAAATGGCTGGACTCTGACCCACCTGACCTAAAAATATTACAACAAGAACTGTTACATGTGTTCCATATGGAGAGATTGAATACTCTTCAAACGAAAGAACTCAGAACTAGAGCTTTCTTTAAAACATGGAGAAACTTCATTCTACAACAATTTAACTCTCATCAGATCTCAGCATTAATGAAGGACTTCATCTATACCTCTTGGTACTGCCTGGAAGACATTGGAGGCACGTTGGGCCGACTTAAGGTGACCAGCTAAGTGTTCATAGGTTCTTTTTTAGCAGTTAGCTTAAACAACACAGTGTAACCTGGGGCGGGCTTTTCTCTGGCTTGGGGTGGGGGGGCTGGGGGGGGAGGGAGTTCGAGGGGAATGGGGTTAGAGACCTTGTACCCTATGTTATACTTGCAAATTTTATTTTGATGAATGTGTACAAAATGGTACTTTGTCTCTTAAATTTGAAAACTCTTCAATAAAATTTTTTGGAAAAAAAAAATGTTTCATTTTTTTTTTAATTGGTTAAATTTTTTCATTGGAAATATATCTTGCACATTTGTGAAAAGATTTTTGGGGAAAATGGTTATGATGGATAAGTCTAATCGATTTTTAGAAAGAAAAATGTATGGTGGATTGGATGGATTTTATTCAAACAATACAACCAATCAAAAATGTTGATGAATTTAAAAGATCTGCGAAAAAGAAAATAAAAAAGGGAGGGATATGCAGAAGCCCTTTTTTGTTAGTCTTATATGGCAGCAAGGGACACCTTATATACCAGACTTTATAGGTCAGCGAGGGGACCCTGAAATCACATTATTTTATTCTTGCATGACAGTGTGGGAACAGGGACAGTGATAGCTCAACCTTACATGGTGGTGAGAGGACCATGGACATCCCATTATACCTTACATGGTAATGAAGGAAACCTGGACCTCCCGACATTTCATCCTGTCATGACATTCAGGAGACCATAGACATCCCCATCCTAGGATCCCCATCCTAGGATTAATATATTAATATATTTATATTATTATATTTATATTATATATTTATAATTTATCTATATATCTTTATCATACAAATATTTATTATAATGAGATCCTACACATCCATGAATTTGTATATGCCAAAATATGACAAATATGACAAAAACGTCTCACCTATTTGAAAGGAAGGAACCTGAGGTGTGAGACCTATGGAGGCTACCATATTTATTTCCTTTTAACTAATACCAGTTGCCTGGCAGTCTTGCTGATCTTTCTGGTCAGTAGGGTCTAAATCACACACCTGAAACAAGCATGCAGCTAATCTTGTCAGATTTGTCATAGACACCTGATCTGCATGCTTGTTCAGAGTCTATGGCTTAAAGTATTAGAGGCAGAGGGTCAGCAGGATAGCCAGGCAATGTGTATTATTTAAAAGGAAATAAACATGTCAGCCTCGATATCCCTCTCACCTCTGGTTCCCTTTAAAGCTAACTTTCTTACCACCAGAACATCCCCCCCCCCCCCCTATAAAATGAGAGCTCTAATCCTCACCCTGCAGAGGTCCCAATATCAGGATGAACCTCAGTATCTTCATCATCTCTTGCTGATCCCCGTGTCCTCTCTGCTGTGGCTGGTGAGAAGAGATCTGAGCAACGCTCATAATGAAAGAGGAACTCTACCACTGTAAGACATTGTCACTCGGCACTGTACAATGCACATGACTCATATTGATAAACACCACCATACAGACAATTTGAGGTTATTTCATTAAAGCCATTGGGAACTGCTTAATTAAAAAAAGAAACCAGATACTTACTTAAGGAGAGGGAAGGCTCTGGGTCCTAATGAACCTTCCCTCTTCTCTCCCGGTGCCCTCGGTGCAGCGCTGTCTCCGAGAGCAGTATTTGACTAAATTGGTCAAATACTGCTCCTTCCGCCCGGCGAAGGTGACTTTGCAAAGTCTTCGGGAGGCAAAATTGCTCCCGAAGACGGGCTGCTCCACACTGCGCAAGTGCGAGCGCCCTCTATCGTGCAATTGCGCAGTATGGAGCCACCTGTCTTCGGGAGGACTCGGCTCCCGAAGACTTCCGAAGTCCCCAGCGGCAGGGGATTTAAACAGGGGAGCCAGCACTGCACCGAGGGCACCGGGAGAGGAGAGGGAAGGCTCATTAGGACCCAGAGCCTACCCTCACCTCAGGTAAGTATCTGATTTCTTTTTTATGAACTACTTAAGGACCAAGCTGATTGAAATCTATGCCCTGTTTTGGTGGTTACCTGGCTGGCAGGACGTAGATTTCAATCAGCCGCCACTGCGCGCATCTGCCGTTTCCGTCGCTCCCACCGATCTCGCCGCTTAATCCCGACGTCTCTCACCACAGCTCACTTGCTCTGCCTGTCTCTATGACGGCAGAGCCCTGTGAGCAGGTCAGGAGCCAATTTAATTGTCTCCTGGCCCTGTTCTTCAATGTAAGCAACTCCCATTGGCTTACATTGATAGGCAGGGTTAGGAGCCAATGAAAGCGGCTCCTGACCGGCTCACAGAAACTCTGCCGTCAGACAGCAGAGTAGGTGGCCCAAGTCCCTGACGGTGATGACGATTGCAGCGGGTATGTACAACAATTCGCTCGTGTTCTGCCGTTTCTTGTACCAGCTGTCTCTGGTCCTTAAGGGGACAGAGACAGCTGGTACTTACATGGTTAAGCGGTTCCCATTGGCTTTAACACATCATACATAGGGCCCAATCCAATTCACTTCTTTCCCCCAAGTTTTCTCCCAGGTGATATTTTCACACTTTATTAATAAAATGCCTTTTAAGCTACCATTAAGCAAGAAATTACTCAAAATAATGTTAAAAATACTTTTCCCCCAACTTTGTAAATTGCAAAGGGCTGAAAAATTATTTAAAACTAAAGATGAAAAATGATCTCTTAGGAGAAAACTTGAGAAAAAGTGACTTGCATGAGGGCCACAGAAATATCATCAGCATCATTTTCGCATTGAAAGTGCCTTTGATGCCTGTTTATCTTAGTTTTATAGGATTTTGCTATGAACTTTATGTTCTAATTCAGAAACACTTAACAGCCAAGTGAAATGTTCTGTGTAAATTCAGCACTTACTGTTTATACCTGATCCACGGATAACACCCCTTCCCCCCACACACTCACACACTAAAAAGCAGGTCAAATGCAATGATCTGTTCTCACACTGGCTCCAGGTCCCTGTCCCTGTCCAGTAGCTTTGTACTCACCTCTCAAGCTCCAGGTTCACTGTCAAGCGACCACAGTGAGCCTGGAGCAGCGAGAACGAAGGTGTTGAGCAGGTTCACAGATGACCTTATACTGAAACACCTCAAATTCCCATATACAAGATTTCTCATGAGTCTCTCTTCTTCTCTGGAATCTCTGTCCAAAACACATCCATCACTCTACAACCCTTGAAACACACCCTTTAAAGGCAAGCATACAATCTAACCTAGGCCATTTTCCTTCACCTTCTAGCTAACAGTGATGCTCGGATACCCCTTTTTATTATTCGAGTTTGGTCGAATTCGAATAGTAAATTATTCGAATTCGGTCGAATATTCGAGTCGAATATTTTTTACTATTCGATTCGACCTCGGACTTCGAGCTCACTATTCGAGTCGGTATTCGAGCTCATTATTCGAGCTGACTATTCGAATTGGCCTTAAATAGCTTCCAACACTTGTTTTGAGGGTGAATGATGCAAGAAACATCTTTTTTTCCAAGTAACAACAGCAAGTGATTATGTGGGGATGTTCCTTTAAAAAAAAATGTGGAAAGAGAAGTTGTGTCCTTAATTTTGTTCAGTAGTGTTACTGTATATACTTGTTCTTCTTCTTCTTTATCTTTCTTCTTCTTCTTCTAGATCTTCTTCTTCTATATCTTCTTCTTCTTCTTCTATATTGTCTTCTTCTTCTTCTTCTTCTTCTTCTTCTTCATCTTCTTCTTCTTCTTCTTCATCATCATCATCATCATCTTCTTCTTCTTCTTCATCATCTTCTTCTTCTTCTTCTTCTTCTTCATCATCTTCTTCTTCATCTTCTTCTTCTTCTTCTTCTTCTTCTTCTTCTTCTTCATCTTCTTCATCATCTTCTTCATCTTCTTCATCATCTTCTTCATCTTCTTCTTCATCTTCTTCATCTTCTTCATCTTCTTCTTCTTTTTCTTCTTCTTCTTCATCATCTTCTTCATCTTCTTCTTCATCTTCTTCTTCATCTTCATCTTCTCCTTCTCCTTCTTTTTCAATATCGTCTTCTTGGTGGAAAGAGAAGTTGTGTCCAAAATTCTGTTCAGTACTGTATATACTTCTTCTTCTTCTTCTTCTTCTTCTTCTTCTTCTTCTTCTTTTTCTTCATCTTCTTTTTCTTCATCTTCTTCTTCTTCATCTTCATCTTCTTCTTCTATATCTTCTTTTTCTATATCCTCTTCTTATTATTATTTTTCTATTTCGTCTTCTTCTTTTTCTATATCTTCTTCTTCTTCTCCTTCTTCTTCTTCTTTTTCTATATCTTCTTCTTCTTCTATATCGTCTTCTTCTTCTTCACTTATTTCTCTTTTATATATATATTTTTTTAAAGAAATGCAGCTATTTTTGAGCGTAATAAATAGCTGGTGGCGCACACATGTTGGAAGCGCCATTGTATGTGCTCCCTGGCAGTGGAAACACACAGACAGCAGGAGGTAAATTCAGCAGCAGCAGCAGCAGGAGGAGGAGGATGATTGTGTGGCAGCAGGCAGTCAATGAGGCAGGCAGCGAGACATAATAGGCTGTGTGGTACCTAGCGGTGGTACCAGGCTGTAAATACACAGCATGAGGTTCCAGACAGCGGTCGTGAAGCCCACATCATGTCCAATACACAACTGGGACAACACAGTTTTCAACCCGGACACCTCTAAAAATAATATCACAAAGTATTAATAAAAAGTATATATATTTTTTTTGTTTTTTTAAAGAAATGCAGCTATTTTTGAGCGTAACAAATAGCTGGTGGCGCATGGTGGAAGCACCATTGAATGTGCTCCCTGGCAGTGGAAACACACAGACAGCAGGAGGTAAATTCAGCAGCAGGAGGAGTAGGATGAGTGTGTGGCAGCAGGCAGTCAATGAGGCAGGCAGCGTGACATAATAGCCCTGGTACCTAGCGTTGATACCAGGGCTGTAAATAAACACAACAGGAGGTCCCAGACAGCGGTCGTGCAGCCCACATCGTGTCCAATACACAACTGGGACAACACAGTTTTCAACCCGGGCACCTCAGAAAAATTAAACCTTTTTTTTTTTTTTTAATGGTTTACTTTTTTTTTTTTTTACAGCAAATTACACAGATATAGCTATTGTTTGACGTAATAGCTGGTGGCAGAGTGGCAGCAGAAGGTAAAATCTGTGTACCCTTGGCAGTGGGAAACACAGACAGGCAGCAGCAGCAGCAGGAGGAATGGAGGAGTAGTGTGAGTGTGGCAGCAGGTAGGTAGGCAGCGTGACATAATACCCCTGGTACCTAGCGTTGATACCAGGGCTGTAAATAAACACAACAGGAGGTCCCAGACAGCGGTCGTGCAGCCCACATCGTGTCCAATACACAACTCAGGGGCAAATCCAGGATTTCCAAGGGGGGGGTTCCTGAAAGTGGCGTGTGGGCGTGGCCAAAATATGGTGTGGGTGGAGCCAAATACTCGCAGTTTCTAGGCTAAATTGCACCCAGGGTGAGGGCGTAAAATGCGCCCCCAACGTGGAGACAGGTATAGGTGCCCGCAGTATAGGTAGCCAGCTATAGGTCCCCCCCAGTATAGGTAGCCCATATAGTTGCCCCCAGTATAGGTTAGATAGGTATATGTCCCCCAGTATAGGTTAGATAGGTATATGCCCCCCAGTATAGGTTAGATAGGTATATGCCCCCCAGTATAGATTAGATAGGTATATGCCCCCCAGTATAGGTTAGATAGGTATATGCCCCCCAGTATAGGTTAGATAGGTATATGCCCCCCAGTATAGGTTAGATAGGTAGCTGCCCCCCAGTATAGATTAGATAGGTATATGCCCCCCAGTATAGGTTAGATAGGTATATGCCCCCCAGTATAGGTTAGATAGGTATATGCCCCCCAGGATAGATTAGATAGGTATATGCCTCCCAGTATAAGATAGGTGAAGGAAGGTGCCCGCCCCCTGTGTGGGGAGAAGATTGCCCGGGGGAGAAGACAGAAGAAAATGATGGAGGCGCCAGCCGCGCTAATAAGGGATGCGGGAGCCGGCTTTATTCCTCGCTCCCTCCCTCCCTCTGAATTCCCCTCACCTGCGGTGAATGTGTGCCGGCTCCCCCGCAGCGGAGCGGTAGGTCCTCTTACCGCCGATCAGGCGCACCAGCAACTGGAGTCTCATGCTTCCTGTTTACCATGACGTCACAGGAAGCATGAGACTCCAGTTGCTGGTGCGCCTGATCGGCGGTAAGAGGACCTACCGCTCCGCTGCGCAAACACTCATGGGGGAGCCGGCACACATTCACCGCAGGTGAGGGGAATTCAGAGGGAGGGAGGGAGCGAGGAATAAAGCCGGCTCCCGCATCCCTTATTAGCGCGGCTGGCGCCTCCATCATTTTCTTCTGTCTTCTCTCCCCAGCCCGCCGGGCCATGCGGCAGCCCCACTTCCGGTCCCGGTGCAGGGGGTTGTTCTAGACACTCAGAACAACCCCCTCCGTGCGCCACTGGGGACAACACAGTTTTCAACCCGGGCACCTCAGAAAAATTAAACCTTTTTTTTTTTTTTTTAATGGTTTACTTTTTTTTTTTTACAGCAAATTACACAGATATAGCTATTGTTTGACGTAATAGCTGGTGGCAGAGTGGCAGCAGAAGGTAAATCTGTGTACCCTGGCAGTGGGAAACACAGACAGACAGACAGACAGCAGAAGGGCAGTACACAGCAGCCCACTGTAGGTGTAAAATGTGTGGCTGCAGGCGACGTAATAGTCAAAGTGAACCAGGCTGGCTTAGTGAGCAGGAGCCAGGAGGTGGTAAAGGGTGGTAAGGCACATTAACGATGGTTCTTCCGGCAGCCAGTTCATGTCCCTCTCTCGCCGACAACAGGGGCCAGGAACTCGCCTTCCACCCACGCCTGGTTCATCTTGAGAAACGTCAGTCTGTCCACAGACTTGTGAGACAGACGTGAGCGTTTCTCGGTGACCACGCCACCAGCTGCACTGAAGCAGCGCTCGGACAGCACGCTGGAAGGGGGGCAGGACAGCACTTCCAGGGCGTACTGCGCCAGCTCGCTCCAGATCTCCAGGCGCTTGACCCAATACTCCATGGGATCAACAGGGGCATCGCTGTCAAGCCCGCTGTAGGACCCCATGTAGTCAGCCACCATGCGGGTCAGGCGCTGGCTGTGACCGGAGGAGGATGTTGCTGCATGCACCTCCTCTCTAGTCACTGCTGCCGGAGCCTCTACAGTCCTGTAGAGCTCGTTGCTGAGAGACAGCAGGTCTGTGGGGCGCTTGCTGCTGGATGCAGGCACCTGCTGCTGCCTCTGTGCTGGCTGGACAGTGGGGGTGGAAGGCTGGGGGAAGGCTTCCTCCAAGCGCTCAACAAGGGCCTGCTGCAAGCTCCTTATTTGTTGCGCTGGGTCTCCTCCTGCAGGCGGAAGGAACTGGCTCAACTTCCCCTTGAGGCGTGGGTCCAACATCATGCTGATCCAGATGTCCTCCCTCTGCTTCATCTGGATCACCCTGGGGTCCTTGCGCAGGCACGTCAGCATGTGCGCTGCCATTGGGAAGAGGCGGGCCACGTGTGCTGGCACATCGATGGCAGTGCTGTCCTCATCCTCCTCCTCTGCCGCCTCATCCTCTCTCCACCCCCGCACCAACTCAGCTGCGCTGTGCTGATCCCCCTCATCAGCAGCAAGGTCAGGGACCTCCACCAAGTCCTCCTCCTCCTCCCCCTCAGAGGTGGACTGTGCAGCTGCTTGCCGCTCCGGCTGGTCCAAGGCTGCCGCTCCCTGTTCCAGCAAAGCATAGAGGGACCTGTTCAGCAGACAAACCAGGGGCACCCACTCACAGACCATAGCATGGTCCCTGCTCACCATGTTAGTGGCCTGCAGAAAGGGAGCCAGCACTAAGCACACCTGCTGCATGTGCCTCCAGTCGTCATCGGGGACGATGGACGGGATGTTGCTGGTCTTGTCCCTTCTCTGAGCGGCGCAAACAGTGGCCAGGGCAAGGTACTGGTTGACAGCGTGCTTCTGTTCAACCAGACGCTCCAACATCGCCAGGGTGGAGTTCCAGCGAGTTGGAACGTCAATGATCAGCCGATGGCGTGGCAGCTCCAGCTCCTTTTGCACGTCTTCCAGGCTTGCACAGGCTGCAGCCGAGCGCCGGAAGTGACGCACAACATTCCTTGCTGTTTCCAGCAGTTCGCCCATCCCCTGGTAGGTGCGCAAGAACTTCTGCACCACCAGGTTCAGCACAGGGGCAAGACAGGGGATGTGGGTCAGGTTTCCCCTGTCGATTGCGGCAACCAGATTGGCCCATTGTCGGCCACCACCTCTCCGACTCTGAGGCCTCTGGGGGTCAGCCAAATCCTCTCCTGCTCCTGGAGTTTGGCCAACACATGGGTTGCCGTCAGTTTGGTCTTCCCGAGGCTGACCAACTGCAGCAGCGCTTGGCAGTGGCGGGCCTTCACGCTGCTGCTGAGGCGGGGGGTTTGGCCAGGCTTGCCGGAGGATGCCAGAGGATCAGAGGAACCTGCTGCAGTTCCCCTGACCCTGCGGGGTGGCACCACCCACTGTGTTGCTGCTGTGCCCGCTGCTGCTCTCCCATCCTCACCCCCTTCCACCAAGCTGACCCAGTGGACAGTGAAGGACAGGTAGCGGCCTGTCCCAAAGCGGCTGCTCCAGGAGTCCATGGTGACGTGGACCTTTTCACCAACCGCATGCTCCAGCCCTCGCTCCACATTGGCCATCACAAAGCGGTGCAGTGCAGGAATGGCCTTGCGGGCGAAAAAGTGTCTGCTGGGGAGCTGCCAGTCTGGGGCTGCACAAGCAAGCAGCGCACGCATGTCGCTCCCCTCCTGCACGAGCGTGTACGGCAGGAGTTGGGAGCACATGGCCCGTGCCAGCAAGCCGTTCAGCTGCCGCACGTGACGGCTGCTGGGAGGCAGAGCCCTAACCACCCCCTGGAAGGACTCGCTCAAAAGGCTCTGGCGTGGCCTTTTGCTGGCACGGGAATCAGCGGACACAGCAGAGGAGGCCACTGAGGACTGGCTGCCAGAACAGGCCTCAGTGTCGGCGGCAGGAGTTGCAGAGGGGGGAGGAGCAGTGTGTTTCCGCACTCCTGCTGGTGCTGCTGGAGGAGCAGGAGGGCGGGTGGCTGCTGTTGCTGCTGCTGCTGCTGAAGGCTGTGCAGTGATGGGTGTGGTGCCACTGCCAGCACCAGATGCCTTCAGCCTCTGGAACTCCTTACGCTGGTGGAAATGTTTCGCAGCAAGGTGGTTGATGAGCGAGCTGGTGCTGAACTTTAAGGGGTCTGCACCTCTGCTCAACTTCCGCTGACAGTGGTTGCAAGTGGCGTACTTGCTGTACACTGTGGGCACGGTGAAAAATCGCCAGATTGGTGACAAGAAAAACCCCCTACGGCCTGGAGCCGCTGCTGCCTGTCTCTCTGTGGTGGTTGGGGGGGGAAGGGGGGGGGGAGGGGCTTGGGTGCGGCTGGTGGTGGTACTGGTGGCAGATGCTGCTGCTGCTGCTGAGCCTGAGACACCAGCAGGCTGTGGGACCTGCCTACTGCTGCCAATGCTTGCAATGATGCGCCTCCTTGCAAGGCCCACAAGCGCATCCTCCTCCTCCTCCTCAGAGCTGCTGACGACGACATCCCCAGGAGCTGGTGGCACCCAGTCTTTGTCTGTCACCACGTCATCATCATCCTCCCCCTCCTGAAACATGTCCTGCTGGGATGATGACCCCCCAAACTCCTCTCCTGATGCATGGATGGGCTGCTTGACTGTCGCCACAGTCTTGCTGTCCAATCCCTCATCCCCCAAAGTGCCCATCAGCATCTCCTCCTCCAAATCGCCAACAACAGCAGACAATTGACTCATCATGCCTGGGGTCAAAAGACTGCTGAATGACAGGTCGGCGACTGACGGTGAACTGGCCTCCTCCCCAGGCCCTGCTGGGCGGCTGCTGCGAACAGGGGTGGTGGTGGTGGTGAGGGTGGAGGCCTCGGATGCAGAGCTGATGGCGGGCTGCTCATCCTCCGTCATCAGTTGCACCACAGTGGCTGCATCCTTTTCCTCAATGGGATGTTTCCGACCTGGCTGGAGGAAAATAGGAGCAGGTACTACACGCTGCTGCTGCTGCTGTGTCTCTGCAGAATGAGTTGCAGATGCTCCTGCTGGGCGGCACCCAAGGCGTCCACGGCCAGTGGCTAGAGGCGGAATGTTAGCCACTGACGCAGCTGCTGCTGCTGCAGAACTGTGCATGGTGGCGCGGCCGCGGCTTGCCACAATGCTGCTCCCTCTCCTCCTGATTCCCTTGCTGCCCTTCCCCTTGCCCAAACCGCGCTGGCTGCCACTTCCAGACATCTTTGATGTTTTGGGCGTAAACAAAAAAGTTTTTTAAAAGGGCGGGTGAAAAAGTGGGGTACTTTAATGGAGTGGGTTGGTGGGTGAGGTGACACTAATCACTAAGTGATTAGATCGCTAAGTGATTACTAGTACAGTACTAATACAAAATACAATAATTCAGTAATCAGTAAGTGTGAACAGTCAACAGTGAGTGTGTCCCCTAGTACACTAACTAGAAAATACAATAATCAGTAGTAATCAGATTCAGTAGAAGGAAATAGAGTGTGTGTAGTACACTACAGACAGTGCACGCACACACACACACGCAGGAGCTAGCCTATGAACAACAGTGACTGAGTGTCCCTAATACAGTAAGTAGTAACAGTAAGTACAACTAGAAATTACAATAATCAGTAGTAATCAGAAGGAAATAGAGTGTACTGTACAGACAGTGCACGCACGCACACACGCAGGAGCTAGCCTATGAACAGTGACTGAGTGTCCCTAGTACAGTAAGTAGTAACAGTAAGTACAACTAGAAATTACAATAATCAGTAGTAATCAGAAGGAGATAGAGTGTGTGTACTGTACAGACAGTGCACGCACACACACACGCAGGAGCTAGCCTATGAACAGTGACTGAGTGTCCCTAGTACAGTAAGTAGTAACAGTAAGTACAACTAGAAATTACAATAATCAGTAGTAATCAGAAGGAAATAGAGTGTGTGTACTGTACAGACAGTGCACGCGCACACACACGCAGGAGCTAGCCTATGAACAGTGACTGAGTGTCCCTAGTACAGTAAGTAGTACCAGTAAGTACAACTAGAAATTACAATAATCAGTAGTAATCAGAAGGAAATAGTGTGTACTGTACAGACAGTGCACGCACACATGCAGGAGCTATGAACAAACAGTGACAGTGAGTGTCCTAGTACAGTTACAGTATACTACAAAATACAATCAATCAGTATTCAGTAGTAAAGGACAGCAGAAAAACTGGTATAGATGAGAAATAAACTAACAGAGGACAGGAGGACAGCTGCCCACACAGGCAAGGCCCTGAGGCCTAAAGCTGTGTAAGCTTGCCTGCAGCTGCCTGGCTGTCTCTATGTAACACACAAGCTACTATCTAAAATACAATGTCTATCTAACTAACAACAATATAGGTGTATATAGGAGGTGTATGTGAGCAAAAACGCTAGGTGATTGACCACAATAAAGCACTTGCTAAGCCAAAGCACAAAGGAGCAGATCTCTCTCTGTACAAAGTCAGGCAAGGACGGAAAAACGGAACATGGCGGCCGCTATTGATAGGGTAGGGGCTGGCCAGGGTCCCCCTCTGTGATTGGCTGCCGTCAGAGGGCCTGGGGGCCCTCTGATTGGCTCTAAGGACATCAATCTGGGCTATGACGCTATTCGAGCTCGGTATTCGAGCTCGAATAGCGCCGTTTGCTCGAATAGCGCGAATAGTGAATGGGCTATTCGAGTTAACTCGAATAGCCCATTTGAATAGCTGCAGCTATTCGAGCTCGGTATTCGAGCTCGAATAGCTGAAAAAAGAGCTCGAATATTCGAGCTACTCGAATATTCGAGCTCTGCTGAGCACCACTGCTAGCTAACATATGCTTCTTGATGAATAAAATCTAAAAACACACCATCTCTAGATATGTTATGTATTACCTCATCCCTTGTTTTCTCCCTTTTTCTGTAGATTTTAAGCTTGCAAGGGCAGGTTCCCCTCCTTTTTTATGTACTGTAATTAGCTGTACATCACAACGTATTTGTCACTGTTACAATTATGTTGTCTACCAACTCCTTCATAATTCATTATTAGTAATCTCCCTGCCTTCCAGATATACCAGCTTAACCATCCCATCATTACGAGTTGGTAACAAACAGGAAGATATTTAGTTGGAAGCTTCAGCTTTGTTTACCAACTCCTATAGATAATATCAGCAAGTGCAAGGGTGTTTTGAAAAGGGCACTGGCATCCCTTCTTGCAAAGTAATTCACCCACCACTAGTGGGCATTTGGGCTCATTCTAGCCCAGTAGGTACCTGGTAATAGTAGGTGTGAGACCCTTAAAGGGAACCTAAACTGTGAGGGATATGGATGTTTCTTTTTAAACAATACCAATTGCTGGTCTTTCCTGCTGATTTCGCTGGATGCAGTAGTGGCTAAACTACACACCTGAAACAAGCACGCAGCTAATCCAGTCTGACTTCAGTCAGAGCACCTCATGTGCATGCTTGTTGAGGGGCTGTGGCTAAAAGTATTAGACACACAGGATCAGCAGGCGATTCAGGCAACTGGTGTTATTTTAAATAGAAAAATCCTTCTCAGTTTAGGTTCCCTTTAATACATTTGACACAGGTGTAAAAGTTAGAGCACTAAACCACACAGGTGTACTGTAATACTTTATATGTAACTTTTATGTGTAGTTTTATTGAAGAAATGTATGTTGCCTCTCCTTGCAAGGTGCTTCCTCTCAATGTTGATGGCCACAGGAGTTGTTAATTAGAGCTGAAAGGGAGCCCTACGCCTTCAGGGTCTCCCATGGATTGAGGCAGGGCTTATATAGCTTTGGACTGATCAGCTCACACTGCTTGTTTTTATGCTTTCCTTGGAGCTAAACATACACAATATTGCCAAAAGTACTGACATTCCTGCCTTTACACACATGAGCATTTTTGGTGACTTCATTTTCTTTTATTGTCTTATTTTATCTCAGTTCTATAGCCTGGGTTCACACTTGTTAAACTTCATATGCGTTTTCCAAATGTGCAAAAATGCATTTGCTGCACATCTAATGAAAGTCAAAGGAGAATCGCACATATGCAGCATAAGTTTGCATACCGCATGCATTATCCCGTTGCCTTTCATAAACTGTGGTAAAAAAAAGTGTGGAACGGTAAAACGCATACAAATGTGAATGCAAACGCAAAATATGGGTGCGAATAAACAGTCTGTTTTTCACAATGATAAGCGTGAACTCTCCCTAAGGCTTTTTACATTTGTTACCACTTCAATTCTTCTAAAATACAAACATTTCAAATACTTTTATTTTTGTGCTTCTCTTTTGCCAACAAGCACCTAGAGCAGGGGTGTCAAACTCAAATACAAAGTGGGCCAAAATTGCACACTAGGACCAAGTCGCAGGCCAATCTCTTTGTCTATTGGCCACCTCCCTCCCTTATAAAGTTCTCTGGTGTCTAGTGGGCCTCCCTCCCCTATGCAGTTCCCTAGTGCTTAGTGCTTTTCCCCCCTACCTCCCCATATGGATTCCCTGGGGTTCTATGGCTTCACCTCCAATATAGCTTCCCTGATTGTCTGGAGTGGGCCAAACATAATGCAAAGTGGGGAAACTACTTGAGGGCCAAACTGAATGGCTCTGAGGGCCAAATTTGGCCCACGGGCCGGAGTTTAACATGTATGACCTACAGGAAGAATATGTTCAGCAATGATGGCATGATTACATAGATAAATGGGAATTTAGCCAGGAGGTACGTTATGATTGGAAGAGAAAGATATTAACATTGTAACCACCAACTTGAAGGACAACTGAACTGAAGTGAGAAGAATATAGAGGCTGACATATTTACTCCCTTTTAAACAATACCAGTTGACTGGCAGCCCTGCTGATCTATTTGGCTGCAGTAGTGGCTGAATAACACCAGAAACAGACATGCAGCTAATCTTGTCAGATCTGACAATAATGTCAGAAACATCAGATCTGCTGCATGCTTGTGTAGGGTCTGTGGGTAAAAGTATTAGGGGTGAAGGATCAGCAGGGCTGCCAGGCAACTGGTATTGCTTAAAAGGAAATAAATATGGCAGCCTCCATATCCCTCTCCCTTTAGTTGTCCTTTAACTAGAAGCATGCAAGCATTTATTTAGATAATGTAATTTTATTTCTTACATGTGATTTTTGCACACCTATCTCAAATCAACAGAAGATCAGCACACTCCAAATTAAATGCAAATCATTGTGAATATTTATTGTACAGGCATTCCTTCACATAGAGAAGTGTCACAGGGGGACATTTATCAAGAGTGTCTGAGACAAAATATTAGTAGGTTTTTAGAAATCCGTGCAGAACTGTCTCAGACATCCTAAGAAATCACTAAATAGTGCAGATTCCTTCTTAAACTGTTAAGAATAGGAGGAGTTCGGAAGGTCTCTCAGGCAGTGCAGTGTGTGAGGGGAATTGCTGTTGCTCAGGAAACCAACACATCAGCTGTCAGCAGGCTCTGAGTGAGGGGGGAGGAGCACTTCACAAATCATGTCTAGCCTGCACTGCACTATCTGTAGAACTGCTACTAAGCACTGCTTAATCTGCAGCAGTTTAGGAATGGATTTGCACTTTTCTTAACTGTAGTGCAGCTCTAGAAATCCACCCTAAACTGCCACTATTATGTAGGGTTTGGGAAGTTTCTTACTATCATGCAGAACAGTTCCTCTGCTGGTTAGAACCGTTTTAGAAATAAAAACTGTCGGTAATGCTTTGATAAATCTGGCCCACGGACAGGTGCCGGCAACTTTCATTAGATAGGAGTCATGGGACCCCCATAGTCCATCAAAGGCATTCCAGCACAAAACTTTCAATAATCAATGATTGCATAGTATGAAGGATAAACAAGTCCAACATGCAGAAAAACTTCCACATGCACGTTCTACAGCCTGAGGACGGGCAGCATGCCCGAAACAGCTCTTGGCCAGTGTCTGTTGCAGCTTTTTTAACATGCACACTCCTTCATACTATGCAATCGTTGATTATTGACAGGTTTGTGGTGGAATGCCTTTGATGGACTATGGGGGTCCCATGACTCCTATCTAATAAGTTGCCGGCACCTGTCTGTGACACTTCTCTATGTGAAGGACTGTCTGTACAATAAATATTCACAATGATTTGCATTTAATTTAGAGTGTGCTGATCTTCTGTTGATTTGAGATATATTGAATATCACTTTGTGCTCTGGTGACTTGATCTTTGCACCTCAATTACGAAGTGGGGGGTGCGGCTGGAAACAACTTCTTTATTATTTTTGCACACCTAGGCAGGGAGCACACATATTAGAATTGCATGTATTTTGTCACATTGCTTGAAACTGTGTACCGCCGCGCACATAATGAAAGTCAACAGGCTTCTCACGTTTCGGGATGTTTTTCTGTATGTTTGTGTTTCCGTTTTTGCATTTTCTATGTATTAAAAAAAATGGACACCATTCTGCCTTTTTACTCGCATTCCATGTGCGTTGCTAATTCTCTTGTAGTTTTTGTGCATTCAAAAAATATCATCAAAAAATGTGTGTGTAAAATGCAAACTTACACAAAAGAAAATATTGGCTGCAGTATCACACAGTGAATTGTGGTATAATTACAGTTGCTAGGCTCAAGCCATACATAGTATAGGGAGAATACAGTAAGTATATCCTAGTGTGTAGTGCCATGTATTGACCAATAGAGAGCAGTGTAGGAACTCAGGAGAGAGAGCACATGAGATCTTCTAATACTGTCTTTAGACATCCAAGCCAAGTGATTGCCGATCACTTGACTGCACAGCGTTTCAGTATAGCCTAGCAAAGGAACTAGTTAACACATCACCGGCACTGCTGCCCTTAGTTATATCAGAGGCGTTAACTCGTGCACAGCATCTAAAAGGTTAAATAACTGCACAATACAGCATATGGAACTGATGGTGGGGCCAGTTTATTTTCACTTCTGGTTTGCTTTAAAAGGAAAAGAGAACAGACCACTAGATCAGAGCAACAAAGCATGACTTTCAAACAAACCTGAAGTGAAAGTCAACTGATGAGATAAACATCAAAGTCATACTGCAAACAAGCATTTGTCAGATTTGTAGCCGGAAGTTCCCCGATCCATCTTCTGCAGTCTTCATGTGGTTACCTAGCTTAGCTTAATGTACAGACTGCGTTTTAAGATTGCCTCCGATTTAAATTAAGGCATTTGCTGTTCAATTTTTGCAATAGATTAAAGTTTAGATTTGATGAAAACATCAAAACTATCAATAATCTATAATAATGAAGCCATTTGACGTTGAGAACTTAAACACAAAAATACTGCCTCGTCTATTATGCAGCAAGGCACTCACCGAGGCAACTGAAATGCAACCTCTCATGACTACATCCAGAACATAAAATAACATGTTAAAAATAGCATTAAAAAAGTAATTTGGAATTTATGTTTTCTGACTGCAAGAATTATTATCTTCTTAATACAGACAGGACATCTCAGTTTCCTACAAAAGAAAAAACTGCAATGATTTACTCTTAAGAAAACACCTTGATGAGAGGCGTTCTGGAACTCCCCTTTTTTTTCCTTAAAGCAAACATGATCACTTTCAGAGGACACAAAAAAACACAGAGAAATCCACTCTGTATCCACACTGTGTGTATTTATAGAGAACAGCCTGTCTAATTCTGCCTTCTCAGCAAGTAATGAGCCAGTGTAATTTGAGCTTTCAGCTCTCTGCCAACTCTGCCAGATTCTAAGCTAATATGTAAACACAAGAGGTTAAAGAGAAACCGTAACAAAGGATAGTTGAAGTGATGTGTGACATGGAGACTATGGGGTTACAGGAAAGTCTTATTTCCCTGATCCACCTTCTGTAGTGGGGACAAACGACAGCACACGTCAGGTGTGACCCAATCGCAAGACTTTTGAGTGGAAGTCTATGGCGATTGGAATCATTGTTTGCAATCAGATCCGTCATGACGGTCGTTTAAAGAGGAGTGATCACCGCTGTTGGCTGCATCATGCAACATCGTTAAACAAGGCTTTGCTAAACAATGTTTCAAAAAATCGCTATAAAAAATTGCATCAGGGGTTTGGGCCATTAGACTAAACATTCTGTAGCAATATTGAGGCACTGTAGGAAAATTCCTCCAAGACACAATTGAGGGTCAGTTCCTGTACACGAGGTTAAAGCAGCAGGGACAGCCATACTATCCCAGGAGGAAAAAAACTCACATATAGGTAGATAAATACTTGTTTTACTTACAAAACAGATGTATTGTATTGTCCACATTTTGATTTCAGTGAATGTTGCATAATAAATAAAGAGAAAACTGTTCCTGACATTTTAAATTTTTACTGCCTCTGTCTGACTGAAGCCAATCCTAATGTAATTTCCTCTCTTATTTACTCTTTTTTTTTTCTCCTAGAAACTGCATTATCCTATCTAGCTTGCTTTATAACACATGTGAGCACAGCATAGATCTTACTCACCAGCTTCTCCCTTCTCAGCTTCTTGTCACACTGAACTACCCTCAGCCAATCAGTGAGGAGCCAGAATGTGGGAGCAGGGCCGGCCCGCTCATGAGGCGGGGTGAAACTTTTGCCTCAGGCGGCAAAGTTCTAGGGGCGACATCCGCCCATCCGTGGGTGCGGGGGGGCCGGCTGCCGAATTGGAGGGGTAGCTGGCAGGACGGGCGTATTGGGCCTAGCGGTGGGGAGGGGGGTCGGACCCCCCCCCCTCCCTCGCCTGGGTCCCCCGATCTGCTCTCCCCTCCAGCTTTAAATGTAGCGTAAGCAGCCGACAGACAGGCCCAATACCCCCGTCCTGCCAGCTACCCCTCCAGCTCAGCGCCAGCCCCCCCCCCCATGGGGGGGGGGGGCGGCAATTTTTTCAAAATTTGCCTCAGGCGGCAAAAAGTCTAGGGCCGGCCCTGTGTGGGAGGGGAGATAACATGCTTTCTTCTCCTCGACAATGTACCAAATAGAGCCAGGCTGACTGAGATAACATTTATTGCAGCAGAAATATTTATGATTAGATTGGAATGCTGGCAATGCAGGATCAGGATGTAGACTATAATAACACAGAGCAATGGGTAAATGGTATTTGATTTCGGGGCTGACAATCCCGCTTTAAACAATTTGTAGCAATATTTTGACTCTGTAGATAAATTCCTCGGGGGCAGAAGTAAGGCAGCGTCTCTGTATAATTGGCCTTACATTCTGTGGCAAGTTTGCAGCACTATGGTTAAATTACTCTGTGTACTGTGGCATGATGCTGCAGGACTCCAAGGCTATCTCTGTTATGGGGCCAATCATCCAGCACCACTTCTCCCTTCCCGCTCTCTCGCCATGACAGCCCATTGCCCAGAGCTCTTGTCTTAATACCTTCCTCAGCCACTCTCTTCCCTTACCCCTTTATGGTGACAGCTCACCCCTCTTTCATCCAGACAGCTGGTGTGAGGCGTGCCCATACTTCTCTTCTATCACTGATTTGCATGACCCTGTGCTTCTTCATGAATCCCTTCCATGATCCCACCAAAATCTGGGTGAAGCTGAGTATGCATGCATGGGTGTCAGGGGTCACCAGGGCATCTTGTAACATTGTGGATATGGAGGGGACAGGGGTGTAACCAGGAAGAAGCAGCCCCTGTGACTGCAGGCGGGCCCAGAGGGGTGGTGGGGCCATGACTACCAACCTACCAACCTTGCCTTTCTCTGATACTCCAGATCAGGTGTTTTTGTGGCTACACATGTTATGGGTGTGAAGAAAGTTCCTGATGGCCACACTTGTTTTATGACCCTCCCATGATTAACTCCCATGTGATGAGGGTCACAAAGGAGAGGAAAGAGAAGGGTTGTGAACATTAAGAGGGCACCATCAAAGTTTTTGCTGAGGGGCCCCATTATTTGTAGTCAGTGGAGCTCGGATACCCCCAATCACAAATTCGAGTGATCACAAATTCGACTCCACCCACTTTTCAATTGACTCGTGATCACAATCGCGTGTAGAAAGGGACTCGAGTGCGGTTTTGAGTCAAATAAGCGCATGTAATCATGAATCACGAGTGGTATTCGTGATTAAAAAAGCACCAACCTTAGCGGTTAATAGCAAAGCCCCCTTAGATGCTAGAAACACCAAATGTGCCAGATATGTTAAAGAGAAACCGTGACCAAGAATTTAACTTTATCCCAATCAGTAGCGGATACCCCCTTTTACATGAGAAATCTATTCCTTTTCACAAACGGATCATCGGGGGCTCTGTATGGCTGATATTGTGGTGAAACCCCTCCCACAGGAAACTGTCAGGACCATGGTCCTGGCAGTTTACTGTCTTTGAACCTTGTTGCATTGTGGGAAATAGCTGTTTGCAGCTGTTTCCAACTGCCAAAAAGCAAGCAGCAGCTACTTCCAGTGACATCACCTGCCAGCAGTAAAAATGTCACCATGTGGTAAATGTCAGAATGTAAATCAGGGAGAGGAAAGCTTGTACAATGGGCAAACACTGACTAAATCATTTATACATAATTATTGTAAAAATGAAGCTTTTTTTTTACTACATTATTTTCACTGGAGTTCCTCTTTAAGAAGAACAGTGGGAACAAGAGATATTTTTTTTTTCAAAAAGACTGTATAGTTTTTGAGAAAATCGATTTTAACGTTTCAAAGGTAAAAATTATACATTTAAATGCGGTAAATATTTTAACTGTCATTTACCGCATTTGAATGTATACTTTTTTCCTTTGAAACATTAACATTGATTTTCTCAAAAACTATACAGTCTTTTTCCTCTTGTTTCCACTGTACTTCTTAACATATCTGGCAAATTTGGTGTTTCTAGCATGTAAGAGGGCTTTGCTATTAAACGTTAAAGTCGGCGGGTTTTTAATCACGAATACCGACTAGTGATCACGAGTAACTGGTGATCACGAGTCAGGTAACGAGTGCAATCACAAGTGCATTCGTGATCGGCATTCGTGATCAAGAGATGATCACTAATGCTGATTATAAACTCGTGATCGTAAAAAATGGCTCGTGATCATGACCTCGTGATGAGCGACCCTGTTTGTAGTTACACCCCTGGGAGGGAGCACCTACTTCAAGAATGTCTTCTTCCCCAAATAACTTACTCAGAAATGCTCCTCTCTTTCTCCATTCCCTTTGTTTATAGTCACATGAAGCTAGTGTTGGGCGAACAGTGTTCGCCACTGTTCGGGTTCTGCAGAACATCACCCTGTTCGGGTGATGTTCGGGTTCGGCCGAACACCTGACGGTGTTCGGCCAAACTGTTCGGCCATATGGCCGAACTAAGAGCGCATGGCCGAACGTTACCCGAACGTTCGGCTAGCGCTGTGATTGGCCGAACGGGTCACGTGTAGTGTTGGGCGAACATCTAGATGTTCGGGTTCGGGCCGAACATGGCCGAACTCCGAACATAATGGAAGTCAATGGGGACCCGAACTTTCGTGCTTTGTAAAGCCTCCTTATATGCTACATACCCCACATTTACAGGGTATGTGCACCTTGAGAGTGGGTACAAGAGGAAAAATTTTTTTAGCAAAAAGAGCTTATAGTTTTTGAGAAAATCGATTTTAAAGTTTCAAAGGGAAAACTGTCTTTTAAATGCGGGACATGTCTGTTTTCTTTGCACAGGTAACATGCTTTTTGTCGGCATGCAGTCATAAATGTAATACATATAAGAGGTTCCAGGAAAAGGGACCGGTAACGCTAACCCAGCAGCAGCACACGTGATGGAACAGGAGGAGGGTGGCGCAGGAGGAGAAGGCCACGCTTTGAGACACAACAACCCAGGCCTTGCATGAGGACAAGAAGCGTGCGGATAGCAATTTGCATTTTGTCGCCATGCAGTCATAAATGTAATACAGATGAGAGGTTCAATAAACAGGGACCGGTAACGCTAACCCATCACAGATGTTCATTGTTCATGTTACTTGGTTGGGGTCCGGGAGTGTTGCGTAGTCGTTTCCAATCCAGGATTGATTCATTTTAATTTGAGTCAGACGGTCTGCATTTTCTGTGGAGAGGCGGATACGCCGCCGATCTGTGACGATGCCTCCGGCAGCACTGAAACAGCGTTCCGACATAACGCTGGCTGCCGGGCAAGCCAGCACCTCTATTGCGTACATTGCCAGTTTGTGCCAGGTGTCTAGCTTCGATACCCAATAGTTGAAGGGTGCAGATGGATTGTTCAACACAGCTACGCCATCTGACATGTAGTCCTTGACCATCTTCTCCAGGCGATCGGTGTTGGAGGTGGATCTGCACGCTTGCTGTTCTGTGTGCTGCTGCATGGGTGTCAGAAAATTTTCCCACTCCAAGGACACTGCCGATACCATTCC
This sequence comes from Hyperolius riggenbachi, assembly GCF_040937935.1. NCBI lineage: Eukaryota > Metazoa > Chordata > Amphibia > Anura > Hyperoliidae > Hyperolius > Hyperolius riggenbachi. The sequence goes on from NC_090654.1 coordinate 59,956,074, forward strand.
CTTTTGGGCACTAGCTGCGGCTTGTGTTGTTTGCTGCCCTCCTGGTCGTCCTGGGTTTGCGGAAGTCAGTCTGTCGGCGTACAACTGGCTAGAGGAGGGGGAGGATGTCAATCTCCTCTCTAAAGTCTCCACAAGGGCCTGCTGGTATTCTTCCATTTTGACCTGTCTGGCTCTTTCTTCAAGCAGTTTTGGAACATTGTGTTTGTACCGTGGATCCAGAAGGGTATAAACCCAGTAATTGGTGTTGTCCAGAATGCGCACAATGCGTGGGTCGCGTTCAATGCAGTCCTAGGCCGAAGAGGTCATAGCCTAGGGTCACAAAACCTGTTTATTTGGGCAATTTCAATGGTGGCGAGTCTGACGTACATAAATCGCAGCAATGGCCGTTAGCAACGTCTGAATCTCACGAAATGTCTCATGCAGGTAGAAGACATATTGTTAGACTTGGGCTCCAAAGATGGGGTCCCTACATCTCTGCAAACCAGAGTTACAGGGCTCCAAATTTGGTAAAATCCCCCATAGGCTTTCATTGGGCCTCCTATTTACAGTTCCAAAATCTCACATCTTTTCAAAGGGCAATTACTCAGCAGTGGCAAATTTTCTAGCATTGTAGGGACCCTTAGGGGGAACATTACTGGTGAGTTTCGGGCCCCTAGGCCAAAGAGGTCATAGCCTAGGGTCACAAAAACCTGTTTATTTGGGCTATTTCAATGGTAGTGATGGTGACGTACATAAATCGCAGCAATGGCCGTTAGCAAAGTCTGAATCTCACGAAATGTCTCATGCAGGTAGAAGACATATTGTTAGTCTTGGATTCCAAAGATGGGGTCCCTACATCTCTGCAAACCAGAGTTACAGGGCTCCAAATTTGGTAAAATCCCCCATAGGATTGCATTGCCTCCCAATTTCACTTTCCAAAATCTCACATCTTTTCAAAGGGCAATGGCTCAGCAGTACCAAATTTTCTAGCATTGTAGGGACCCTTAGGGGGAACATGACTGGTGAGTTTCGGGCCCCTAGGCCGAAGAGGTCATAGCCTAGGGTCACAAAAACCTGTTTATTTGGGCTATTTCAATGGTAGTGATGGTGGCGTACATAAATCGCAGCCATTACTGGGTTTATACCCTTCTGGATCCACGGTACAAACACAATGTTCCAAAACTGCTTGAAGAAAGAGCCAGACAGGTCAAAATGGAAGAATACCAGCAGGCCCTTGTGGAGACTTTAGAGAGGAGATTGACATCCTCCCCCTCCTCTAGCCAGTTGTACGCCGACAGACTGACTTCCGCAAACCCAGGACGACCAGGAGGGCAGCAAACAACACAAGCCGCAGCTAGTGCCCAAAAGGGAATGGTATCGGCAGTGTCCTTGGAGTGGGAAAATTTTCTGACACCCATGCAGCAGCCCACAGAACAGCAAGCGTGCAGATCCACCTCCAACACCGATCGCCTGGAGAAGATGGTCAAGGACTACATGTCAGATGGCGTAGCTGTGTTGAACAATCCATCTGCACCCTTCAACTATTGGGTATCGAAGCTAGACACCTGGCACAAACTGGCAATGTACGCAATAGAGGTGCTGGCTTGCCCGGCAGCCAGCGTTATGTCGGAACGCTGTTTCAGTGCTGCCGGAGGCATCGTCACAGATCGGCGGCGTATCCGCCTCTCCACAGAAAATGCAGACCGTCTGACTCAAATTAAAATGAATCAATCCTGGATTGGAAACGACTACGCAACACTCCCGGACCCCAACCAAGTAACATGAACAATGAACATCTGTGATGGGTTAGCGTTTCCGGTCCCTGTTTATTGAACCTCTCATCTGTATTACATTTATGACTGCATGGCGACAAAATGCAAATTGCTATCCGCACGCTTCTTGTCCTCATGCAAGGCCTGGGTTGTTGTGTCTCAAAACGTGGCCTTCTCCTCCTGCGCCACCCTCCTCCTGTTCCATCACGTGTGCTGCTGCTGGGTTAGCGTTACCGGTCCCTTTTCCTGGAACCTCTTATATGTATTACATTTATGACTGCATGCCGACAAAAAGCATGTTACCTGTGCAAAGAAAACAGACATGTCCCGCATTTAAAAGACAGTTTTCCCTTTGAAACTTTAAAATCGATTTTCTCAAAAACTATAAGCTCTTCTTGCTAAATTTTTTTTCCTCTTGTACCCACTCCCAAGGTGCACATACCCTGTAAATTTGGGGTATGTAGCATGTAAGGAGGCTTTACAAAGCACAAAAGTTCGGGTCCCCATTGACTTCCATTATGTTCGGAGTTCGGGTCGAACACCCGAACATCGCGGCCATGTTCGGCCTGTTCGGCCCGAACCCGAACATCTAGATGTTCGCCCAACACTACATGAAGCCCCTCAGTGCAGCTGGACAGCTGCTTCTGTACAAAAGATGAAGATCACATCAAAATCTCATCAAAGATTTGCTTTGTATGGAATAGGAACATATCTCTATCTTGAAAAAAAATGATGTGAAGGAAGCACTTGATAACTTTATAAATTTGCGTTTATCAAATCTTAGCAGTTCTGCAACATGATCTTAAAGAGAATCTGTACTCTAATATTCTTACACTAAAAAGCATACCATTCTATTCCTTATTTTCTCCTTGGCCCCTCTGTGCTGTTTCTGGCACTCTCTGCTGCAATCCTGGCTTGTAATTAACAGTTTTAGGCAGTGTTTACAAACAAACTAACCAGCTTGTGATAGGCTCACATAAGCAGAGTGTGTGAGTCATAGAGAGTCTGCAGGGAGCCTGCAGAGGGTGTGTATCGCTTCTATCCAATCACAAGCAGCCCTGCACATTCCACACATTCAAGCCTTAGCCCGAGGACAGAGGAAAGGAGATAAGATTTATTACAGAGACAGTGCAATTAGGAAAGGCTGCAGTAAGCCAGAGCACATTAGAACAGGCATAAGAACTTATAGGATAGAAGAACTAAGGCTGAAAAATTTGTTACAGAGTCTCTTTAAGTTACTCCCTATCATTACATGATGAAAGTGGTAAACCCACCACATGTCGTTTAACTGCTGATATTTGATAAACACAAGTTTATAAAGCCAACTCAGTGCCTCCTTTGCATAATCTTGCTATGGAACAAGTGAGGGGTGGTGACCAACAGGAGGACTGAGCGCTGGCAACCAAGGCTGGACCAGGGCTAGGGGGAGAATGAGACACAGCAGACGTTACCATTGGATTCTAACTTGAAAGCAATGTGACTGGATTGATGTGGGACTCATCCTTCACAAAGTAGGTGAAAGGGAGATGGGCTATTATGAGAATGTAATTTATGTTAGTTGGTGAAAAGATAATGAATGCAGATGCCTCTTTTCCATTAAAGAGGAACTTTCCTATTAGAAAGTAGTATGGAGAAAAAATAAATAAATCAATACACTGCAAACTTAGAAGTTAAAGAGGAATTCCAGTGAAAAATATGTAATAAAAAAGTGCTTCATTTTTACAATAATTATGTATAAATGATTTAGTCAGTGTTTGCCCATTGTAAAAACCTTTCCTCTACCTGATTTACATTCTGGCATTTATCACATGGTGACATTTTACTTCTGGCAGGTGATGTCAGGTGGAAGTAGCTGCTGCTTTCTTTTTTTGGCAGTTGGAAACAGCTGTAAGCTATTTCCCACAATGCAGCGAGGTTTACAGACAGGAAACTGCCAGGAAAATGGTCCTCACAGTCTCCTGTGGGAGGGGCTTTACCACAATATCAGCCATACAGAGCCCCTGGTCCATTTGTAAAAAGGAATAGATTTCTCATGTAAAATGGGGTATCAGCTACTGATTGGGATGAAGTTCAATTATTGGTCACGGTTTCTCTTTAAACAACAGAAGATAGATCAATCGATTTTTTATGTGTTTGATCCACCTTGTGCCTGCAGGTCATCATCTTTACTGGTGGCAGACCAACTGCCATCAACTATGAACACATCCACTAACAATGAGATAAATTAAAAGGTTAGGTTTTTTTTTATAAGTATATGCACAGAGGGAGATATTGCTTGCTTGACAGTTGGAAACAGCCGTTATTTCCCACAATGCAACAAGGTTCACACGGAAACTGTCAGGGCCATGGATGAAGTTCAATCCTGGGCTAAAGATCCTCTTTAAACACATCAGTATGTGTAGGAGTAAGTGAGAAAAGGGCCACTTGAATGAGTGGGCTAGTAAGCACTGGCATTATCTATCTCTGGGCTAACTGATGAGATGTGTACAGCATGACTGCACAGAATGCCTGTAATAATTAACCTATTTTGGTTCCTGGACGTAGAAACTACGTCCAGGAACCATGCGTGCTACCGCGCGCTCCCATGGCCGATCGCGCGCGTGCACGCGTGCTCCCAGCCCGCGGTTCGTTAGCCAGGCAATCAGTGAATCGGGCTATGGTGCCCGATCACTGATTCCTCTCCCCCGCTGAAAAAGCGACAGCTTCTCTCGGAAGCTGCACCTTTTCTGGCTGTTACCTCCCCCATGCGTTGCTCTAAGCGTGTGTTACGCTTAGAGTGACGTCATGTAAACAAACTCATGGCCGCCATCTTGTGGCCAAAAAGTAATACTACAACTAAAAGTAAAAAAAAATGAAAATCAACACACATTTACATTATAAACCTATTGTTTACCTCCCACCCTCCCAAAACTACCCAAATAAAATGTTTAATATAAAAAAAAAAAAACATTACTATAAAAAAACAAACAAACATGTAAATATTTATCTAAGGGTCTAAACTTTTTAAATATCAATGTAAAGATGAAATATTTCTATTTTTTTTTATTTTAAACTTGTAAATAGTGATAGATGCAAAACGGAAAAAATGCACCTTTATTTCCAAATAAAATATTGTCGCCATACACTGTGATAGGGACATAATTTTAACGGTGTAATAACCGGGACATATGGGCAAATTCAATACGTGAGTTTTAATTATGGAGGCATGTAGTATTTTAAACTATAATGGCTGAAAACTGAGAAATAATCAATTTTTTCCATTTTTTTCTTATTCTTCCTGTTTAAATGCATTTACAGTAAAGTGGCTCTTAGCAAAATGTACCCCCCAAAGAAAGCCTAATTGGTGGCGGAAAAAACAAGATATAGATCAGTTCATTGTGATAAGTAGTGATAAAGTTATAGGCTAATGAATGGGAGGTGAACATTTCTCAAGTGAAAACGACGGAACGCGAATGGGTTAATAAACAAAGTATTTAGTACTTTAACCACTTCACCACTGAGGGGTTTTACCTCCTGAGCACCAGAGCAATTTTCACCTTTAAGAGCTCCTTCCATTCATTCGTCTATAACTTTATCATTACTTATTGCAATGAAATGAACTATATCTTGTTTTTTCCGCCCCCAATTAGGCTTTCTTTAGGTGGGACATTATGCCAAGAATTATTTTATTCTAAATGTGTTTTAATGGGAAAATAGGAAAAATGTGGGAAAAAAATTAATTATTTTTCAGTTTTCGGCCATTATAGTTTTTAAATAATGCATGCTACTGTAATTAAAACCCATGAAATGTATTTGCCCTTTTGTCCCGGTTATAAAACCGTTTAAATTATGTCCCTATCACAATGTTTGGCGCCAATATTTTATTTGGAAATAAAGGTGCATATTTTTCAGTTTTGCGTCCATCCCTAATTACAAGCCCATAATTTATAAAGTAACAGTGTTATACCCTCTTGACATAAATATTTAAAAAGTTCAGTCCCTCGGGCGTGGCTTGCTCATGGCGCGCGGCAGACGTCTCTTCTGAGAGCTCCCGCTAGCTGTGTTCCCAGAGCCGTTAATAAGCTGTAACAAGCACTGGATTTTGATCTCTATGGGTGGCAGGAAGAAGAGGGAGACCTCTGGAACCAAGACCCCCGCCAAAAAGGGCAATATCCAACAGTTTCTCCGCCCGCTCACCAGAGCAGCAAGCATGGACGGGATCTCCAAGATGGCGCCGGAGGCGAGCCCGCCTCACAAGGCCGCAACATCCCCGGGCAGCGTATCGCTTCCAGACACTGCCATTAGGCCTCCGACGTCTCCCACCAGATCCGAAAGTGCAGAATCATACCTGGAGGTGGACCTACATGAGTACATCAGGTCCTTACCCACCAAAGATGACCTGGAAAGGTACGTCAGTCACATCGAAGCCACATATAGAAGGGAACTAGAGGAGGTCAAGTCGGAGATAAGGCACGTCGGACATAGAGTTGAGGAGACAGAAAAGAACCTAGACTCCCTAGCTCAAACACAGAAGACCCAGCAAGCTACCATTGACAAGCATACCTCTCAGATACGAGACATCTTCCTAAAGATCGATGACCAGGAGAACCGCCAGAGGAGAAACAACCTACGGGTAAGGGGTATCCTAGAGGCAACCAAAACACAGGACTTGGTACCTACCCTCATAGGCATATTCAACATGTTCCTTGGCAATCCCAATGACTCCCCAATCGAAATTGATCGTGCCCACCGCACGCTGGGCCCAGTCAGCACGGATCCCGAAAGACCGCGTGACGTGGTTTGCAGAATTCATTATTACAATGTTAAAGACGCCATCATGCTCGCGGCTAGGGACAGAGGCCACGTGGACCTAGACGGAGCTAAAATCTCTATACTGGCGGACCTGTCTCGTCTCACCCTACAAATGCGCAGAGCTGTGAGACCTATCTTGGACGCGCTTAGAGAAAGGCACATTCTTTACCGCTGGAGCTACCCATTTCAACTTCAGGTGAAACATGAGGGTAAATCTGCGTTCCTGTCTTCCCCAGAGGATTTAACCGCCTTCTGCGACACACTGGGCCTCCCCAAGCTACACATCAAAGACTGGCCTCTGGACACTCCGGACAACAAGAACCCTCTTCCTCAAAAACCCCGCTGGCAATCCGTGGGGAGAAATAACAGGCGGAGAGCACACCCGGACCAAAACCAGGACACACAGAGTGGGTGAGATAATTCCTATTATGACATGATTTTTACTAATCCCCGCAAAACCTTTTCTTTTTATGCTATTCCTCGAGAATATTATAGACTCCCTGAAAATAACTGCCTGGCTAAACTCCCTATACAGACTCCCTATTTGGGAAGAAACAGGCATCATTGGCAGCCCCTGTGATCTACCTTGCTACAGTCTTCCATTGTGGCATACAAATCCCCCCCTGCTCCTTTGCATCGGCCTCATAACAGGGATATAACTCCTTCTCAACACGCACAGACAATGCCTCGTTAAAGTTATGCTTTACCTCACCAGCCCTAGGTTTGGGTTTCCTACTTTTGCCGAAACGGACAATACAACCTTAGGGTTTGCCCAGCCTTCAATGGCCACCTTTGCAGTTCCTGTAGACTGACTTTCCACAGCTACAAGCTCGATATACAAAGATCCAACCCCATGTTGACTCTGGGAGCCAGACCACGGTTTGTTGCGTTTTACCGTGAGCCTCCCCGCTCCAACGCACCGAAGCCCTACTGTCACCGGGCTTACCAGTCTTTTCTATGTGCACCTGTTATGCCCTGCAATACATGCAGGACTTACCAAATGTTATATACCTATATTTGTTGTATTTTGTTCTTATCCAAATTACCTGTTGACACCAACGTTGTATACACTATTGATGATCTCTGCTATGCTCAAGGTTGATGCCATTTTTCAATATGATGTACCTATAATTGCCATTAGAATTTCCACATTCCAGCAACATGCAGCCTTCGGGTCTGCCTAAGAGAGTGGGAGAGGAGTGCAAATGTGCCTCCTTTAATGTAAAGGGATTTAACAATCCAAATAAAAGATCTCAGATCCTACATAGCATGCATAGAGCGAAGGTTAAAGTGTTAATGCTACAAGAGACGCACTTTCAGGCGGACAATCACCCTGTAGTCAAAGACAGGTTTTTCACTACCTGGTTCCATAGCACATTCCCAGACTCTAAGTCAAAGGGTGTATCAATCGCTTTGCATAAGTCTCTCCCCCTCTCAGAGGTGGAAACGATGTCTGACCCCCTCGGCAGATTCTTGTTTGTAAGGTTAAAAATATTAAACAAACCCTTAACGTTTGCGTCGTTTTATCTACCAAACGTCAATCAAGGGAAATGGTTTCTAAATTACCTGGCTAAACTACAGTCCTTTGCCAAGGGACAAATAGTACTGGGAGCAGATCTCAACTTTTGCCTCTCCCCAGATTTGGGCTCCTCTTCTGGGCGGTCCAGTGTCCCCATGGGTGTCAGAGCCAAAGTTAAGCAAAAACTTAATAGCGTTAGACTAGTAGATGCATGGAGGGTGTTTCACCCCAAAGATAAAGATTTCTCCTTTTTCTCAGCCCCCCATAACACCTCTAGTAGAATTGACGTTATTTTTACGTCCCATAGCTTACTGGATGTGGTGACTGATACAAGCATTGGCATTAAGATATGGTCTGACCACGCCCCTGTATACTGCTCACTGGGGATACTGGACGGGACCAGGAGATCTTATCACTGGAAACTCAATAACAACCCACTGAGTGATCCCACCTGCTCCCAGGACATTAAAGAAACCATTATGGATTTTATTGTAAATCATGCCTCCGACGAGACATCCCCAGTAATTAAATGGGAGGCCCTTAAGTGTACTATCAGGGGCCGGCTGATATCCCATGGCTCCCGCCTGAAAAAAGAAAAGGGACATAAGATAGCACAACTGATTAAAGAAATCACCCAACTCGAAAATAAACTCAAAGGGGAAAAAGACAATATTAAAACCATCAACTTACAACTCTCAACCTCTAGACAAAAATTACTCTCCCTATTAGATGAAAGGTCCTTAGCCCAAAGGGAAAAGTTCCAAGGGGTCTTATATGAGAAATCTAATAAGTGCGGCACCCTCCTAGCTAAATACCTACATCCACGCCCCATGACCACGTTTATCCCCTCAATTTCCACCAAACAGAACAAATTGGTCCATAGATCATCTGAGATAGCCAGCGAATTTCGCTCATTCTATAAAGAGTTATATAATCTCCCCGGCAAATTTAAAGATCTCGACCCGACGTCCTTAACAACTAAAATATGCGCATACATTGACAAAACAGGTCTCCCCGCTCTGGATCCAGATGTGATCAAGAAATTGGAGGAGGAAATAGATGAGTCCGAAGTCCTCTCCGGGATAGCCACTCTAAAACCTGGCAAGAGCCCTGGCCCAGATGGCTACTCAGCAACATTTTACAAAATGTTCGCCAACGACCTTGCACCATTAATGACAACCGCATTTAATCACATATCACCTGAACAACCCTTTCCTAAACAAGCCCTACAAGCCCACATCGTGGTCATACCCAAAAGTGGGAAAGACCCCAACGCATGTAGCAGTTATCGCCCCATCTCTTTAATTAATATTGATATTAAGATCTTCTCCAAGATCATTGCTGAAAGGCTAAAAGAACATCTAGTTGCACTCATCCATCCGGATCAGGCCGGGTTCACTCCAACCCGGGAGGCAAGGGATAATATAATTAAAACTATCTCCCTTATAGACAGGGCACAATCAAACCAAACCCCAATGTGCATTCTCACGGTGGATGCAGAGAAGGCGTTCGACAGGATCCACTGGTGCTTTCTTAAAGAGACCCTGGCCCAAATAGGCCTGGGCCATAATCTTCTTCATAAAATCATGAACCTGTATGGCAATCCCTCGGCTCGGGTATGTGTCAATGGGATCCTGTCGGACGCCTTCGACATAAGAAATGGGACTAGACAGGGGTTGATCGCCAGAAAATGGCTCCAGAGGGTTCCACCAGACCTACCGGATCTGATCTCATTTATCAACTACATAATGAGAATGGACGAACTTGCCTCCTCAACACAAGCAAATCCTCACACATTTACAGCCAGATGGGCAGTGTGGGCGGAGTTTAGAGACTCCCCTGCCCTCCAGAACTTCATCCACAACTAGTTTCATCCACAACTAGTCCCATCCCCCATCCCAATAGAGCCACTAAGGCCTTGGGCCAGGCCTGCAGACACACCCAGACCCACCCACTAGCCACCGACAAGACACCTTCCCATATTATCCCCGCTTGACTCATCAGGAGGTTATGGTCATTAGCACCCCCACTCTCCCCCACCTGCTTTCAATAAAGAAAAGATTCGAACCTGAGGTTATATACACAGTTTTATTTAGCTGTAACTTATCCTTCGTGGCAATTGGTACACATATTTACACAGAAGCCTACCTTAAAGCTCTGACACAATCCATAGGCAGCCGGACATGGGCCTGGTTTGGAGGGGAAGCCGACCCTTCTGATTTAGCAACTTTCATTGCCTCGGCAGGAACTATGCTCTTACCCAACCCAGGCCAGTTCATTTTTCCGCAATATGCTTGTTAAGGTGTTGTCTTTTACTGTTCTTTTCAACATGTGTTGGACACTATCGTTGGTGATACGTCCCCCCACACTTCCCTTCCCCTCACTTCCCTATACCCCCCCCCCCACCTTTCCTCACCCCCCAACCCCTCTTCCCAGGTCCCCCCCCTCTCCCCCCACCCCTTCCCCCCTCCTATACTTCCTTCCCTCCCCCCCTACACTCTCTACCCCCTGCCCCCTCCCTCTCCTTTCCCTTCCCCAGTTCACCCTTTCCCCTCTCCCTGAGTTAATAAAAAAAGGTCAAGCATAAATAGTTCATGAGCGCTTTTGTATCTTAAGCCATGTTTACCTTCTATATGCTCACACAACAACTGTCTGTTATATTATATGCTATTTTGACCTCAATAAAATATGATTTCTGAAAAAAAAAAGTTCAGTCCCTAAGGTAACTATTTATGTATTATTTTTAATTGTACATTTTTTATTTTTTTTTAATTACAAAAAAAAAATGGGGAGTGTGGGAGATAATGAGTTAATTTTTTGTGTAACACTAATTTATTTCTATGTAAAAAATGCTTAGGGTGTAGTTTTACTATTTGGCCACAAGATGGCAACAGTAACCGGACGCTCGCAGGAAGTAGTAGGAGGCTGTGAGTGCTTGTTTTTTTTTCACAATGATCGCGCTGCCCATCGGAGAGCAGCGGATCATTGCGGGGCTTAGATCAACGAACGGGAATGGATTTTCCTGTTCATTGATCTCCGGGCGAGCGGGCGGCAGCGTGTTTACTAGCGGCGGGCGGCGTGTTTACAAGCGGGAGCGCGGGCAGCGGCGGGAGCGCGGAAAGTACGGATTTCTCCGTCACTGGGGGTTAAAGGATGGAAAAAGGGACGGAGAAATTTGTACGGGCGGGGGTAAAGTGGTTAAAGATAGTAGACATGGGACATCCCAATTACTGCTCACATTTGTTTTGCTATTGATGCTACAGATTTTGATTACGTACAGTGACCCAAAATTAAACTAGTGAATTTGGGCCAGTTAGGGCCTGTTTCCACTCGTTCGGTGCGGATTCATCACGGAAACCGCGTGCATGCGGATGCGGATTCGTTAGCGTTTGTATACAAATTTTACTGCAAATTCGCATACCATTTTGCATGTTTGTATGTATGCAAATTTAACCATGTCAGTGCCTGTGTGCTTTTACATTGGGTTTATGCGAAATCATACGCAAATTCGCATAGAAATTTTGCATAGCGAAACTATGCAGATTGCCTAGCGGTGCTGCGAATTCTGATGGCTCTGCCATGCAGATTTTTCCTGCACACAAAACCGCAAAGAAATCCTGACAAGTGGAAACAGCCCCATCCACTTGTATTGCCTTTGCGAATTCGCATGCGGGAAATGAATGCAAATTCGCGATAGTGGAAACGGGCCCTTAACGGTTTAGCCAGGTCTTCCAAGATGGATAACTTCAGCTAATGCAAGAGCAGGAGTTAGAGAGCACTCAATGATGTCATAGAGAATCAGAATTATAGTATTATACCAAATGATTTGCACTCAACATTCACTCAATGCCCCAAAATAATGCATTGTATGGAAACTTCCTGCTCATGTGAAGCTTAATACTTCAAAATAGCTTTTGTTTTAGAAGGCAAATTTTACTTTGCATAATATTAGCTTTAGAGGGGCTTTTTAGTTCTTTTTGACCCTGTTTTGGTTCTCCATAACTTTAACACCTTCACCTTGCACAACCTTTCCATAAATTATACCTGACCCAGGACAAAGCTACTTAAAGGGGCACTATGGTGAAAATTAGGTTACTATGTTAACCTGGTAGCATGTACCTAAAATTAGGAGCATCAGATACTCAGCTTTTTTTATGTGAACGTGAAAGGTTATAGACAGCATTATGCAGAGATCCTGCGAATTGTTTTTTCAAGCTATGCGACGTACTCCCCCCTCAGTGCTGTAACAACTGATCTTTTTTTTTCATCATAAGTTTTTATTAATGGTCAAATTCCAAAAACGATGAAACAGATAACTGCATATTGTCAATTATACAAATTATTGTACAAATAAACTGTTGATTGGGCAACGTATACATGTAATGTCATATTCCTATAGGGTACAGAGAAATCTAATACATAAAGCGCTCCTATATTTTTGGTCCTTGTCAGCGAGTTTTAACTTGACCTGTACTAGGTAACCCCCTTGTACAAGGACCTAATGTACTGTATCAAACCAGCGGGCCAATAATTAAATAGAGAATTGGCCTTTGTACAGAACTGCAGAAAATAGGTAGCTGTGCTGGAGAACAAATGTATTACCCAACATTAATGTAGAGATCTGGCATACCCCTTAAGAAAAGAAAAGCAACAAGAAGAAAAAAGAAGAAAAGAACTAACCTACCTAAGTATCTCTACCTACTATTCTATAGTTGTGGTATATTGTAAGGATAACTCGATCCTGTAAACCGAGGTAGTGATCTAACCTATGTATTCCAGCCAGGTACTCGGAAGGGAGAAGGTCTTGTGATCCCCTGAGGTTCTGATTCTAATTTTATATTCCATATCGAGATTACTATTTACTTGAGCGATTAAATGGGAAATGGATAAGGAATTGGCTGATTTCCAATTACTAGTTATCTGTGAGAGTGCCGACAGAATGATGCATAACCTGGGGTTGAATGGATGGAGGGAAGTCTTCCAACCCCACTAAGAGTAATGCGAGTGAAGCTGATAGTCGTATGTCTAGGCTGATAGAAACTATTAATTAAATGTTCCACTTGGACCCAAAATTGGGCTATACAGGGGCATTCCCACAGCATGTGGAGTAGGGTCCCCACTGAGGTCTTACAGTGCCAACACTTAGAAGAGTTTTCCGCTGAAAAGAAAGCCATTCTTCTGGGGGTCAGATACCACCTGAATACTATTTTACGTGAAAGTTCCCAGTGGGAATTGTTCTTTGAGAATTTTAAGATTTTAGACGTGGCCCTGCGGAGGAGTTGTTCAGATATATTTGACTGTAGGTCATTAGACCAGGCAAGTGCAAATCTTTTCAGCGAGGGATCACTTTTTTCTAAGATGGCCGTATACCAAGTGGTGATTCCTCCGGCCAGCTCAGAGGGGCCTTTATTGTTAATGGCAGTTAGAATATGGCTAGGGAGCTGTGGGATTTCAATTTTGTTAGATTTAATTAGGCTAAATATCCTATGATAAGTAAAGAGTTGGTTGTGCGGAAGTTGGAATTCTTTCCGTAGTTCCTCAAATGTTTTAATCTTTGGACCCTGAAAGAGTTGATTTAGAGAGGCGATTTTAGCTTTAGCCCATGGGCATAGGTTTAGATGTGGGCTAAGAATAGTAAGGGCTGTTAAAGAGATGGTGGGCCTATGAGATAGGGAAATGTTTGGTGGAAATTTGACAAAGTGTTCCCATGCGAGCAGAAGAGCTTGGATAGTTGGGTATTGAGAGGTAGGGACCTTTGCACCTAGTAATATGGCTTCTAAAATGTGTCTTGGGTAGCAATTTAGCAGTTCATGTTCAATTTCCACCCATGGTTTAGTGATAGGGACTGACCACCAGTTTTTGACTGAGTCCAGTATTGTTGCATGGTAGTATATTTCTAATGATGGCAACCCCATCCCTCCTGATTTTTTTGGAAGAATCATTGTATTGCAAGGAACTCTCACCTTTTTTCCCCTCCATACATAAAAACGTACACATTTCCTCAAATCATTCAAAAATGACCTATTCAATGGTATGTTAACGGTCCTAAAAATATACAAAATCTTCGGCAAAATAAACATCTTGAAGGCCGCAATACGACCCGACCATGAGATCCAGTTCTTAGATAAATCTTTGCATTCTTGCTTGAGATTATTCAGCAAGGGAATGTAATTACTTCTGAAGAGGTTGGTTGCCTTAGCCGTCAACTTAATCCCTAGGTAGGGCACTTCCCCTTCTGCCCAATAAAACTTATTTTTTTTTTCAATAGCAGTTCTTACTGTAAGGGGGATGTTTAAACCTAGTATAGTCGATTTGTGAAGGTTTAGTTTATAGTATGAAGCCTCGGAGAAGAGAGCCAGGTCAGCCATAACTTGGTCTAATGACTTAAGTGGGTCGGCCAGGATCAATGCGACATCGTCCGCAAAGAGACTAATTATATGTTGAGTCTTCCCAATTCGAATTCCTTTAATGCCTTCATTGGATCTGATTTTTTGGGCTACCGTTTCCATTATTAGGACAAATATAAGAGGAGACAGAGGGCAGCCCTGTCTGGTTCCGTTTGAAATATCAAAAGGACTGGAGTGGAACCCTGCCGCATTGACCCTGGCCGATGGGAGAGAATGTAGGGCCATAATGGCGGTAAGTATTGGGCCTTGAAAGCCAAATTTTAAAAGAGTAGACCTGAGGAACCGCCAGTGCACCGTCGAACGCCTTCTCCGCATCCAAAGTTAGGAGCAGATAAGGCGTTCGACAGAGCTCCACATGTCTCAGCAGATCAATCATTCTACGGGTCCCATCATTGGCCTGTCTCCCTTTGGTAAAACCCACCTGGTCATAATTTAGAAGATCAGGGGTAATCTCTTTCAACTGGTTTGCTAAGAGTTTAGCGTATAGTTTGATATCTGCATTGAGGAGAGAGATGGGTCTAAAGTTGGCTGGGTCTGTATGTTCCTTACCCGGTTTCGGGATGACCGTGATAGTCGCTTCAAGAAACTCTTTGGGAATCGGAAGCCCCTCTGTAAATGCCTTAAATAGGCAGGTTAAATGGGGTGTTACTATGTCAATGGTTGCTCTAAGGTATTCGTTTGTAAAGCCTGGGGGGGTTTGTAAAGCCTGGGGCCTTGTTTCTTTTGAGCTGGGAGATGAGTTTCCTAACTTCCAATTCTGAGAATGGACTGTTTAAAATGCTCAGTTGGTCGGGAGAGACTTGGGGTAGATTTATAGAGTCCAAGAAGTTATTGATATTCTGAGGGGAGGGCTGGCTTACATTAGTGTCTCGGTTGATATTGTATAGGTTAGTGTAGAATTCGCTAAAGAGTTCTGCTATGTCTTTGGGGCTAGTCACCTTCAGTTTAGTGGAAGGATGTATCATAGAATGTATCATAACCTTAGTTCTTTTATGCTGAAGTGATCTAGCTAACATTTTACTAGGTTTATTTCCCTGCGAATAAAAGTTTAGATTAGCTTTTTGAAGCATGAAGTCATAATTGGTTTGGATATGAGTTTTAATTTGTTCTCTTAATGAGAAAATTTCCCTTATTAATGAGAGAGAGAAATTCTGTTTGAGTAACGTTTCTTTAATGGCGATTTGGGATAAAAGGTCATCGTACGTTTTGGATCTAACCTTTTTTTTCATAGCTCCCTGTCTAATGAGAATACCCCTTGCAAAGGCTTTTTGGGAGGCCCACACAGAGGCCAGCCCCACCTCCCGACCCGTATTAATTGCAAAGAATTCTTGTAAATCTCTCCTCAATGCAGACACAAGTGATTCGTCTAGTAACAGAGAATTATTTAACTCCCAGAAAGACGTTTTTTTTGGGAGGGGCTCATCTTTAAGCGAGATGTGGATAGGGGCATGGTCCGATAGTGATTTGGTACCAATCGAGGTGCTGAGAACATCCTGCAACAACACTCTATCTGTTAAAAACATATCAATACAAGAGTGGGTTTTGTGGACTGAGGAAAAAAAAGAAAAGTCTTTTTCATTACCATGGAGAATTCTCCAAGGGTCATATAATCCATTCCACTTAATTTGCTTGTCAATAGAGACCGGGGGACTCTGTCTTTTGGCAGTGGAATCTAATTGTGAAATTATAGCATTAAAATCTCCTCCTAATAAGATTCTGCCTTTTTTCTCTATTTTAATTATGTCACAGAGTTTTTGCAGGAATGTTTTCTGCCCTCGGTTGGGACTGTAAATATTGACTAGGGTGAAGGGTTGGTCATTAATTAGCCCAATAAAGATAATATACCTGCCCAAGGGATCAGAGATTATCTTAGAGGTGTCCACTTTGAGGTCCTTATGAAAAGCGATTAAAACTCCCCTTTTTTTTTTTGAGAAAGTATTATGTAGGATAGTGGGGAACATGGTGTTGGAGCATAAACGAGTGTCCTTTTCTAAAAGATGAGTTTCTTGGGCGAACATTATATGAGGTGCATGCTTCTTCACTTCTTTCCAAAACCAATGTCTTTTAAGGCCTCTCACATTTAAGGACGTGATTTTCAGGGGCATTGGGGATAGTGAAGTACTCTGACTGATCTGACTTTAACTGAAGAACCCTTAGTAGAGACCTGGGGTAAAGATACTTGAGAAGACCTGGAATACATAAACTTTTTAGATGATAACGTCATACTTAACCTATTAAACAGCAACGAGCGCTTATACATAACACAAGAATAGAAGCTATACATTTCTAATTTGCTAACTTAGCATATCATGTGGAAAAGTTCTAATAGCCACACGTAAAAGCCTGGGCAGAAATTTTTAGAGTTTGTTGCATCAAAGAAAAATAACCGAAAATTCTGACATATGGCCATAGGGGAAGTGTTAGCACAGGACTATGCCAAACCTGTCCTTAGTGCTTATTCTGAGAACCCCACTCCAGGGCCAGTTTAGAAGATGGTGGAGGATGAGGCCTGATCGAACCCTCTGGAATGTTTATCTGCAGCTGTCTGAACAGCTTATAACCAGAGTCAGTAGAAGTCACAGAGTATTGCTTGTTGCGGTAAGAAAAGAGCAATTTGGTGGGGAAACCCCATTTATATTGAATTTGCAATGCCTGTAATGCTTTAGTAAAAGGATGGAGATCTTTTCTTAGCTGTAGTGTGAAGGGAGAGAGGTCATTGTAGATTTGAATATTAGTGTAGGGATCCGGCAAAGCACCTGCTTTCCGAATCGCAATGGTAAGAGCTTCTTTGACTTCATAAAAGAGAAATCTAGCGATGACATCTCGGGGTATTGAGTCTGGTAGATGAGCAGGTTTAGGGAGCCTATGTGCTCTGTCTATTGTAAGCTCAATGTCAGCCACCGAGGGAAGGATTGCTTTAACCATATTTTTCAGGAAGGGTTTCAGCTCAGATAGTGATACTTGCTCGCGGATCCCTCTAAATTTTAAATTGTTCCTCCTACTATGGTCTTCACGATCTGCCGATTTAAATTTGAGCCAGTCTATGTCCGAGGATTGCGCTTCCGCGACATCAACCATGTTATTATGTTCTCTAGTGAGTTCTGACAATTTAGCTTCAGACCTATGCACCCTTTCTCCTAAGGCTGAAAGCTCTTGATGAAGGTCGGAATGGAGAGAGGTTTTAAAGGTTAGAAGTATATTTTTTATATAGGCTTGAGAAGCCGCCTGTTCAGAGGCTGGAAAGGCCTCCATAGGAAAAGCTGGGAGTGTCTTACCACGCGGCGGGCCCTCCTGGTGCTCAGGGGTCTCTGTGTCTCCTGTGCTGCTAAAATCCTCTCTCCTGGGACGGGCTTTAGCCGGGCTCTGGAAAAGAGAAGCATTATCTGGAGAAGAGGCTGAATTATCTGCCGCTTCATGTTGTGCGGGATCCGTACTGGTGGAGGCTTGTGACGCGGACATGTCGGGGCCTCCGGCGCCATCTTGGCGGCGTTGTTCTGAAGCCGGGTTTAAAGAAGTCTGTGAGCTTTTGCAGCTTCGGCGGCTTCTTCTTCCGCTTCTTGGACGGGTCAACGTCCATAGAGATGTCCTCCGGGTCTGGAGAGGTCTGGTGCCCTGGTTGAGGCATGTTGTGAGACGCTGCGGACAGGTTTAGGCAGGAGCTCTGCTAGTTAGCGTCCGTCTTCCTCCGGATGCTGGCCACGCCCCCTGTAAAAACTGATCTATCCTCTTCTTTCTCTGTGCTCAAGCTATACGAGATGTGTAGATTGCTCAGGGAGTGCTGGGGACGATCATGGCACTGGACGCAGAAGGAGCCAAGTCATTTATCTTGCTTATTTGTTTATCTACGATCTTCCACAGCACTCACTGACCAGCAGCCTGCATTCCATTGTCTTAAACATGGAGAGATGTGAGGAACAATCAGCTATTACAGCAGTGCACTGCTGCCTATAACCTTTTAGGCAGACATTAAAAAAATACTTACTATCTGATGCTCCTAATATTAGGTACTGTATATACTACCAGGGTTAGCCCAAAAGCCTAATTTTTCACTATAGTGCCCCTCTAAGATAAGCAGAGATGTACATTTATCGTGCATCCACATACTTCTGTGAGTTGTCTGTTCTTCTCCTCGTCAGTAATCACTCTTTGAAAATTTTTACTTTTGGCTAAAGTCAAACCTTCAAACAAGAAGAGGCATGGGCCAGGGAATAGCGGGAATTAGATTATGATAGGAGGGGATATCATTGCAAGCTTGCCTCTTTCTGTCTGAAAATGTGACTACATGCCTATCGGAAGAAGATAACCCCTCCTCTGAGGAGCCCCAACGCCATTCAGTATTGTGGGCTTGTCTGAAACTTTCTGGGGACTCAGGACCTGGAAGTGATTTCAGTAAATGTATTCATGTCATTAGCTCATAATAGCAATAATGGCCACACTTGTGTAACATTTTTTAGCTTTATTAAATATGACAATTGTAACATAAAAGCTACAAAAGATGTATAACAATCAAAAAGTTTTGAAAGAAAAAGATGAAATGTTGATAAGAAATAAAACTTACGAGATTTTCCTACTACAGAATTTGAAACCACAGAGCTCCTCATAAATGGTACATGGGATTGTAGGTATTTATGGAATAGATATTGTATATAAATATAAACTCATTAAAGGGACACTGAAGCGAAAATAAACTTATAATACATTGAATTGTATGTGTAGTACAGATAACAAATTAGTAGCAAAGGAAAGAGTCTCATATTTTCATTTTCAGTTATATAGCTTTTTTTTATAACAATAAATCACTCTGTCACATTTGCAGCTTAGAAACCACACTCTGGCCCATTTTTTCACCTGAGTTTTCTCCTAGGTGAAATTTTCAAACTTGTCAATAAAATGCCTTTTAAACCACCAGCATGCAAGCAAATACTCAAAATAATTTTGATACTAGTACTTTTTCAATGACTTTTTGGTACTTTTTCCATTGAAAAGGGCTAAAAAGTTATTATAAATAGAAGATGAAAATGTTTCTCCTAGGAGAAAACTTAGGAGAAAAAGTGAATTGAATAAGGGCCTCTGTCTTTTAAGCTATAAAACAAAGCAGAAATAGTGACCCTTTGAACTTTCCTGCAGTAAAACCTTATCTCAAGCTGTCTCTCGCTGTTTTTTGGTTGTTTAAGTCCTTCAGAAAACGGCTGTATTTGACCAAGTTGGGTCAAATAGCTCAGAGAAGCTCTTTCCAATGATAACTGTTATTTTTTAACTCTTCCAGTACTGAAAAACAATGAGACTGATTGTTTTATTTGCTACTAATGTTCTATTTCTTAGCTGTACTACACATACAATGCATTATCTCATCAGTTTATTTTAGTTTCAGGTTTGCTTTAAAGAGAATCTGTATTGTTAAAATCGCACAAAAGTAAACATACCAGTGCGTTAGGGGACATCTCCTATTACCCTCTGTCACAATTTCACCGCTCCCCGCCGCATTAAAAGTGGTTAAAAACAGTTTTAAAAAGTTTGTTTATAAACAAACAAAATGGCCACCAAAACAGGAAGTAGGTTGATGTACAGTATGTCCACACATAGAAAATACATCCATACACAAGCAGGCTGTATACAGCATTCCTTTTGAATCTCAAGAGATCATTTGTGTGTTTCTTTCCCCCCTGAGGGGGGAGTGCATAGCAGAACCACAACACTGAAGAACTTGGCAGCCTTCCAGACACAGGCTGACAAGTCTGACAAGGGAAAGATACATTGATTTATTACAGAGACTGTGATAGTACAAAGTGCTGCAGTAAGTCAGAACACATTAGAATAGCTTTTGGAACTTGTAGGATGATAAAAAACAGGATGCAATTTTTGTTACGGAGTCTCTTTAAGTACTGTATTAGGAACAGCATGCAAATGCTGGGTAGGGTCTCCATTTGCCTTCAAAATAGTCTTAATTCTTCAGGGCACAGGTTATAAGATGTTGAAAACATTCTTTTGAGGTTCACATGATTACATTATATTATTTCTGCAGATTTGTCAGCTGTTGTTCATTCTACAAGTCTCTACAAACTCTACAATCTACGACACCTCAAACTACCTCAGCCTTACTGCTGACACAAGGCAGGTTGGCTCCATAGATTCCTGCTATTGACACTGAACTCTGACACTACCAATTGTGAAGCTCAAAAGAACTTGAGCCTTATCAAACCAGGTCAGCCATCTGTTTTTGTCTAGCTGTGAATGTGACTTGGCATATTGCGATTTCTGCTATTCTTCTTACCACAGACGTAAAGAGTGGTTATGTGCAGTTACATTTCTGCCAGATTCAATCAATGTGACCATTCTCTTCAGACCTCTCATATCAACAAGATTTTTCTGTCTGTGCTGCTCGCTGGATATTTTTCATTTTCCCCAGCATTCTTAGTAAAAGTTAGTATGTCGTGCCTGAGAACTCCAGGAAGTCTAAAGTTGTGACGGTAAGTGGGGATGCTCATTCGGATTTACGCATTTACGATAAGAAATAGGATTCCCCCAAAAATACTGCATCCCCGCAACTCGGTCATTTTAGCCCAGTCACAGAACTTGGAAGCATTGGACCAATTAGAGAATGTAGAATTTTTCATTACTGTGGTAATTTTAGATCAACCACTAAATACTACCGAGCCCTCCCGAATATTGTGATTGACCTAACATTTATGTGGTATTCGAGTAACCGTGGTAAAATTATGCATTTTCTGATTGACCCAATACTTCCAAGTCAACTCGGAAGTGTTTGGCCAATCAGAGAATGCAAAAAAATGACAAAAAAAGGCCCCTTTGGAAATAAAAAATCTACAGAATCAGTAATTGTTATTGCCAACCATCCCTCATAACCAGCCCATCTGGCAACAACAATCATACTACTCTTGATTTGAAAGTGCAGGGGTGGTTGCTTCAGGATAGGAAACAAAGGGCCCCTCACGCCACCTACTACACCGAAGTTGAAAATCACTGAGATTACATTTTTCCTCACTTTGCTATTTGAGGTGAACATTAACTGAAGTTCCTGACTTGAATTTCCATGACTGCAGGTATGTTCACCACATAATTGGCTGATTACATAATTCCATGAATATGTTGATGAAAGGGTGTTCTATGGTAACGTTTTATGTTTATTTTTTAGATTTACCATTTACTAAGATTGGATGTCTGGCATTATTTAAGTGCCTGTCATTAAGTATTTTTATTTTCATCTTGTAGACATTGATTTACCTGAGAAAGCGAGCTTGGACTCTTTTAAATCAAATTATGTCCACTCAACATTTGGATGACAATTTTTACATAAGTAAGCCAACACTTACCTCTTTTTGGACTGTTTTTTTTAACTCTTTTACATACTCAGGACACCTCCATATTAGCAGGGATGGTCAGGGAGATGAAAATAATAATTCTGAGTAGATAAAGAATTACGCAATTTTTTATGCAAACTACTGAAGCTTGAAAATGGACCAATCAAAGTCTACTTTTACAGGTTTTAATTGGTCTATTTTGAAGCTTCATAAATGTTTATCTATAATTGGCTATCCCTACTTATTAGTATCTGTATCTCATACCTCTGTTGGGAGAACTGAAAGACTCTAAGGCTTGGTTCACGCTATGGGTGTTCAGTGCTGTGGACGGTGACAGCCTATACGCTGTCAAGATCCACAGAATGGAACACCTGCAGAACAACATTCAGATAGGTTTGTTGCATTTGATATGTTATAATACTATTCTATTATGACATGTCCAACTTCTGTCAGAAGTCCACAGGGCCGGATTTACCGTAAGGCACTGTAGGCACATGCCTACAAGCGCTTGATAATGGAAAGGCGGCTCATTCCCCTCCTTGGGCGCCTCCCAATGCAGAGTCCTGAGCAGAGTGTAAATGAGAGGTTACTAACCCGGGTCTCGGCATTCCACTGACCAGATCATCCTTCAGTAGGGGGCACTACTAGCTAATTAATACTGAGGATAGCTCTGGCTATATAATACTAAGGGACACCCGCAGTTACCTATGACTGGCAAGGGAACTAAGGGAGAAGTGACAGCTGGGCCGCCAGCACACTTGCAGTGTAGTTCGGCGGGCGTTTGCAAAGTCATGGAGGGCGAAGTCTAAGGTGCCAGGACATCTATGCTTATAGGCTCCTGTGATGTAAATCTGGACCTGGGTGTCCATAAAAGTCGTGCAGATTGAGAATTTGTATTTCGTCACTGCAACTAACTCAACTAAAACCGGACACAATGACCATGTCGACATAGGTTAGAATGGATCCATTAACATGATCATTGTGCTCCGTTCTATGAATCGGTATGTTTCTTGGTTCAGCTGTGAACAGAGCCTTAGCTGGATATGAAGTGTATTTTCATACTGTGGGGATTCTATGCTAGGAAAAAGATAAAGAGGAACTCCAGCCTAAACAAACATACTGTCATTAAGTTACATTAGTTATGTTAATTAAAATAGATTGGTAATATAATCTCTTACCCACCCTGTTTTAAAAGAACAGGCAAATGTTTGATTTCATGATGGCAGCCTTCTTTTTGGTTGAAAGGAGGTGACAGGGAGCATGAGACACAGTTCCAACTGTCCTGTGTGCTGATCACCCCTCCCAGTTGCTAGGCAACGTGAATAACAACATAGGAAATCCCATCATGCTCTGCACAGCATCAGGGAAAAAAAGCCCGGGCAGTTTTCTTTGATGGGTGGAGCTTAGCTAAAAATGTAACTAAAAATGAGGCTTTGGTAAGAAAAATAAAGTTCTGATGCTGTGAAACTGTTAAAGAAACACCAAGCCTTTTCAGTTCTGCTGAGTAGATTTTTAGTCCGGAGGTTCACTTTAAGAAATGGAAATCTTAAAGTGCTTCAACAGTATCTATCTAGATGCCGTCAACGACTCATCACCTATGTATAAACTCAGGTAACTTAGCTGTAACTGCCCAAACAAATTATGAGCTTATTGTGTATAATGTTACACACTAAAAGCAGTATAAGGATGATTGTGTTGTGGTGGCTTTGGGGTGGTGCCTTGGGTGGAAGTGGTAGAGGGGCATCTTTCTTTTTCTTTTAATACTGTTTCTTTTCTGCTTTACTTCTATCTCTTGTGTTTTTCTTTCTTATTTAATGAGAAGGGGTCTCACTGCGTACTGCAAGTTGTTACATCTTGTAATTCTGTTCATCTACTGTGGGCCTATATCCGCTACCATACATGACTTATGTTATAACTGGAAATTGACTTCATGTATGCAATCACATGTTCTGGTTCTTCCTTATATGCTGAAAAATGAGGTATTTTATTACATTTCACAACATAAGATGCTCCAGACTACGACGCACCTAGGTTAAGAGGGCAAAAACCAGGGGAAAAATATATACTAAACCTGGTACGTCCATGGTCCAGGGGTGTCTTGTAGATGTTCTCCCCCAAATATTGTGTCCTCCTGTGTCCCCATTAGTGTTGGGCGAACATCTAGATGTTCGGGTTCGGGCCGAACAGGCCGAACATGGCCGCGATGTTCGGGTGTTCGACCCGAACTCCGAACATAATGGAAGTCAATGGGGACCCGAACTTTTGTGGTTTGTAAAGCCTCCTTACATGCTACATACCCCAAATTTACAGGGTATGTGCACCTTGGGAGTGGGTACAAGAGGGAAAAAAAATTTAGCAAAAAGAGCTTATAGTTTTTGAGAAAATCGATTTTAAAGTTTCAAAGGGAAAACTGTCTTTTAAATGCGGGAAATGTCTGTTTTCTTTGCACAGGTAACATGCTTTTTGTCGGCATGCAGTCATAAATGTAATACATATAAGAGGTTCCAGGAAAAGGGACCGGTAATGCTAACCCAGCAGCAGCACACGTGATGGAACAGGAGGAGGGTGGCGCAGGAGGAGAAGGCCACGCTTTGAGACACAACAACCCAGGCCTTGCATGAGGACAAGAAGCGTGCGGATAGCATGCTTTGTACCACCATGCAGTCATAAATGTAATAAAGATAAGAGGTTCCATAAACAGGGACCGGCAACGGTAACCCAGCAGCAGCAGCAGCAGCAGCAGCACACGTGATGGAACAGGAGGAGGCGCAGGAGGAGAAGGCCACGCTTTGTGAGACACAACAACCCAGGCCTTGCATGAGGACAAAAAGCGTGCGGATAGCATGCTTTGTACCGCCATGTAGTCATAAATGTAATAAAGATAAGAGGTTCCATAAACAGGGACCGGCAACGGTAACCCAGCAGCAGCAGCAGCAGCAGCAGCACACGTGATGGAACAGGAGGAGGCGCAGGAGGAGAAGGCCACGCTTTGTGAGACACAACAACCCAGGCCTTGCATGAGGACAAAAAGCGTGCGGATATAGCAGCAATGCTTTTTGCCGCCATGCAGTCATAAATGTAATACAGATGAGAGGTTCAATAAACAGGGACCGGAAACGCTAAACCATCCCAGATGTTCATCGGTCATGTTACTTGGTTGGGGTCCAGGAGTGTTGCGTAGTCGTTTCCAATCCAGGATTGATTCATTTTAATTTGAGTCAGACGGTCTGCATTTTCTGTGGAGAGGCGGATACGCCGATCTGTGATGATGCCTCCGGCAGCACTGAAACAGCGTTCCGACATAACGCTGGCTGCCGGGCAAGCCAGCACCTCTATTGCGTACATTGCCAGTTCGTGCCAGGTGTCTAGCTTCATGCCCGGTTTCAGGTCCAGCGGTGCCAGCCACAAATCCGTCTGTTCCTTTATTCCCCTCCAAATTTCCTCCCCTGTGTGCTGCTTATCCCCAAGGCAGATCAGCTTCAGCAACGCTTGCTGACGCATGCCAACAGCTGTGCTGCACTGCTTCCACGATCCTACTGCTGCTGGTGCTGGGTTAGCGTTTCCGGATGAGGTACAGCTTTGAGATGCGTTGGAGGAGAAGGAGTCAGAGAGGTAGGTGCTGCTGTTGTTATCCAGTGGGAGGGACGGCGGTGCAGCTGTTTGCGGCGTGGGCAACACCCGCGCCGTAGCAGGTGAGGAATCACTGCCAGGCTCCACAAGGTTCACCCAGTGCGCGGTAAGGGAGATGTATCGACCCTGGCCGAACGCACTTGTCCAGGTGTCAGTGGTGAGGTGAACCTTGCAGGCAACGGCATTCTTCAAGCTTCGGGTTATTTAGCTGACCACGTGCTCATGCAACTCAGGCACTGCAGAGCGCGCAAAGTGGTAGCGGCTGGGAACCACGTAACGTGGGATGGCCACTGACATCATGCCCTTGAAGCTGTTTGTCTCCACCACTCGATATGGCAGCATTTCGCAGGCCAGAAGCTTGGCTATGCTGGCTGGCTGTTACTGCCACGGCCCGCGGGTCATTTGCTGGCAATTTCCTCTTGTGCTCAAACATCTCAGAGACAGACAACTCAACCGTAGCACTGCACACCGAAGGGCTGTTGGTTGTTGTGTTTGATGAACACTGGGAGACCTCAAGAGCACTAGTCCGGAAAGTGACAGTGTCAGCATCGTCTGATGTTTGTGAATGTTGTGAACCACGCAATGGCTGGGCTACTGCTGCTGCTGAGGCGGGTCTGGTGGTGAGTCTGGTGAACCCAAGGGAGGCAGTGTTGCTGGTGGTACGGTGGTACCCTGTCCTGCCGCGTTTGCCCACAGAGTGGGATGTTTGGATAGAATGTGGCGGCTCATGCTGGTGGTGGAGAGGTTGTTAATACTTTTCCCCCTGCTCAGGCGGGTCTTGCACACCTTGCAAATCGCCATGGTAACATCCTCAGTGCAGTCTTCAAAGAAAGCCCAGACTTTAACTGGCTGAGGACTCGGACCTCGTGCGTGATGTGCTGGTGCTGCTTAACCCACTGCTGGACGCTTGAGAGGTCATCCAAGTAATTATCTGGTCCTGTTCTTTTGGATCTGTGAGGGTTGTTGTCCTGGACAACATGGGCAGTATTGAGTGGGTTTTCTTGGGTGCTCCCCTGTGGCCTGTACGTGAACCGTCAGGGGAAACACCTCTTCCCTTGCCCCTCCCTCTTTCACCGGATTTCTTCCTCATTTCACTTAAAGTACACGCTGACTGGCAGCAGTACAGTGGCAGTACAGAAATGCTATACAGTGGTGGGTGAGCGGTGTACCACTATTGTCAGCAGTGACACAGAGCACAATGCTATACAGTGGCGGGTGAGCGGTGTACTACTGTTCCCAGCAGACACAGAGTGGAAGTAAACACAATGCTATATAGTGTGGCTGAGCCGTGTACACAGAGTGGCATTAAACACAATGCTATATAGTCTGCTATATAGTCACCCCGAACAGGGTGATGTTCTGCAGAACCCGAACAGTGGCAAACACTGTTCGCCCAACACTACTGGGAGGGATCGCAGATTTTAGTACCTAAACACACGATACAACATGTTTTCCGGGGTCGGACTCTGAGGCACATACAGATGGTCCCGATCATCATCCTCATCATACAACTCTTCTCCTGAGTCTGACCCACCCACCACCTCTGCCACCCCAACATCCCCAGACACAGACCCCTCATCGTCCTCAACATTAACTTGGGATGCTGGCCTGAGCCAGACCTCCTCCTCCACATCAGGCCCCATCATCTCCTCAATGGCAGCCCTCATTAATCGCTCTGGCGACGGACTGATGGACACAACGTTCTCCTCCGGGGAGGGCTGCTGCTGACCACTGGCTGCTGGGGTGGATGTTATAGCTTGCGTGGGGCGTTGGCTGTTGCTGTTGTTGGGAGTGCTGCTCACAGCGGAGGTCTCTGGGGAACTCATGTTGAGCTCATATAGTGGTTGACGGTGAGTGGAGTATTACTGATCCCAGCAATATACACACTGACTGGCAGAGTACGCAATGCTATATAGTGTGGCTGAGCGGTGTACACAGAGTGGCAGTAAACACAATGCTATATAGTCTGGCTGAGCGAGCGGTGTACTACTGTTCCCAGCAGAATCAGAGTGGCAGTAAACAATGGTATATAGTCTGGCTGAGCGGTGTACACAGAGTGTCAGTAAACAATGGTATATAGTCTGGCTGAGCGGTGTACACACAATGCTATATAGTCTGCTATATAGTGTCAGTTAACAATGGTATATAGTCTGGCTGAGCTAGCGGTGTACTACTGTTCCCAGCAGAATCAGAGTGGCAGTAAACAATGGTATATAGTCTGGCTGAGCGGTGTACACAGAGTGTCAGTAAACAATGGTATATAGTCTGGCTGAGCGGTGTACACACAATGCTATATAGTCTGCTATATAGTGTCAGTTAACAATGGTATATAGTCTGGCTGAGCTAGCGGTGTACTACTGTTCCCAGCAGAATCAGAGTGGCAGTAAACAATGGTATATAGTCTGGCTGAGCGGTGTACACAGAGTGTCAGTAAACAATGGTATATAGTCTGGCTGAGCGGTGTACACACAATGCTATATAGTCTGCTATATAGTGTCAGTAAACAATGGTATATAGTCTGGCTGAGCGAGCGGTGTACTACTGTTCCCAGCAGAATCAGAGTGGCAGTAAACAATGGTATATAGTCTGGCTGAGCGAGCGGTGTACTACTGTTCCCAGCAGAATCAGAGTGGCAGTAAACAATGGTATATAGTCTGGCTGAGCGGTGTACACAGAGTGTCAGTAAACAATGGTATATAGTCTGGCTGAGCGGTGTACACACAATGCTATATAGTCTGCTATATAGTGTCAGTAAACAATGGTATATAGTCTGGCTGAGCGAGCGGTGTACTACTGTTCCCAGCAGAATCAGAGTGGCAGTAAACAATGGTATATAGTCTGGCTGAGCGGTGTACACAGAGTGTCAGTAAACAATGGTATATAGTCTGGCTGAGCGGTGTACACACAATGCTATATAGTCTGCTATATAGTGTCAGTAAACAATGGTATATAGTCTGGCTGAGCGAGCGGTGTACTACTGTTCCCAGCAGAATCAGAGTGGCAGTAAACAATGGTATATAGTCTGGCTGAGCGGTGTACACAGAGTGTCAGTAAACAATGGTATATAGTCTGGCTGAGCGGTGTACACACAATGCTATATAGTCTGCTATATAGTGTCAGTAAACAATGGTATATAGTCTGGCTGAGCGAGCGGTGTACTACTGTTCCCAGCAGAATCAGAGTGGCAGTAAACAATGGTATATAGTCTGGCTGAGCGGTGTACACAGAGTGTCAGTAAACAATGGTATATAGTCTGGCTGAGCGGTGTACACACAATGCTATATAGTCTGCTATATAGTGTCAGTAAACAATGGTATATAGTCTGGCTGAACGAGCGGTGTACTACTGTTCCCAGCAGACACAGAACAGTACACAGAATGCTATATAGTGTGGCTGAACGAGCGGTGTACCACTGTTCCCAGCAGACACAGAACAGTACACAGAATGCTATATAGTGTGGCTGAACGAGCGGTGTACCACTGTTCCCAGCAGACACAGAACAGTACACAGAATGCTATATAGTGTGGCTGAACGAGCGGTGTACTACTGTTCCCAGCAGACACAGAACAGTACACAGAATGCTATATAGTGTGGCTGAACGAGCGGTGTACCACTGTTCCCAGCAGACACAGAACAGTACACAGAATGCTATATAGTGTGGCTGAACGAGCGGTGTACCACTGTTCCCAGCAGACACAGAACAGTACACAGAATGCTATATAGTGTGGCTGAACGAGCGGTGTACTACTGTTCCCAGCAGACACAGAACAGTACACAGAATGCTATATAGTGTGGCTGAACGAGCGGTGTACTACTGTTCCCAGCAGACACAGAACAGTACACAGAATGCTATATAGTGTGGCTGAACGAGCGGTGTACTACTGTTCCCAGCAGACACAGAACAGTACACAGAATGCTATATAGTGTGGCTGAACGAGCGGTGTACCACTGTTCCCAGCAGACACAGAACAGTACACAGAATGCTATATAGTGTGGCTGAACGAGCGGTGTACTACTGTTCCCAGCAGACACAGAACAGTACACAGAATGCTATATAGTGTGGCTGAACGAGCGGTGTACTACTGTTCCCAGCAGACACAGAACAGTACACAGAATGCTATATAGTGTGGCTGAACGAGCGGTGTACTACTGTTCCCAGCAGCGACACACAATGACTGGGGGGGACCCTGGCTAGCGTGGCTGGAGCGCGAACTACCCTGCCTGCCTACCCAAAGCTAAACCCACAGACAAATGGCGGAGATATGACGTGGTTCGGGTATTTATTTACCCGAACCACGTGACAGTTCGGCCAATCAGAGCGCGTTCGGGTCCGAACCACGTGACCCGTTCGGCCAATCACAGCGCTAGCCGAACGTTCGGGGAACGTTCGGCCATGCGCTCTTAGTTCGGCCATATGGCCGAACGGTTTGGCCGAGCACCGTCAGGTGTTCGGCCGAACTCGAACATCACCCGAACAGGGTGATGTTCTGCAGAACCCGAACAGTGGCGAACACTGTTCGCCCAACACTAGTCCCCATGTGTCCCCTTCTGTCTCCCATGTGTCCCATTCTTTTCCCCATGTGTCTCCTTCTGTCCCCCATGTGTCCCTCCTGTCCCCATTGTGTCCACTTCTGTCCCCATTGTGTCCACTTCTGTCCCCGTGTGTCCTTCTCTGCTCCTGTTTGTTCTACTCTGCCCCCTGTTTGTTCTACATTCCCACCTCCTGTGTCCACTGGAAGGAGGACGTGGTCGTGCGGTAGTGAGTGGTGGAACGCTTCCCATAGGTTGCATATTATAGCGGTGACACGCCTAGGATACACAGACGTCTGGGTAAATTAATCCCCCTATCCCTTGGTCACAGATGCAGTAATTAATCTTCATTAGAATTCCGAATTTGTGTACTTCAGTATCGGAAGCCCATCCCTGTCCCTGACATCACAGCAGGTCGGCGGCTCTGTCATAAATCAGGGACTCCATGTATTTGGCATCTAAGATGCAGGAACTTTTTCTCCCCCTTTTTGTGGGAGAAAAAGTGTGTCTTATGTGCTGAAAAATACAGTAATAAATTTCACTGTTAAAAAAAGTTAGCATTTGAGTCACAAAAAAGTTATTTATTCCTTAGGAGAGTTAGGGCTAGGGGTGATTGCTATTCAATAGCTTTATCTCTGTATACACACACACACAAACACACACACGCACGGTGAGAAACTCTTGAACTGTACATAAAATGTATTCCTTTTTTCCCCAAAGGGAATGACTGCCCCTCAAGACTTCGGTGTGCGCAGAGGTATGTTGCCCATTGAATAATATCCCCTCTATGGTATGATGCTGTACATATCCATGTCTGTGTCCTGGAAACACGGGGGATTTGGCCTCCGCGTGAACTTTGCATACTCAGGTAAGCTATAGTGCTGGTTTTCCATACTGTATAACAAATTGCTTGAACACTGAGGAAATAAAATAAGAAATAATGGTGTAAGCCAGTGACATCATGGTCTGTAAATATCATCACCTCATTCAATCTGCAGGACAACATGATTGTTATCACTAAAACACATTATTCATAGAATTTCTGGTTTGTTGTCCATCACAACCAATCAGATTTTATCCACTGATCAGACACTGCTGGATTCTGATTAGAAAAACAGAAACTCTGCCACAATAACTGTAAAAAAAATGCAGACTTTAAAGCAGTGTTTAATGTGAGTCTGAAGCATAAATTAAACAAATAAAAAACAGATACCTAAGGAGAGGAAAGGCTCTGGGTCCTACAGAGCCTTCCTGTTCCTCCAATGGTCCCTGCGTTATAGCGCTGGCTCCCCCATTAGCAGTTTCCGACCGATGGGAGCCCAAGTGCTCCTGAAGATGAGCCTCTCCGTACTGTGCATGCATGAGTGTGTGGGAATGCGTGCTTGCGCATGCGCAATATGGAGTGGCACGTCTTCAGGAGCACTCAGGCTCCCGAAGATTGTGGAAACCTACCACTGCAGCAGAAGTGAGCTGTCTCTAACTCATCGGTCGGAGACTGCAAACCGGGGATTCATCACTGGAACGCAGGGACAGTAGGAGGAACTGGAAGGCTCTATAGGACCCAGAGCTTTCACTCTCCTTAGGTGAGTATCTGTTTATTTTTTTTATGCTTCAGTCTCCCTTTAAAGTTCTCTGGTGCACTGACTCTACATCAGCTTCTTACTCACTAAGAAAATCATAATTTCCTATTAGTCTGTAACTAGCTTTGTTCACAGTGGCGCGTTGCGGCATTTTTGCAACACGTCTTGTCTCACTGCAATGCATCAGTCACAGTGTAGCGGGTCCATTGCACGTCAACGGTGTGCAGCATGCAGTTCATTACCGCAAAACGTGCACATGACAGTGAAGCTTACTTCTTCATTGACTGTATACTTCACCATAAGTGAACGCAACGCATGAAAACGTGTGGTGCTGCTCTCCCGTTCCATTCCTGCTGTTTCGGGGAACACAACACCCACTGTGAACCTAGCCTCAGGTGCAGGAAGTGAAATTGTGTCAGCCAGCAAGGCATCAAGATTTTATATTGTAATAAAAAATAATAATAATTATAACAACAATAACAGCATCATATAAAGTGGTAAAAAATACAAAAATTAAATGTTACCGGAAGTTCTTCCAAAGGGCGAAATGGAACGGGATCTGAATCTGTGGATCATAATCCAAAGAGCAATAGTGAACCAAATAGGGTGACTAGTAATGCAAAAACAAATTCTAGTGCAAATATAATAGCAACATAATTACATATATTACAATTATCCATCCATAAAATTATTTATAGATGTTCTTATATGAAAGTCACCTCACTTAACACATGGAAGGCAGCAACTTTTAAAGGGACCCTGAGCAGAGGCATACATTGAAAATCTGGACTTAACTAGAGCTTCCTCCAGCCCCTGTAGCCCCCACGAGGTCCCCCGGCATTTGTTTGGTCCCTTCCATGGTCTTGCTGGCGCATCAATCTAGTCAGGGATATATTAGTAGATCATATAGTCAGCATGACCTTGGTCAGCAGGGTATAAATTTAAAGGGTATTAATTTTAAGGGTACTTTAGACAAACCGAATTATACCAGAATTATTAATCTACACTTGGAAATCTCCATGCTCATCTGTACTGACCTCATGACACTCTTCTCTTCCAGGTATGCAACTGATTGAATTTCCTGGCTGTATGCTTAAAATCTAAATTCTGCATCAATCTGCTTTATTGGTATGCAACTGATTGAATTTCCTGGCTGTATGCTTAAAATCTAAATTCTGCATCAATCTGCTTTATTGGTATGCAACTGATTGAATTTCCTGGCTGTATGCTTAAAATCTAAATTCTGCATCAATCTGCTTTATTGGTATGCAACTGATTGAATTTCCTGGCTGTATGCTTAAAATCTAAATTCTGCATCAATCTGCTTTATTGGTATGCAACTGATTGAATTTCCTGGCTGTATGCTTAAAATCTAAATTCTGCATCAATCTGCTTTATTGGTATGCAACTGATTGAATTTCCTGGCTGTATGCTTAAAATCTAAATTCTGCATCAATCTGCTTTATTGGTATGCAACTGATTGAATTTCCTGGCTGTATGCTTAAAATCTAAATTCTGCATCAATCTGCTTTATTGGTATGCAACTGATTGAATTTCCTGGCTGTATGCTTAAAATCTAAATTCTGCATCAATCTGCTTAATTATAAGTGTTATTAATTGAGGCTTCTTCCTGTGTTACCATTTGCCTTCTTCATTTCATTAGTCACAATTTGCATATCTTTAGACTGGCCCTCCCCCTGTGTGGCTAGAGTCTAGTGTCTAGTATATTCACAGCTGCAAGCAGTCTGCTTGTTAGCATCAATCTAGTCAGGGATATATTAGTAGATCATATAGTCAGCATGACCTTGGTCAGCAGGGTATAAATTTAAAGGGTATTAATTTTAAGGGTACTTTAGACAAACCGAATTATACCAGAATTGAGCCAGAAGGGAACAGAAGTGAACTAACACAGAACTCTGGGCTGTTGTTCATCTGCTGATTTTCTACACCCTGCATAGAAGTACCTTCAATACCATATTGAATATACACTAGCTAAATTTAAGCACTGCACACCCGCTTACCAAACTACTGATGGTTTCACCGTGCCTCACCAACCACACTACTGCTGATCTTCGCTAACTGCTCCACTGCTGAACTCCCTATCAGCTGATCCATCGCCGACCTCCAGACAAGCTACGTCATTACCAACCAGACACCCCATCTACCAATCACACACAGCTGGATTTTTTTTTTTTTTTTGCCATCATTGATGTTCTGCCAACTTCACTGCTGATCTCCTGTGGACTACTCCTTACCAGATTGATTAGTGATGCAACTTTGCTGAACCCCTTCAGCCACATCATTGGTGACATTTATCTCATCTTGGTCTAACTGCTGTCCCCCTGTCTATGCTTCCACTCTCCACACCCCATCCTACCTTATCCCATCAGTACAAAATGTTCCCTCCTATTCACTCCCTTACCCCTCCACCATTTCCAAGCTATCTCCCTCCCCATCTCGCTCTCCCCCATCACCACATGCTCTACCTCCACCTCCTTCTACACCTTGTCCCCCTTCTGTTTCCCCGCACCCTCTCCCCTTTTGTCCTTAGACTCCCTTTTGGCCCTCAACCCCCATGCACCTCCCTTCCCTCCCCCCCAAACTCTACCCACACACCCCCTCGGCATAACCTTATTCCTATCCATCCTACCCCTAGGCATTCGCTCCGTGTTTCCTGTGGCCTCTGGAATGCCAGGTCCACCCGCAATAAGCTGCTCTCTGGAACTCGCTCCCTCCAGCCACCGGACTCGCCCCTACCTTTAATACCTTCACACAAGCTCTCAAGACTCACCCTTTCATGCTCGCATACCCCCCTACACCAGCACCATAATATGTTCTGTTAGACACCCTCTCAACAGATACACCTATTGTCTCCACCCCCACCCTTTAGATTGTAAGCCTCTGGCAGGGCCATCTCCCTTAGTGTTTCCAGCTTGATTATGCAATCTTACTGACAATCACCCCTCTTGTGGACTAGAACAATCTCTACTTTGACCTATGACACTGTATTATCAAATCATTTGCATATCTTGTTTTGTTGTGAGTTTCCTGTATGTCCTACCTTGTATGTTAACCCTTTTATCTATTGTGCAGCGCTGCGTAATATGTTGGCGCTATATAAATACAATAAATAATAATAATAATAATTACCCGGCGCACACCTGGTATGTCATCACGCCGGTTTCCGTAAGCGTCCTGTACATGCATGTTTCAGGATGCTTACAGCGACCGGCGAGGACATGCCAGGTGTTGCCAGATTACCGGAACTGCCAGCGGGACCATGGAAGGGATGAGGAGGATGCAGGGGGACCTCGCGGGCTATGGGGGGCTGGAGAAAGCCCCAGGTAAGTCCAGATTTTCAATTTTTACCTCTGCTCAGGGTCCCTTTAATGGTAATTGGTGTCTACTTTCATAGTTTAAAATCAGCATCTAATGCAATCAGTAATTTTAGTTTTTTGGCAAGATAGTTATCATTAATACCATCCAGGGTTCACTCATACTATTCCAGGGCGTGTGTGCGTGACTGTGTGTGCGTCACTGTGTGTGTGTGACTGTGTGTGTGTGACTGTGTGTGTGACTGTGTGTGTGTGTGTGTGTGTGTGTGTGACTGTGTAAGTGTGACTGTGTGTGTGTCACTGTGTATGACTGTGTGACTGTGTGGGTGTGTGTGTGTGTGAGACTGTGTGTGTGTGACTGTGTGTGTGAGTGACTGTGTGTGTGTGTGTGTGTGTGTGTGTGTGTGTGTGTGTGTGTGTGTGTGACTGTGTGTGTGTGACTGTGTGTGTGACTGTGTGTGGGTGTGTGTGACTGTGTGTGTGTGACTGTGCGTGACTGTGTGTGTGCCCCTGACTGTGTGTGTGTGTGTGCGTGACTGTGTGTGTGCGTGCGTGACTCTGTGTGTATGACTGTGTTTGTGTGTGTGACTGTGTGTGTCTGCCCCTGTCCCTATCATGTGCTTTACTGCAAGTGTAACTGTGTGTGTGTGTGTGTGTGACTGTGTTTGTGTGTGACTGTGTGTGTGTGACTATGTGTGTTTGACTGTGTGTGTGTGACTATGTGTGTTTGACTGTTTGACTGTGTGTGTGTGTGTCTACCCCTGTCCCCATCGTGTGTTTTACTGCAAGTGTAACTGTGTGTGTGTGTGTGTGTGTGTGTGTGTGTGTGTGTGTGTGTGTGTGTGTGTGTGTGTGTGTGTGTGTGTGTGTGTGTGTGTGTGTGTGTGTGTGACTGTGTGTGACTGTATGTGTGTGACTGTGTTTGTGTGTGACTGTGTGTGTGTGACTGTGTGTGTGTGACTGTGTGTGTGTGTGACTGTGTGTGTGTGACTGTGTGTGTGTGACTGTGTGTGTGTCTACCCCTGTCCCTATTGTGTGTTTTACTGTAAGTGTAACTGTGTATGTAAAGCTTTGTGTATGTGTGTGTCCATTGTTTGTGTTTCTGTCTGGAAGTCTTAAGGTGGCTACACACAATAAAATAAAATGATCCAATCTTACAGCAATTTTACACATTTTTATTGTATTAAGGTGGCCACACACAATACATTAAAATGATCCAATCTTACAGAAATTTTATAAAACGATTGGATGTACAGAAAATCTAAAGCTTTTTTTTTTTTAAATTAATTTGTTTCTTAATTTATTGAAATATGATAACAGAGGCGCCAAGCAGAATAAAATTAGTTAAAATTGTTAAAAAGGGGGAAGTGGGTGGACTCACCTCCCTTCTGAAAAAAATGGCCGGACAATGGACAGGTTACTTACAGTCTAAAGTAACATTTATTGGAGTTACTAATAAATGTTACTTTAGACTGTAAGTAACCTGTCCATTGTCCGGCCATTTTTTTCAGAAGGGAGGTGAGTCCACCCACTTCCCCCTTTTTACCAATTTTAACTAATTTTATTCTGCTTGGCGCCTCTGTTATCATATTTCAATATCATCTAGTCCACCCTTGGTGGAGGGGTGTATCCCCATTTTCTCCTATCTACAGAGAGCGACTTTTTAACCTGAGCGGGGTCAGGTTACAATTCTCCCCGCCGGCCTTTCCCGTGGTTGCCTTTGTGGCGACACACCCTTGTGAGTATAATCATCTCATTTATTCACAACAGACCTCTCCATATTAACATACTGCACCATATTGGGCTCTCGGTTTCTCCCCCATTTTCAAGCTTGTTTCTTAATTTGTTCCAGAAATCGATTGGGAATGTTTAAGCAAATTGAATGGTGTAGGGTAATTGCCAATTTCTTAATGTAGAGATGCAACCAATTTTTTTTTTATAATTGGGGAAAAAATGGAACACTGATGTTGTATTACCACGTTCATGGAATAAAGATAAAGTGGATATAAATCTGTTTGGGGTCGGGTCCTATGTGAATTTCTGCATGCTATGGACTATTGAATGAGAGGCTTGATGGACCTCTTGCCCTATTAGGACTCTCCGTGATTTGCCATCACGTATCCCTGGGGCTGGTGGACTCCTAATTTACACTTATGGGTACAGAGGGGGACACAGAAGGGACAGAAGAGGAAACGGGGACAGAAAGGTACAGGAGATGACATGCGGAGAGAGGGGGACACAGAAGGGATAGAAGAGGTCACAGGAGGGACAGAAGGGGACACAGGAGGGACAGAATAGGTCACAGGAGGGACAGAAGGGGACACAGCAGGACAGAAAAGGACAAGGGGACAGAGGAGGGAACAGAAGGTAAAAGGGGGACACAAGAGGCACATAGTAATGGGGGGGGGGGACATCCACAAGATTCCCCTGTACCATGGACGCACAAGGTTTAGTATATTATATTTTTATTCCTTGGATTTTGCCCGCTAAACTTAGGTGTGTCTTATGGTCAGGAGCGTTGTGTGGTCTGAAAAAACAGTACTTGGCTTAAATTGTACCTGAAGGGATGAAAAAAAAGTTCCTCAAATGGGTCTTTACTTCAGTAGAGGGAAGCCTGTGGATGAGCCAGAGGCTTCCTCTGTCCCTGTCTCCTCCTCAGGGACGGATCTAGACCAAGTTGCGCCTGGGGCAAGGTCAGGTTTTGGCGCCTAAGCTGCCATTCCCCATCCAGTTTTGGCACCTAAAGGTCAGGTTTTGGCGCCTAAAGATCAGGTTTTGGCGCCTAAACTGCCATTCCCCATCCAAATTTTGCCGCCTTTTTAAGAATTCAACAAACTGCGCCTGGGGCAAGAGACCCGTCTGCCCCCCCCCCCCCTAGATCAATCCCTGCTCCTCCTCCACTCCAGTGCTGGGCCCCACCGAACCTCTTTGACAAGGGGCTGTCAAGGAGTTCCCACAACTGTGCTCTCATCCATGTACTTGCGTGGCTGTATTGCACAGGATGCATTGTGCCTGTGCAGTAGCACAAAAAGTGAGCCAGAACAGCTGCCTGCTATTGGGCAGATGTCAGCCCTCCTGCACATTGTGGCCACACTTCATGGGCGGGAGCACGGCTGCAAGCTTCCAGGGCACCCCAGTGACCAGCATGTTCTTGAGGAGGACATAGGAAGCCGTTGGAGGATCCAGAGGCTTTCCTCTACCTAGGTAAGTATCTCATTTTCTATCCAAAGGAACTCACAGGTTTGCTTTAAAGAGAATCTGTATTGTTAAAATCGCACAAAAGTAAACATACCAGTGCGTTAGGGGACATCTCCTATTACCCTCTGACACAATTTCGCCGCTCCTCGCCGCATTAAAAGTGGTTAAAAACAGTTTTAAAAAGTTTGTTTATAAACAAACAAAATGGCCACCAAAACAGGAAGTAGGTTAATGTACAGTATGTCCACACATAGAAAATACATCCATACACAAGCAGGCTGTATACAGCCTTCCTTTTGACTCTCAAGAGATCATTTGTGTGTTTCTTTCCCCTTGCAGTTCTCATGCACTGAAGTTTCAGGCTGCTCGTTTCTTCCTGCAAACAGCTTTGCCCTTGTTTGTAATTCTTCAGTATGTGAAAGCCCAGCCAGCTCAGAGGACGATTTATCCAGCTTGTAAAAGATAAGAGAGAAGAGAGAAGCTGCTCTAATCCTAAATAATACACAGGCAGAGTACATAGAGGGGCCTGGAAGGGGGAGTTCATAGCAGAACCACAACACTGAAGAACTTGGCAGCCTTCCAGACACAGGCTGACAAGTCTGACAAGAGAGAGATAAGTTGATTTATTACAGAGACTGTGATAGCAGAAAGTGCTGCAGTAAGCCAGAACACATTAGAATAGCTTTTGGAACTTGTAGGATGATAAAAAACAGGATGCAATTTTTGTTACGGAGTCTCTTTAAAGCTAAGCACACATGCGATAATTGTCTTGCAGCAGGGATCGCGAAATGAGTGGCCTCATCACTAGCCTTAAGGCTAGCCTTAGTTCTGTTGCTAGGGTGGACTGATGAGTGGTGGTGGTGGTGTTGGTGGTGGTGTGTGGGGGGGGGGGGGGGTGAAGGGGGGAACAACAGAAACAAAGCAATTGGAGCTGCTCAGGTGTCAAGATCATTGAAGAATACCTAAAGTAAAAATGATAGAGCCTGTCATAACAGATCAGGCTTAAATACTTACCTGATCCTGTATCATTGGGTCACACTTTGCTCCCCTCCTCAGGTACGCAGTCGTGGCCATGTTTCTGAAGTCTGCTGAAGCTCTTTGGAAACAGCCAACTGCGTTGCTGCAGCCCAGCCCATCTCGACAGCCACAGTGGCTGCTGAGCTGGAGGTGGGCCATAGCAACAAAGATGGGTGTGGTCAGAGCCTCGGTGGTGATTAAAAAAAAAATCACCCTGTCCGCATCTCTGAATGGTAGGGAGCAGCAATTACCGTACCTGTTTGTAAGGTTGACATCAGAACAGGTAAGTATTGAAGCCTAACACCCTCCCAATCCTCCATCATTAAGGCAGGCCCTATCATTTTTACAGATGGTACTCTGTAAGTATATGAAAGTAGGATCATTAAGTGATGTGTCAGGTAGTCACTGAACACACACTAGGTGAGTGAACAATTGTCAGCCAAAGTGGTCATTATCGCCTGTTTCTTCCAACTTTGGATGGGTGGGGCAGTGGGTGGAAGTAGAGGGGGTGGGCGGGCATCCCTCCAATGGCAGGCAGGGGGCAGGCAAAAGATATTATATTACATACCAATACAGGTTAACGCTGAAAAATACGTGTAGGGCACCGAAAGATCTGAAGCCGAGACATCATTTTTACAGAGCAGCATTATCAGAATCAGAATCAGAATCATCTTTATTCGCCAAGTGCGACACAGGGTGCCACACCCGGAATTAGAGCCATCCTAATAAATTCATAACACAATAAAGAACATTTATAAATAACTAGTACAAAGGCCTGCCCGTTGAAAAACTGGCGGGGATTCAAACACATACTAATCCCTCTTAATGGTTTGCTCTGAATAAGCCACACCCCTGCAAAGCAGGCAGCAAATAGCAAGGCTTATTGCCCTGCAGTGCCCAGGTGATTGGCTAGGGAGCCGCAGGCAGCAACTTGTCACACATGATTGTAGGAGGAGGGATTGAATAAGACCCTTAGTGACTGTCCTCTGTCCTGCGCCCCAGATGCTACGCCCGTTGACAGATGTTCTCCTTTGCCCTTCCCTCCCCCAAGTCTCTGAGCTGTGGGTGGGACAATTTTTTCAGAAATTAAGCACAGGGCATTTTAGCAAACAGAGGCGGTCCACCCATGATGCCAACTGAACAGCTTGTGTCAGTGGGCGTCCTCCATGGGGCGGCATCCTGCCCTTACAAGTTTACCTCAGGCAGAAACAAGTCTAGTACTTCCTGTATATGTGGTGCTACTGGAGCCACTTTCCTGTCACTGCGGACCTGCGGGTCACCGCTGATCTGAGGTCTAGGGGATCCGGGGACTGTCGTGGGAGAAGGCGGCCGCTTACTCAGAAGGTAAACGAGCAGTGGCCTGGGAGGGAAGGGTACAGGCTGGCTACCTATTGGGAGCACCTACCTGACTAACCATTACGGGACAACTATACCTGGGTAACCATTACCGAGGGCACCTATACCTGGCTAACCTATACTGGGGGAACCTACATCTGGCTACCTATATATATATTGAGATGGCCCAAATGCATTGCCAACGAGCACTGGGC
The DNA here is from genome assembly GCF_040937935.1 of Hyperolius riggenbachi. Taxonomy (NCBI): domain Eukaryota; kingdom Metazoa; phylum Chordata; class Amphibia; order Anura; family Hyperoliidae; genus Hyperolius; species Hyperolius riggenbachi. Next base: position 59,996,701 of record NC_090654.1, read on the forward strand.
GATATTCGACCCGCCCCATACATCATCATTGGGCTAAACTTTGACCCCTTACATCACAGTCAGCAGGCACATAGGAGCCAATAAGCCTGCATAGCCTCACGGATACTACCCTCTATAAAAACGCACTTGCGCCTGCTATGTTCTAGTCTGACTTCGTCTGGAATAGTGAGAGGGAGGGGCAGAGCTTGCTGGAGATAGGGAATGCATTAGCTCGGCCTGTTCATTTTGATTCTCACTAACTGACTTGCTCTTAAAGCACCCCAAACAGCCCTTCTGAGAGCTACTTCATCCTTCTGCTGTTTTTGTGTGTGTGACACTCCAGTGCCCACTATTATAATTGGAAAACAAGAAATACTAAATTGAGAGCCCCCAATAGTGTATTATTGATGATGGTGGATAAATTATAGCAGCAAATTGAACTATACTCAAAAGTGTGGGTTGCCAAAGTTCAGGCAACCACTATATGCACTTGAGGGGATATTAGACCTGTCCCCACTCAGGTTAAGAAGTTGCTCGCCGTAGAAGGAAACAAGGGTGTGCACACCCATCCACCAGGTGGATCACAATAGCGTACAGAAGTAACAGAGGCGCCAATAGGATAAAATATCATAAATTTAAAACAAAATAAGATGGGGGGTAAGGGTGGACTTCCCTCCCCAGGACAAACAACGATTCTATGTGATCAAAAGTTTAAATTCTTACTCCAGAAATATGCAACGCATTTCACAGGTCTCAAGCCCACTTCCTCAGGCAAAAATACAACATGAGTAACTTAGAAGTGTGTGTATAAAGCACAGAGGCGCTGTGTATAAACAGAGGCGCTGTGCTTTATACACACACTTCTAAGTTTCTCCTGTTGTATTTCTGCCTGAGGAAGCGGCCTTGAGACCCGTGACACGCGTTGCATATTTTTGGAGTAAGAATTAAAACTTTTGATCATATAGAATCATTGTGTTTGTCCTGGGGAGGTAAGTCCACCCTTACCCCATCATATATTGTTTTAAATTTATGATATTTTATCCTGTTGACGCCTCTGTTACTTCTGTCCACTATTATAATTGTCTGTCACATTTGACGCAAGTAGAATGGTACTCCAGGGCCTCTGTTATCACTGTATTGTGTTTGACCTGTTGCATATCTCAGTGTCTGTCTGATACTCCACAGACAGAGCCCACTGGCACTGACCCACACCTGTGCCCACTTCTAGTGATATAATTGTGTGCCACATTACACAAGCAGAGTACTATCACAACTGCTCCAGGGCCTCTCTTATCACTGTATTGTGTTTGACCTGTTGCATTTCCCAGTGTCTGATACTTCACAGAGGCCAGTGGCACCCATTTACAGCTGTGCCCAATGCTGATAAATAATTGTGTGCCACATAAGACACAATCAGAGTAATAATACTCCAGTGCCTCTGTTATCACTGTATTGTGTTTGAAGTATTGTGTATCTCTGTGTGTGACACTACACAGCCCACTGGCACCCAGAGCTGTGTTTAATGTTATTTCTTCCCTTTAGGGATTAAAACCTGACTCTGCTTCAACTACATAATTTTTGGTTGGACTTTTGGCATGGATCTCCCTCCGGCATGTCCCTGTCCAGGTGTTAGACCCTTTGAAACAAGTTCCCCATCACTTTTGTGGCCAGAAACAGTCTTTGTAGGATTTTAAAATTGCCTGCCCATTGAAGTCTATGGCGGTTCACGCAAACTCAAACTTTTCTGGAAGTTTGTCTCAGGCAGCAAAAAGTCAGCAAAAAGTCCAGAAGTCCAGAAGTCTGGGGCATCCAGCAGTCCACCTGGGACAATGTTTGAAAAAGGTTAGAAGAGACCCAAAATTACAAGCTGTAACAGACGTAGGGGCAGCTGCGGCGAACAGCACCGCCGCCACAGCTGCCTCTTTGCCCCTGCCCGTCCCTCCGGCGTCTAGGACGCCGAGGACGGGACTGTCGTTTGCAGATAAGGTCGCTGTCTTGCGCGGGCGCGCGCACAGACGGGACCTTTATGCTGGGAGGAGGCTCTTCAGCTGATCTGCTGGTCGGCTGACATCAGAAGAGACTCACGGCGCCCCGGATTGGCTGATTGCAGGGGACGTGCCTGTGAGGTCTCCTCTGCTTCTTAAGCCTCTGGGCTTCAGTTCTTCCCTGTCTGCGGTCGTGAATACTATGTGTTAGCGCTCAGACCTTAGACTAGTATCCGGTGTGCTTTGATCTGGGAGGAAACCAGGGATTTCACACAAGACTAGGACTATTGTATATTGTTATATTGATTACCTGTGTATGACTGGCTATACTCTGACTTCGCATTCGCTTACTGATTCTGTACTTCTGCCTATCTGCCTACCGTTACTGTACCTCGGCCTGTTTACTGATTACCCTTCTGCCTCACGATTCTGTACTGATACTTACCTCTCTGTTGCCGAACCATGCCTGTCTGACCTCTCTACTCACCAGTGGGCCCTTGCCACGGGTGAGGTGTTCTATACCCACCAGCTCCACTGGTGAGGTGTTGCCTAGTGACTGATAGTACCTTCCCAGCTCCTCTGTAAAGGTCTAGCCAAAACTATCCAAGTCACCTGTAATACCTTTCCAGCTCCTCTGGAAAGGTCTAGCCTAGCTATTCAATTCCTGTTAAACTACTTCCTTGCCAGCTCCTCTAGTAAGGACTAGTCAGCCTATTTCTGTATCCTCCTAGTTAGACCTTTCCAGCCCCTCTGGAAAAGGTCTGTGTTATTATTTGTCTGATTTATTATTGGTCTCTTACCAGCTCCCCTGGTATAGACCAGCATTACTATTTTCTGTACCCTCTCTGTTAGTACCTTCTCCAGCTCCTCTGGTAAGGTCTCGCAAAACTATTAAAGTTATGGTTGCACCAAACACTACTCACACAGTCTGTGTCAGCTATACTGGTATTATTGGTGATTCTGCAGATCGCCTAATAATCAGGTATAGTGTCTGTATTATTGGTGATACTGCAGATCCCCTAATAATCAGACGTCCGAGTTATAAGATCCAACCGTTACACAAGCATTTTTATCAGGTAAAATGTTGTTCTCTGCCTACTGTATTTAGACATTGAGCTGCTACATGGTGAAGAAAGTGTGAAATAAATATTTCAGTGCTATAATGTGACAGTGAACGTCCCACTGATGTACTGTATAAGGAACTTAGAGGCATATGACAGAGCTCAAAAAGCAGGAAGAGGAAGTGGAGAGAGTCACATCAGGAAGCTGATAGATGCGGGGTTATTTTTAATAGTGGTTCAGTTTTCTCTCACCTCTTCTATAATATATAAATAGGTAGGAAATAAAGTAGCTCAGTGGTTGTTACCAACACTAAAAGAGAAGTCAAAAGACAGTGTTAACAGCAAAGGGACTCATTGGCTGGTAGTGTTGTCAGCATTATGTGGGTAAGGATTCCTTCGATGGCGTGTTCTGTCCATTGCGGTGGAGCTGCAAACGGACAGTTCTGGCTTGTCAGCCTGCATTCGGTTGTGCATTCACAATGAGTCACATTGTCATTTGTAATTGTTCTGCAGTTCTGGGCAGCTCAAAATTTTGTCATCATTCCACCAATGTCTTACTACAGCTGAACTGCAGCCAGATAGCCCTGGATTTCCTGCATGCATGATGTTGCAAAGGACTGCATGCATTGGTACAGATAGTCTTTCAGCTAGCAAATGGTAACCAAGCCAGCTCAGGATTGAATGATTACCATTCAGCTGTGTGGAGATTTGCATGCTTGCATCCATTGGCTGATGCCAGCATAAAAGTCTGCCTCCCCTTTTAGACCTCACCCGTCATAGTTTCAGCTCTGTCTAAGCTGTTACTGGGTCCTTTTATACTGTGAAATATATTCCTTGTCTTGTTACTTTCTAGTTCAGTTATCTTGTGGAGCTACGATTATATATTTCCCACGGGGACATATATACATACTCCTTCTAGTGCAGAGAATTAGTATTGTTTGTATTGCCTAGTTAGTTCGCTGTATTGCTCCAGTCCAGATCTAGCTAGTCCTTGCTTATGTTATATATTGGTTCATCGCCAATATATACATATTCTAGTCAGCGTTAGTTATTTTCCTTGTATTCGTGTTACGGTGATATATCAGTGCCGCTAATATACACGTACTCGAACTGTTGCTATCCTGTGTTCAGCTGGTCAGTTTTTAGCACATTTCGGTAGTTGCACTTAGCGTGATCACCCGTGCATAGCTAGCCTAGTCCTGTCCTTGTGAGGTAGCCATTGCTGCGGTTGCTATTGGTTACCTCACTCTTCTCTTTGTGAATGCTTGCTGCCACTGAGGCAGTGACTAGATTAGTAAGCATTCATTCTGTCAGCCTCTGTCCTCCTAGTCCTGTCCTTGCGAGGTAGCCATTGCTGTGGTTGCTATTGGTTACCTCACTCCTGTCTTTGTGAATGTTTGCTGTCACCTAGGCAGTGACTAGATTAACAAGCATTCATTCTGTCAGCCTCTGTCCTCCTAGTTCTGTCCTTGCGAGGTAGCCATTGCTGCGGTTGCTATTGGTTACCTCACTCCTGTCTTTGTGAATGTTTGCTGTCACCTAGGCAGTGACTAGATTAACAAGCATTCATTCTGTCAGCCTCTGTCCTCCTAGTCCTGTCCTTGCGAGGTAGCCATTGCTGCGGTTGCTATTGGTTACCTCACTCTTCTCTTTGTGAATGCTTGCTGCCACTGAGGCAGTGACTAGATTAGTAAGCATTCATTCTGTCAGCCTCTGTCCTCCTAGTCCTGTCCTTGCGAGGTAGCCATTGCTGCGGTTGCTATTGGTTACCTCACTCCTGTCTTTGTGAATGTTTGCTGTCACCTAGGCAGTGACTAGATTAGCAAGCATTCATTCTGTCAGCCTCTGTCCTCCTAATTCTGTCCTTGCGAGGTAGCCATTGCTGCGGTTGCTATTGGCTACCTCCCTCCAGTCTGTCTTTTATCTGTCTGAATGTTTGCTATCACAAGAGCAGTGCAACATCACACTGCGCTGTCATTGCGTCTTATCAGAAGCCCAGAGCTGCAGTTGCTCTGGGCAGCCCGTGTAGCCTCTTCCATTATCCAGCTCTTAGCCTTGTTGTGCTGGGTGGTCAGAAAGTATGACCCCCCCAGCATTACAATGTGTACATATTGGCTGGATATATTAGTAGCAGATGGGTCCATTGGTTGAGAGTATTACCAGAAGAGGGATATAATGGGTAGATGTGTTACCAAATTATTAATCACAATTAACTCTTGTAGGAAAGATCTTTCTTCTATGAGAGTTAATTGTGATTAATAAAAAATGTTTTACTACAAGACCATAACATAGTTAATTGAACAGGTAAGTACACCTTTACATAACTCGCAACTGTCTCTTTTTCGGAGGGACGGTCCCTCTTTGGGAACCCAATCCCTATTTCTCCCTCATTTATCCATCTCTCAGGACTGACAGATCTGACAGATCTATAGTAGGATGCAAATTTCTGCAGGGGGGCCCGGTGGGGCCTAGTTACGCCCCTGCATGAGGACCATAAAGTGAGCCACTGTGTATAAAGTGAGACTCAAGCCTCAGCTGTAAATGCTGTTCCCCACATCCTTCCTCAGTATGCTGCTTCCACTGGCCAACTACCATCTGTAGTTATGTGAGAGAGGGAGGAAGAAAAAGTCACAATTTATGTCATGAGTCTCACTTCATAGACAGCAAACTAGAAGAGAAATAGGCAGGCACTCAGTAGACTGCAGATGTGATGGCTGTGGCTGTGATTAGCAACTCCAATCAAAACTACGTGCTCACGACAAAAGTCAAAACATTGCATCAATCTCAAGGAAGAAAAAAGCAAAAAATGTCTGGCACTGTAGTTTAATGCAAAAAGCAGCAGGTGTACATGCATATCAGTGGATGGTACACATAAACATGTCCAAAAACTGGTGGTACTTATTGTGCTCTGGTTGGAGTGGGGAGGCACTGTGGGCGCCAGTGGGTGCACGGCCTTACGATCGTTTCACAATGGGGTGAGCCTTGCTTCTTCGGAGGCCAAAAGTGCACGTTTGGCCTCCGAATGATGAATATGTAATGTGGAAAGCTGGTTTGGATGAGTCTCATGCTGGAATAAAAATAGCTGGCAGGAATATTTACAATCTGAGAAAGAGCCCAATCATGAATGTCAAACAAGAAAGTGGCAAAGCTGGTCTACTGCCTAATGCTAGGTACACACAACGCAATTTCCTGTTGGATCGATGGGTAATCTGACAGGAAGTGGCTTCATGTGTGTACATGTCCAAACTGCTCCCAGTCGATAACTGGATCCATTTTCTGATAATAACTTCCCAAAATCGATCCTGTTATCGATCGGGAGCCAATCCGACATGTTAGATATTGATTGGTGCGATCCCATCAATGGGTCAGAAAGTTACATTGTGTGTACCTAGCATAACAACAAGAAAACTTAAGTCATGCCATCTGCTCTAATGAACCATCTGCAAATTGATGGGAAAAAAGTAGCAGTTGTACTTGTAACCAGGGCCGGATTTGTACTTCTTACCGCCCAAGGCCGACTATTACCAGCCGCCCCAACCGAAACCGTATCCTACCACCTCTCTCCACACACACCCATCCAAAAAATTTTGGGCCGATGGTGTCCACTATTGGGGCTAGTGCCGAGGTCTCCATGGCAACGTGAAGTGAATCAATCATGTCACACGGGGGAACTGGTCAATCAAGCGATCTACAGGTGATGGGCGTGGTGGGAGCGTTCCACCACACACACATAGTCAAAAGTGGCTCACAATTGGACATTGTGTGGGGTCAGCAACACGTAAAAGTGAGTCCTGTACCCACTGCTGTCTCCAGGGTAACAGCGCTGGCCAATCAATAATTAAGAAATGGGTACTGTGAGAAGCTGCCTTCTGTATTCTGTACTATTTGCTGGTGCTGCCCCTGGTCCTTTCATCCCCCACACCAAGTGTGTGAGACCCGGCCTTCTGTAACTGCCTGGAGCTGCTGCTATGTCATTGGACTCTGGCTTTTTGCTAGTCACACACTGTTCACAAACATTTGGTTAACGGACTGCAGCTGCCTGTAGCACAGCACAGGCAGATGCCAGCTGGTACTAATAGTGCAGTTATCCTGACCACTTTCATTTGTTTGGACACTTGCAAATAATGCCCTGCAAATAATGCCCACTGTCTGCAGGCCGCCCCTTGTTTATCTGGTGCCCTAGGCCATGGCCTATGCGGCCTTGCCAGAAATCCGGCCATGCTTGTAACAGATTTCATCTTCCTGTGATGGAAGATCTCTGCAGATGGTGACTGCAGCCATGAGATTAAGATATGGTTGCTTGGTAGGAACTTATGGCAAATTTCGAAAATATACTACAGGATAGAGATGTCACCTTACCAACAAAGTTCAGGATAGCTAAAGATAGGGCTTCCCAGTAGTAACATGGCTGTGAAAGATGGACTTTAAATAAATATAGAAAATTTGATACATCTGAATAGTGGGTGTAGAGAAAACTACTAAGAGTTCCTTGGACTGCCAGTCGATCAAACCAGTTGATACTTAAAGCAATTAGGCCAGAATGTTCACCAGAAGGGCTGATACTACTGTTAAAACTCAGATACTTTAGTTACATAATGAGGAGACTCTTTGGAGAAATCCTCGATTCTTGATTCAGGGCAAAAAAAGACGACAGAGGCTAAGATGGATAAACAGCATATGTGAAGCTATGAACATGCCTGGGCAACAGCTGAAGGAAGCAGCAAAAGTTCATATGGTCACAAAGAATTGGAAGCACCTTAAAAAAATGAGGAAGAGGGAGATAAATCTACTCAATCTATTTGGATTTAAATATTGAACTGTATTAATGGGGATGGGCATATTGACTGGCAGTGTTAGGGCCCTTTTACACTTAATCAGTTGGTGTGCGTTAGTGTGCGTTAATGCGCGGTTTTCTATAGCAGTGCATTGGGAAGAAGATTTCAGTTAAAATGCGTTAAATGTAAAAGAGGCCATAGGAAAACATGGGCATTACTTTGAAAGTCATTTTTCTTTCCGTTTTAACTGAGAGCAACTGATTAAGTGTAAAAGGGCCCTTAGCAGTGGGGGAACCTTATTTTGTAGAGTTAGCAGGAGAGGAACAGTTTGGTGAGCATTGTTACCAGGAGAGGAGTATGTTGGTGTAACGATCGGTGTAACACAGAGAGGGTCTGATTACCGGTGAACTGCAGTATCACCGAGAATACAGAATATACCCGATTATTGATGATCTGCAGTATCACCGATAATCAGATATATCTACTAACCTCTGGACACCTGAGATAACAAGTGAGGTGCAACAGTAATACTTTGAGTATTGCACAGAAGTATGTTCCTTCCGTTGGCCTAGACTCTCCCGGGGGAGGAGCTAGGCTGAGAGTAGGAAGGACAGAGAGTGAGTGACACCAGTGAGAGGGTGTCACTAACAGGTCTGGGAACTGCCTCTAACAGTAAGGTCAGTTCTCGAGGTCGGCAAGCCAGGTCGTTAACACACAGACAGATAAGGTACAGATTCAGGAGACAGATACGGAATCCAATGAACAGGCAGGGTTTGGCAACGGAGTATCAGAATAGCAAGGTACAGAATCAGGATGCAAATACAGAGTCCAGGAACGAGCAGAGTTTGGCAACAGGATATCAGAGATAGCAAGGTACAGAATCAGAGTTCAGAGGAATGGTCAGGCAGGCAGAAGGTCATAACAAATAATACAGTTCAATATTCCTAACGCTAAGGTGTGAGGTCCGTGATCGTCAACACCTTTGGAAACTATGCTAGAACACAGATACAGACAAGGCCTGAGTGCTACCCAGTATATATACACCAGTGCTCTCCAGCACCTCCCTTAAGTGCTGGACCAATGAAAGTTGCTGCAATTGTCAGCTGACCGGCCTGGTCAGCTGACCATTCTCTGACTGCCATAAAGGCCCTGCCTCTCTGCGTGCGCACGCGTCCTCCTAAACCAGTGTGGACTATCAGTCCCAGCCACACCAGTCATGTGTTGTAATGTTGTAGCTGTATGGGATGCGGAATCCGCCGCCGCGCTGTCTGAGCGAGCGGCGTTTCCTCCGCATCCCACCTTACTGAGAGAAGCAGACCTATGCGTACAAACCGCCACGTCAGACGCGGCGGTTTCTCCGCGTTCCGCTATGCCAGCCACGGAAACAGCCGCCTCATCTTGCGTCCATGCGGCGCCTTTTCCGCGTTTCTTCACAGTACCCCCCCCCCCCCCCCCTGAGGAGTGGACTCCGGACAGCTCCTTCCAGGCTTATCAGGATGTAAAGCGTGGAATTCACTTATCAGTTTGTCAGCATGCATGCGACCTTCAGGTACCCATGATCTCTCCTCAATACCATACCCTTTCCAATGAACCAGATATTGTACTGAGTTCTGAACTATGCGTGAGTCTAAAATCTTCTCTACCTCGTACTCAGGTTGGTCATCTATCATCACAGGAGGAGGAGGAGTGGGACCCACATGGACTGCTGGCTTAAGCAGAGACACGTGAAAGGATCTTACGCCACGCATACTGGCAGGAAGATCAATGGCATAAGTAACATTGTTGATCTTTCTAGCCACTGGAAATGGACCCACAAACCTGGGCCCCAACTTCGCTGAAGGCTGTTTTAAGGTTAAGTGATGTGTGGATACCCAGACTAAGTCTCCTGGTTGAAATTTTCACTCTAAGGAACGTTTTTTGTCAGCTTGACCTTTCTGACTTTGAAACGCCTTGCCCAAATTATTTTCCACGATCCCCCACACGTCCTTAAATGACTTCTGCCAGGCCTCCAGAGCTGGAAACGGAGTGGAAGCGATTGGCAATGGGGAAAATTTGGGCAGCTTCCCAGTAACTATCTGAAATGGACAGAATCTCGTGGATGAACTTTTCAAATTATTGTGCGCAAATTCTGCGAAGGGCAAAAACTTGACCCAATCGTTTTGCGCTTCTGCAACGTAACACCTCAAAAATTGTTCTAACGATTGGTTGACCCTCTCAGTCTGACCATTGGTCTGTGGGTGGTAGCCCGACGAAAATGACAGTTCCATGCCCATTTGGTGACAGAATGCCCTCCAAAATCTCGAAACAAATTGGACTCCCCGATCTGACACAATATTTTCCGGAATGCCATGCAAACGGAAAACATGGATGATGAATAAATCGGCCAACTCCTGGGCCGAGGGGAGTCCTTTCAAGGGCACAAAATGGGCCATTTTACTAAAGCGGTCGACTACCACCCAAATGACCGACATGCCCTCAGACCTGGGAAGTTCACCCACAAAATCCATGGACAGGTGGGTCCACGGCTCACTCGGGGTGGGTAAGGGCTGCAACGTTCCCACAGGTGCCAGCCGGGAGGGCTTACTTTTTGCACACACAGCACACTCTCTAACATACTCCTTGCAGACCATTGCCAGAGAAGGCCACCAAGCGCACCTGGCAACCAGATCCTGTGTTCTGGAGGCCCCAGGGTGTCCCGCATTTTTGTGTGAATGGAACATTTGTAAGATCTGGAGACGGAATGGCAGTGGTATAAACATAACCCCTTCAGGATTCCCCTCCGGGGCGTCCTGCTGAAAGGGCCCTAAGGTCTCCGTCCAGTCTTTCCATGTCTCAGTTGTTGCTAATATCAGTTTCTGCGGAACAATGGTCTCTGGGGTAGAGGGCTGTGCTATCTCTGGCTCAAAACATCTGGACAGGGCATCTGCCTTAATGTTCTTGCTACCAGGAGTGTACGTAATTATGAATCTGAACCTCGAGAAAAACAAAGACCATCGAGCCTGACGGGGGCTTAATCTTTTAGCTCCCTCGATGTATTCCAAATTCTTGTGATCAGTGAAAACTGTGATCGTATGTTCTGCTCCTTCCAACCAATGACGCCATTCCTCAAAGGCTAACTTAATGGCCAGGAGCTCCCTGTTGCCTATGTCGTAGTTTCTCTCTGCCGGAGAGAACCTACGAGAAAAATAGGCGCATGTGTGTAATCTACCCTTCAACCCTGATCGCTGCGACAGCACAGCCCCCACCCCGACCTCCAAGGCATCCACCTCAACAATAAAGGGGTAGGAAGTGTCGACGTGTCTCAGGATGGGTGCAGAGCAAAACAAGTCTTTTAACGTGGAGAACGCTTGCAAAGCTTCTGGAGACCAGTGGGTATAATCTGCCCCTTATTTAGTGAGACTAGTGAGGGGTGCAATGACTGTGGAGTACCCCTTTATGAACCTTCTATAGTAATTGGCGAATCCCAAAAATCTCTGGAGAGACTTTAGTCCCACTGGCTGAGGCCATTCCAGAACAGCAGAGACCTTGGCAGGGTCCATCGACAGGCCCAAGGAGGAAATTATGTACCCCAAAAAGGTGACAGAGGTTACCTCGAAGTCGAAGATGCATTTCTCCAATTTAGCGTAAAGCATGTTCTGCCTCAGTTTGTCCAATACAATTCGGACATGTGTCCTGTGCTCAGAGAGGTTGTTGGAAAAAATAAGTATATCATCCAGGTACACCAACACGAATTTGCCCAACACCTCTCTGAAAACCTCATTAATTAGTTCCTGGAAGACGGCCGGGGCGTTACACAGCCCGAAGGGCATCACCAAGTACTCATAGTGCCCGTCGGGCGTGTTAAAGGCCGTCTTCCATTCATCGCCCTTTCAAATCCGCACCAGGTTGTATGCACCCCGCAAATCTAACTTTGAAAAGACTTTAGCGTTGGTAACTCAGGGGCAATTGCAGGATTTTTAAGGGGGGGGGGTTCCTGAAAGGTCCAGAAGCACGTATGTCCCGAGTGCTTCCGAATACAGGTGGCTCCATACTGCCCATGCACAAAAGTGCGCTGGCGTATCACGGAGCTGCCTATCTTTGGAAGTACTCAAGGACACGAGTGTTTCTGAGGGCTTCTGGTAGCAGCAAATGTGAACGGGGTACAGCGCTGGAACAACTCCCCAAGAGAGGAACGGGAGATAGACTTAGTTTGGACAATTCAGTGGAATATGCTACATAGTGTCACATAGCGCAAGCGATACCCATATGATGCAGGGATATATGCATCTGCGGAAGATGTCGGCGCTATATAAATACTAAATAATAATATTTTGCCTCACCAGGATTGCACTTTTATTTAGCTTTCCTGTAAGACAAGAACACACAGTCAGCTCTAGGGGAAGAGGGAAACAAAGGTGAATGAGGGAGGGCTGGTGCACACCAAGAGTGCTTGTGAGCCTTTTTTTAAATCAACAGTGATTTGAAAAGCGCTTGGCTAATGTTACCCTATGTGGGTGTTCCCACAGCAGCGTTGTGATTTTTTCAAAATCGCAGGTATACTGCATGTAGCATGTTTTTGAGCAATTCATTCAAAAATCGCTCTGAAAATCACTTCACAAAATCACACTCACAAATCGCTAGCGATTGCTATTGTCATTTTGGCGTTGCACTAGCCCAGAGAGAGGAGTGGAGAAATTGAGAATAGCCTGAGATGGAGCAGAGAACTTATCTGTATTGAAGTCCCACATCACACAGGCTACTTGCCTGTAATCGGACTCCTGTCCCTGTCAGTCTCTCACACAAGTCAGAAAGAAGCCCTCCTGGAGTCTAGGGACTGTCAAAAACTTTTCAGCTTGTTATCCACACCTTATCCACACATGCAGTCATAACAATGGGGAGAGACCAGACAGATGTTTGCCCACAGACCCTGAGTCCAGGCAAGCTCTGCATCATGCTGTGCATATTTACCAGCTTGCCTGCACTCTAATTTCATCATGTCTGACACTTCTGTGCTGTGGAGAGTCCAGGACTCCATAATCAACATTCTCTCACTGCAGGCTGCATCTTCTTGTGAGGGTTGTGAGGGAAGCTCGGGTGCCTCTCTCATTCTATTAGCTGGAGGGAGGCACCAGAAGTAAGAAGGGAGGGAGAATGAGGCTGTTTATATTATGCAGGCTTCCCTGGCTGAATACACAGCTCAGTGCAGGGGGGAGGTTCCAGACACCCGGAATAGCCCCCTGAGTTCGCCAGTGTAACTTGTGTAAATAGGTCATCTATCAGGGGCAAGGGGTAGCGATTTTTTACACTGATTTTATTCAGGCCCCGGTAATCTATGCATGGCCGCAGACCTCCGTCGTTCTTTTTAACAAAAAAGAACCCTGCGCCAGCGGGCGACCGGGAAGGTCAAATGAACCCCTTGGCTAAATTCTCACGAATGTACTCTTGCATGGCCACTTTCTCTGGACCGGACAGATTGTAAAGATGACCCCTTGGGGGCATACAACCAGATTGAAGATCGATGGGGCAATCAAACGGGCGATGTGGCGGTAACTTGTCAGCAGCCTTGGGACAGAACACGTCAGAATACTCGGAATATTGTACTGGAACCCCCTCCAAATGAATCCTGGTCTCGCCTAATGTCACCTTCCCTAAACACTGTTGGAAACAATGAGGTGACCAGCTGGTTAACTGCCCAGTGGTCCAATCGAACTGTGGAGAGTGAAGGTGCAACCATGGCATGCCAAGGATGACTGTGGAGGTGGTCATGTGTAATACAAAAAACTGTAATCTTTCGCTGTGTAGTACCCCTATAGTGACTTCCACCTCTGGTGTCTGAGACAGCGGATGATTACCTTGCAGGGGGGAATCATCTACTGCCGTAACCTGAATGGGTGGTTTTACCGGGGTGAGCGGAATACCCAATTTCTTTGCAAATTCGAAATCCATAAAATAAGCTGCAGCGCCTGAATCAATAAAGGCCTCAGAAACCTCAGTTTTATCTTCCCATGTAACAGTACAAGGAAGAAGTAACCGTTTCTCATCTAGGTAGTAGCGTTTCCGCTCCACTTGAGAAAACTCTGACCGACCAATCTGCATTGGTTCAGGTGGCAAATCGGGAGGAGGTGGAGTTTCAGGGGGCACAGCGTGGGACATTATTTTCACATGGTTTCCTCCCCGGGTCTGTCTCTGATAGCGCAGCCGGCGATCTATCCTGATGGCCGATGAAATGGCCTCATCGATAGATTGGGGCTCAGGCTGGCTTAGCATGAGATCGGAGACCTCATCTGACAAGCCTGATAGGAAACAATCCAACAGGGCAAAGGTGTCCCACCTGGCTGACACTGACCACCTCCTAAATTCAGCAGCATACTGTTCAACCGGACTCTTGCCTTGACATAACAACTTGAGCTTCCGCTCAGAAGTCGAGGCAATGTCTGGATCGTCGTAAATTACGGCCATAGCCTTAAAAAAATCATCTACGGAGGTTAAGGCTAAATCTCTGGTGGGCAGACTGTATGCCTAGGTCTGAGAATCGCCTGATAACAAAGTTTTAATGAATGTAACCCTTTGGGCCATAGTTCCTGAAGAATTAGGTCTCAACTCAAAGTATGATAACACTCTACTCCTAAAATTTCGGAAGTCAGATCTGTGACCAGAAAATTTTTCAGGTACAGGCATACGTATGTCTGTGCTGAGAGGAGATCGCACTGATTGAAGTTCCTGAATAGCCCCAGATATCTGACAGATCTGGGTCTGTTGGTTCAAAACTGCCACGGAAACTTGGTTTACCGCGGTGGTCAGGACTTCAACATGGCTATACAGTGCGTCTATTTGGGTTTTAGTCTGTCGTTCTGTAACGATCGGTGTAACACAGAGAGGGTCTGATTACCGGTGAACTGCAGTATCACCGAGAATACAGAATATACCCGATTATTGATGATCTGCAGTATGACCGATAATCAGATATAACTACTAACCTCTGGACACCTGAGATAACAAGTGAGTGTTAGGTGCAACAGTAATACTTTGAGTATTGCACAGAAGTATGTTCCTTCCGTTGGCCTAGACTCTCCCGGGGGAGGAGCTAGGCTGAGAGTAGGAAGGACAGAGAGTGAGTGACACCAGTGAGAGGGTGTCACTAACAGGTCTGGGAACTGCCTCTAACAGTAAGGTCAGTTCTCGAGGTCGGCAAGCCAGGTCGTTAACACACAGACAGATAAGGTACAGATTCAGGAGACAGATACGGAATCCAATGAACAGGCAGGGTTTGGCAACGGAGTATCAGAATAGCAAGGTACAGAATCAGGATGCAAATACAGAGTCCAGGAACAAGCAGAGTTTGGCAACAGGATATCAGAGATAGCAAGGTACAGAATCAGAGTTCAGAGGAATGGTCAGGCAGGCAGAAGGTCATAACAAATAATACAGTTCAATATTCCTAACGCTAAGGTGTGAGGTCCGTGATCGTCAACACCTTTGGAAACTATGCTAGAACACAGATACAGACAAGGCCTGAGTGCTACCACGTAGTGATCGCAGACACCTGAGAAATTACCAGCACCCAGTATATATACACCAGTGCTCTCCAGCACCTCCCTTAAGTGCTGGACCAATGAAAGTTGCTGCAATTGTCAGCTGACCGGCCTGGTCAGCTGACCCTTCTCTGACTGCCATAAAGGCTTTCCCTCTCTGCGCGCGCACGCGTTCTCCTAAACCAGTGTGGACTATCAGTCCCAGCCACACCAGTCATGTGTTGTAATGTTGTAGCTGTATGGGATGCGGAATCCGCCGCCGCGCTGTCTGAGCGAGCGGCGTTTCCTCCGCATCCCACCTTACTGAGAGAAGCAGGCCTATGCATACAAACCGCCGCGTCAGACGCGGCGGTTTCTCCGCGTTCCGCTATGCCAGCCGCGGAAACAGCCGCCTCATCTTGCGTCCATGCGGCGTCTTTTCCGCGTTTCTTCACAGTTGGCTTGCAGTGTTATCAATAGAGGAGATCATTGGCTGGCAACATTGCCAGCCTATTCACATTCTGTGTCTATAACTGTTAATTATCATCTAGCTAAATGTTTTTAGCTACCTGGGTTGTTTTAAAGATCTTCCAGCTAACGTGATATACAGACATTTGTTTGGGGAGCAACTAGCCGAAGTTGCTTCCCTAGTGATGGGGTGCAGCAAATTTTAGCAAACCCACTCAGGCACAATTGAAAGAAAATCTGTAAGAACCCCCCCCCCCCCCAAAAAAAAAAAACCCTAGGTGATACTTACCTCAGGAGGGGGAAGCCTCTGGATCCTAATGAGGCTTTCCCGATCCTGCTAAGCCTCAATGATCCAGTGCTGGAAGCCCCTGAACAGGGGGGTAAATATTTACCTACCGCGATCCAGCGCAGGTGCAGTAGCGTTTTTTCTTACAGATTCTCTTTAAGTGATGCTTTTGCATTGCGCCTAAGTGGGGCTGCCAAGGAGGCTAAAGCCTGTCAGCCGATGAGGAGGCAGCTCACCTCAATTTGCTACCAAGACCATTCAGCTTGTTAAAATAAACTTTAACGGCAGAGGACAAGGCAACTAAAATCCCATAGTTACCTAGACCAACTCTTTATCCATAGACCACAACTGTCCCTTTTTTCAGAGAGGCAGTGCCTCTTTGAGAACCAAGTCCCTCTTTTCCTCTTCCTTTTCCACTGTCCTCTATCTAGACAGATGCATAGATCTGTGTAAATATATGTATTTATATGCAAAAATAACGATTGAGTTGATTATAAACGTTAGTTCCATTCTTTAACTACTTGCCGACTGCATCATGCCGACGGGCATGGAGCGGCGGCAGCCCCAGGACCGCCTAACGCCGATTGGCATAAGGTCCTGTGAGCCTGTTTTGCAGGAGAACGCGTGCGCATCTCTGCTTGGTAGGCGGAGCTCCACCCCCCCTTCAGTCTCCCAGCGGTGATCACCGCTAGGAGACTGTTAGACGGCGAAACCGCCATCTAATTACCCCGTACAGCGATCTAAGGCAGCACAGTACTGGAGACAGCCGTGTGACAACAAATAAGTAGTAAAATTTATTATAAAATAAGATAAATATTGATAAAAAAATAAACAAACATTGGGGGAGCGATCAGACCCCACCAACAGAAAGCTCTGTTGGTGGGGAGAAAGAGGGGGGGGGGAGGGAATCACTTGTGTGCTGTGTTGTGAGGCCCTGCAGCGAGCCCTTAAGGCTGCAGTGGCCTATTTCTTGAAAAATGCCCTGGTCTTTAGGGGGTTTAACACTGCGGTCCTCAAGAAGTTAAATTGGTATATTCCTTATTTTTGAAATATTAATATAAAGGAAACCAAATGACTATAGAAATGAGCAGTGTGGTTTGAATGATGCAACTACATCCTTTGTGTGTGAATTATTTGTGGTATGGGTGACCAGGGCAGGGGTGTGACAGGTGTGATGACTGCTAGGAGCTCAGTGTAGAAAAAAGACCTCAGCAGTGGAGGCAAGGCTTCATAGCACTGGTAGTGGTGCTCTCCTCTCCCCGCCCAAAATGTGTAATCATTGCTTGTTGACTTGCAGCACAAACATTTAATGTAATTGTTGCTGCAATTTGTAAAACCTTGCAATGGAAAGTTGCAACTTTGGGCTGATTAAAGATACCAAATAAATAGAGACATTGTATAAAGAGACAATAAGTGGCCACTTACGTTGTGTTGTGTAGATGCTGGGATCAGTCGGAGTCCTGCAATAGATCAGAAACCAGTCAAGAATAACATACTTCTCAAAGCACCTGCAGAGATCCTATACAAAGTCATACCATACCTCCCAACTTTTTGAGTTCATTTTCCTGGTTCCTGGTTCATTTTCCTTTATTATTTTAACATTTTAAAATTAAGTAATATATCAATTTAAAGGATGGGAATAAAGTTTAGAGTGAATCAAACACATTTTTTAGTAGAGAAATATGTAACATCAGGGGCGGACATACGGCCGTGCAGGCCGTGCCACCGCACGAGGGCCCCTGAAGTTCCATTGCTTCAGGGGCCCATTAAGTATTGCTGTGTTTTTTTTATTTTTTTTATTATTATTATTTTTTCTCCTTGGGGGCCCCTGACTCCTATCCCCCCCTCACCTCGGGGCCCCCCCTCATGCGGCGGAAGAGCGGCAAACATAGGAAGTCTCCGGTGTTCCATCAGGCGCAAGCGGTTCAGCCGCCTGGTCTACACTGTCTCCTCCTCTGTATATCGCTCGCTACTAAACCAGGAAGTAGCGAGCGGCATACAGAGGAGATGAGACAGCGGAGACCAGGCGGCTGAATCTCTAGCACCTGCTGGAACCCCGGAGACTTCCTAGATCTGCCGCTCTCCCGCTCTTCCGCCGCGCGTACCAGGAGGGGGGGCCCCCGAGGTGAGGGAGGGAGGATTGGAGTTGGGCCCCCCACCAGGCTAGCTACCTATTAGCCCACCAGCTACCCACCCGGCTACTTACCTACCTAACCACCCACCCGGCTACCGACCTAATCACCCACCCACCCGGCTACCTACCCACCCACCCCTCCCACCAGGCTACCTACCTACCTACCCACCCACCAGGCTACCTACCTACCCACCAGGCTACCTACCTACTCAGCCACTCACCAGGCTACCTAATTACCTACCCACCCACCAGGCTAGCTACCTACCCACCAGGCTACCTACCTACCTACCCACCAGGCTACCTACCTACCTACCCACCAGGCTACCTACCTACCCACCAGGCTACCTACCTACCCACCCACCCGGCTACCTACCTACCCACCCACCCACCAGGCTACCTACCTACCCACCAGGCTACCTACCCACCCATTCAGGCTACCTACCTACCCACCAGGTTACCTAACCACCCACCAGGCTACCTACCTACCCACCCACCAGGCTACCTACCTACCCACCAGGCTACCTACACACCCACCCACCAGGCTACCTACCTACCTACCTACCCACCCACCAGGCTACCTACCTACCCACCCACCAGGCTACCTACCTACCCACCAGGCTACCTACCTACCCACCCACCATGCTACCTACCTACCCATCCACCATGCTACCTACCTACTCACCCACCCCACCAGGCTACCTACCTACCTACCCACCCACCAGGCTACCTACCTACCCACCCACCAGGCTACCTACCTACCTACCCACCCAACCACCCACCAGGCTACCTACCCACCCACCCATGGGAGCTGTGCGCCGGACGGAGGCTGGGACAGGAGGTCTGCTGCTGCAGGTGAGTAAATGTTTTTTTTTTAATTTTTGTTAGCAGGTGTATGTTCTGGGCAGGTCTGCCACATGATTGCATGTATTTTCTGGGCAAATCTGCCGACAAGATTGCACGTATTCTCTGGGCAAATCTGCCAACATGATTGCATGTATTTTCTGGGCAGGTCTGCCACATGATTACATGTATTTTCTGGGCAAATCTGCTACATGATTGCATGTATTTTCTGGGCAAATCTGCCGACATGATTGCACGTATTTTCTGGGCAAATCTGCCGACATGATTGCACGTATTTTCTGGGCAGGTCTGCCACCACTGGTCTACACTGTCTCCTCCTCTGTATATCGCTCGCTACTAAACCAGGAAGTAGCGAGCGGCATACAGAGGAGAGGAGACAGCGGAGACCAGGCGGCTGAATCTCTAGCACCTGCTGGAACCCCGGAGACTTCCTAGATCTGCCGCTCTCCCGCTCTTCCGCCGCGCGTACCAGGAGGGGGGGCCCCCGAGGTGAGGTAGGGAGGATTGGAGTTGGGCCCCCCACCAGGCTAGCTACCTGTTAGCCCACCAGCTACCCACCCGGCTACTTACCTACCTAACCACCCACCCGGCTACCGACCTAATCACCCACCCACCCGGCTACCTACCCACCCACCCCTCCCACCAGGCTACCTACCTACCTACCCACCCACCAGGCTACCTACCTACCCACCAGGCTACCTACCTACTCAGCCACTCACCAGGCTACCTAATTACCTACCCACCCACCAGGCTAGCTACCTACCCACCAGGCTACCTACCTACCTACCCACCAGGCTACCTACCTACCTACCCACCAGGCTACCTACCTACCCACCAGGCTACCTACCTACCCACCCGGCTACCTACCTACCCACCCACCCACCAGGCTACCTACCTACCCACCAGGCTACCTACCCACCCATTCAGGCTACCTACCTACCCACCAGGTTACCTAACCACCCACCAGGCTACCTACCTACCCACCCACCAGGCTACCTACCTACCCACCAGGCTACCTACACACCCACCCACCAGGCTACCTACCTACCTACCCACCCACCAGGCTACCTACCTACCCACCCACCAGGCTACCTACCTACCCACCAGGCTACCTACCTACCCACCCACCATGCTACCTACCTACCCATCCACCATGCTACCTACCTACTCACCCACCCCACCAGGCTACCTACCTACCTACCCACCCACCAGGCTACCTACCTACCCACCCACCAGGCTACCTACCTACCTACCCACCCAACCACCCACCAGGCTACCTACCCACCCACCCATGGGAGCTGTGCGCCGGACGGAGGCTGGGACAGGAGGTCTGCTGCTGCAGGTGAGTAAATGTTTTTTTTTTAATTTTTGTTAGCAGGTGTATGTTCTGGGCAGGTCTGCCACATGATTGCATGTATTTTCTGGGCAAATCTGCCGACAAGATTGCACGTATTCTCTGGGCAAATCTGCCAACATGATTGCATGTATTTTCTGGGCAGGTCTGCCACATGATTACATGTATTTTCTGGGCAAATCTGCTACATGATTGCATGTATTTTCTGGGCAAATCTGCCGACATGATTGCACGTATTTTCTGGGCAAATCTGCCGACATGATTGCACGTATTTTCTGGGCAGGTCTGCCACATGATTACATGTATTTTCTGGGCAAATCTGCTACATGATTGCATGTATTTTCTGGGCAAATCTGCCGACATGATTGCACGTATTTTCTGGGCAAATCTGCCGACATGATTGAATGTATTTTCTGGGCAGGTCTGCCACATGATTACATGTATTTTCTGGGCAAATCTGCTACATGATTGCATGTATTTTCTGGGCAAATCTGCCGACATGATTGCACGTATTTTCTGGGCAAATCTGCCGACATGATTGAATGTATTTTCTGGACAAATCTGCCGTCATGATTGAATGTATTTTCTGGGCAAATCTGCCGACATGATTGAATGTATTTTCTGGGCTAATCTGCCGACATGATTGAACGTATTTTCTGGGCAAATCTACTCACATTATGTGTATTTTCTTGAGAAAACCTGCACAATGATGTGAATTTTCTGGGGAAAGGGTCACCAAAACTGTCTTTGCGTTGCACTTTTAAGGAACCTGAGGTGAGAATAATATTGAGGCTGCCATATTTCTCTCCTTTTAAGCAATACCAGTTGCCTGGCTGTCATGCTGGTCCTCTGCCTCTTATTCTTTCAACCATAGACCCTGAACAAGCATGCAGCAGGTCAGGGGTTTCTGACAATATTGTCAGAACTGAGAAGATTAGCTGCATGCTTGTTTCTGGTGTAATTCAGTTTATTACTGCAGCCAAATAGATCAGCAGGGCTGCCAGGCAACTAGTATTGTTTAAAAGGAAATAAATATGGCAGCCTCCATATCACTCTCACCCCGGGTTCACTTTAAATTACAGTTAGCTCCACCCTCATCCGTTCATTACCACGCCCATTTTTTGCTGCGGCGCTAAGCGCCGCCGGTTGTATCCATGGCCATTTTTTGCGCCGTAGGTTATAGCCATACCCATCTTTTGCCGCGCCGCGCTTAGTGCGCCGCTTGTCATGGGGGACCACAATTGCAATTTTGCACAGGAGCCCACTGCTGGCAGTGTCCGCCACTGATGTACATTTACATAGAAAGAGGGACAAACTCCTAAAAGAGGGACAAATGAAGAGGAAACAGGGACCAAGGGACAGGGCTCCCAAAGAGGGACTGTCCCTCCGAAAGAGGGACAGTTGGGAGCTATGGATACTACACACACTGTAAGAGCAGCCAAGTTTATTGACAGTAAGGCTCTGTTCCTACTATAGCGGAGAACAGACTTTTTTTGTCCTTTCTCGAATCATTGCTAACCAGACAGTGAACAATTCCTATGTTATACATAGGAGCAGATCACACTTGTCATGCTGCCATGGATCTGCAGGATCTGTTGCAGTAAGTGGACCACATGTCTGTGCAGTCCGCGATAATCCCAGATAGGCGGATAGTTCTGCATCTGACCCGGGCTTCGCAAATCGCCGCCACTTGGTCCCTGTATACAGGGAAGAAGCATAGGGATCTCTATTGGGCTGCAAAAGACCAATGGGAATCCTCAGCAACAGTAAGAATTTTCATTGGCTCATGGTGAACCAATGAAAACTCTCCCTGTTGCTAGGGAGAATTGGCCTAATGCAGCCTGTGGAGAGCCCCATGCTTCTGCTGGCCTCCAGGCTGTTTTCAGAGAGGTTGCAAATATTATCAGCAGTTCAGCACACCACATATGAAATGATAGTACTCACTTTATTGTGCCAGTATCCACAGAAAAGTCCAACAATTGTTTTGGGGTCTGCGGATACTTACACAATAAAGTGTGTGCTATAACTTCATATGTGGTGTGCTGATAATGGGCTTGATTCACAAAAGGGTGCTAACTTAGTTAGCAGGCCCAAAAGCCCCTTTACACGCCTAAAGCTCTTTAGCCCGTAGCGCGCGAAACGTTGCACCGGGTGCTCCTAAAAAGTCGCACAGGGTGCGCCCAAAATGGCGCACTGTGCAACGCACCAAAACGGGCGCACTCGGTGCAACGGTTTTGGCACACCCGGTACAAGATTTTGCGCGCTACAGGCAGCACTAAACTTTGTGCCGACTCCATTGGTGAAATTTTTGTTTTCAGAGAGGCACTGAGGCAATCAGCAGTGGAACAGGTGAGCGACGATCGATTCAGGTGGCAGACAGAGCGGATGCAAGATGGATGAAGCCATGTCCATTTTGCATCCGCTCTAGTGGGAACACATAGTTACATAGTTACATAGTTATTTTGGTTGAAAAAAGACATACGTCCATCGAGTTCAACCAGTACAAAGTACAACTCCAGTCCGTCCCCCACATACCCCTGTTGATCCAGAGGAAGGCGAAAAAACCCCCACCAGGCATGGTCCAATTAGCCCCAAATGGGAAAAATTCCTTCCTGACTCCAGATGGCAATCAGATAAAATCCCTGGATCAACATCATTAGGCATAACCTAGTAATTGTAGCCATGGATGTCTTTCAACGCAAGGAAAGCATCTAAGCCCCCTTTAAATGCAGGTATAGAGTTTGCCATAACGACTTCCTGTGGCAATGCATTCCACATCTTAACCACTCTTACTGTAAAGAACCCTTTCCTAAATAAATGGCTAAAACGTTTTTCCTCCATGCGCAGCTCATGTCCTCTAGTCCTTTGAGAAGGCCTAGGGACAAAAAGCTCATCCGCCAAGCTATTATATTGCCCTCTAATGTATTTATACATGTTAATTAGATCTCCTCTAAGGCGTCTTTTCTCTAGACTAAATAAACCCAGTTTATCTAACCTTTCTTGGTAAGCGAGACCTTCCATCCCACGTATCAATTTTGTAGCTCGTCTCTGCACCTGCTCTAAAACTGCAATATCTTTTTTGTAATGTGGTGCCCAGAACTGAATTCCATATTCCAGATGTGGTCTTACTAGAGAGTTAAACAGGGGCAATATTATGCTAGCATCTCGAGTTTTTATTTCCCTTTTAATGCATCCCAAAATTTTGTTCGCTTTAGCTGCAGCGGCTTGGCATTGAGTACGATTATTTAACTTGTTGTCGATGAGTACTCCTAAGGGACTAAGGGACTAGATTGTGAGCCCCTCCGAGGGACAGTTAAAGGATACCACAACTGACATGTGGCATAATGAGATAGACATGGGTATGTACAGTGCCTAGCACACAAATAACTATGCTGTGTTCCTTTTTTTCTTTCTCTGCCTGAAAGAGGTAAATATCAGGTATGTAAGTAGCTGACTCAGTCCTGACTCAGACAGGAAGTGACTACAGTGTGACCCTCACTGATAAGAATTTCCCCCTTTTTTATCTCTTTCTTGCTCTCAGAAGCCATTTTCTTCTAGCAAAGTGTTTTATAGTTGGAATTTCTTATCAGTGAGGGTCACACTGTAGTCACTTCCTGTCTGAGTCAGGACTGAGTCAGCCACTTACATACCTGATATTTACCTCTTTCAGGCAGAGAAAGAAAAAAAGGAACACAGCATAGTTATTTGTGTCCTAGGCACTGTACATACCCATGTCTATCTCATTATGCCACATGTCAGTTGTGGTATCCTTTAAGTGACAAGACAATACTCTGTGCAGCGCTGCGTTATATGTCAGTGCTATATAAATACTTTTTTGTTGATAAATAAAAAAACAGCCTGCCAGCCGCGATCGTGGGCTGGCAGGCTGATCGCTGGGGCCCACTGTGCTGAATGATAAGAGAGCACGCTCATGCGAGCGAGAGCTGCCTTCTATGGCATCGCTGAGACCTGAGTCAATCTCCCACCGCCATCCTGCATTAGGCGGTCGGGAGGTGGATAGAAAAACCTGAGAAATCAATCTGATTTCATGGGCAGTGGTGTAACTACAAATTATGGGGCCCCCAGAAAAACTTTGATGGGGCCCTCAATGTTCACACCCCTTCCCTTGCCTGCCCCTGGTGACCCTCACAGCCTGGGAGACCATCTTTCAGGGATCATAAAACAAGTGTGGACATCGTAATCTTCACACCCATAAGAATTGGAGCCATAAAAACACAGGATGGACCCGAGGGAGTGAATTATAGTTTGGGCCCCATGTGAGTGTCCATGGCCATAACACCAGTGGTGCTCACCGCCAGGTCGTGATCACGCTTACGCGTGGATTCACGACCATTTTGACGCATTCTGCCTCGGACACGCTAAGCCGTGAATAGATTTTCAACCACGAAAATCTACTTCGGCTTCGCGTGAATGCGGACAGAAATCTGCATTCACGCTCGTGAAACCCGGTGCTGAAGTCGTGGTTTGCGGAAATGCGTCAAACTATGCGGAAGTGACACATTGCAGGCCAATCAGAGTGCCCCAGCCAGGCCCTAGCAACCAGTCACAGGAGGGGAGCTATGCCCTCCCCTCCTGAATATAAAGCGGCGGCCATGATGGAAAAGCTCTGTCCTTGCTAGACTGTGGTGCTGAGAGGATTATCTCCAGGCCATTGTTGTTTGAGCAAGTGCATTTATTGTGTTAAAAACAAAGCGTTTTTTTTGCTAACACTGCTCTTATACTGTACACAGTTAGCTAGTCAGTGAGTGATTGCTGTAGTTAGTTGTAGTCAGTGTAGTGTAGTGGGAGTGTGGGAGTCTAGTGATTATTTAACTGTGTGTAGTGCAGGCAGGTTCAGTGCTGCAGTGTAGTCAGTGTAGTGGGAGTGGGGATTATCTGTGTGTAGTGCAGGCAGGCAGGTTAGTGCAGCTGCAGTGTTCACTTGCATATTCCAGTGACAGTTATACACTTGTACTATTTGCAGGCAGCCAGTCACACCGCCGGAGCCGCCACTCTCTGCCAGCGCTGTTCATTCATTCTGTCAGTGACCTTGTGCCGTGCCCAGTGCCCACTGCTCGCTCGCTGGCATATGAGAATCTCATTACACAGTGTGACATCCTTGTGTGCCCACTGCATCCTTCAGTAACCTAGTTGTATATCCAGTGCCCACTGCTGTGCCCACTGCATCCTTCAGTGACCTTGTACTGTGCCCACTACATCCTTCAGTGACCTAGTTGTATATCCAGTGCCCACTGCTGTGCCCACTGCATCCTTCAGTGACCTTGTACTGTGCCCACTGCATCCTTCAGTGACCTAGTTGTATATCCAGTGCCCACTGCTGTGCCCACTGCATCCTTCAGTGACCTTGTACTGTGCCCACTGCATCCTTCAGTGACCTAGTTGTATATCCAGTGCCCACTGCTGTGCCCACTGCATCCTTCAGTGACCTTGTACTGTGCCCACTGCATCCTTCAGTGACCTAGTTGTATATCCAGTGCCCACTGCTGTGCCCACTGCATCCTTCAGTGACCTTGTACTGTGCCCACTGCATCCTTCAGTAACCTAGTTGTATATCCAATGCCCACTGCTGTGCCCACTGCATCCTTCAGTGACCTTGTACTGTGCCCACTGCATCCTTCAGTGACCTAGTTGTATATCCAGTGCCCACTGCTGTGCCCACTGCATCCTTCAGTGACCTTGTACTGTGCCCACGGCATCCTTCAGTGACCTTGTACTGTGCCCACTGCATCCTTCAGTGACCTAGTTCTATATCCAGTGCCCACTGCTGTGCCCACTGCATCCTTCAGTGACCTTGTACTGTGACCACTGCATCCTTCAGTGACCTTGTACTGTGCCCACTGCATCCTTCAGTGACCTAGTTGTATATCCAGTGCCCACTGCTGTGCCCACTGCATCCTTCAGTGACCTTGTACTGTGCCCACTGCATCCTTCAGTGACCTAGTTGTATATCCAGTGCCCACTGCTGTGCCCACTGCATCCTTCAGTGACCTTGTACTGTGCCCACTGCATCCTTCAGTGCCGTTGTACTGTGCCTGGTGCATCCTTCAGTGACCTTGTACTGTGCCAACTGCATCCAGTGATTCATTACTAGCAACATGTCTGGCAGGGTTTCGCGGGGTGAGAGGAAAGGGAGTTCAATTGCCTCAGCCACTTCTGGGACTGCTCCACGTCCAGGGAGAGGACGCCCAGCTGTACGTGGTCGTGATGCAGCAGAAAGGGGGGCAGCAAAGCCTGGGCCGAGTCAGCGGACGCCATTGTCCAAATATTTTAAAGTTTCTGGTCCCCGTGTGGTGGTTGAGCAAATGGAACCTGACGTACTCATGGACATCATGACTTCCTCCCAGACCTCTACTGTGAGCACCACTCCAAGCAGCAGCAGCAGCCAACGTCCCACGCTTGTTGTGACATCCACCCCAGCACCCACTGGTCAGCAGCCCTCCCAGGATGACAGCGTTCTGTCCCTCAGTCCGGCTTCTGGGAACCTGCTGATGCAAGAAGCTCAGGACTTACTGGGGACTGATGTGGCAGAGATTGAGATCGGGCCACAATCACAAGCGTTGTTGAGTTCTGGTGATGAAGAAGAGGGGTCTGTGTCTGGGGATGTAGGGACAGAAGAGGAGGCGGGGGAGTCAGAGGAAGAGCTGGATTATGATGATGCTGCTGATGATGACGACGTTGTGGACCCTAACTATGTGCAGCCTGCTGAGTCCGTGGAAGAATGGTCAGAGGCAGAGCAGGATGACGAGTCACCTCGGCCTAGGCAAGGATATCGCCATATGTCAGGCAGGGGCAGGGGCATCGGCAGCAGTGGGCGTGGAGGAAGTAGACAGGACACTGCTTCAGCCGGCACCACCACCATGCAACCCCCGGCAACTACTACCACACATTGTTCCGCTGCACCCTCTGCTAGTGGGGGCCGCAGTAAATTAAAGTCACCAGTGTGGGATTGCTTTGAGGAATGTACTGATGACAAAAGGTATGCGGTGTGCAGGTTATACATCAAAAGATTGAGCCGTGGGAAAAGTCTGAGCAAGATGGGTACCTCATCCCTCCAGGGCCACCTGAGAAGCCGCCACTGCCGCGAGTATGCAGACTTTAAGAGGAAGCAGGCACTGCTGGCAGGGGTTCCTGAGAGCAGAAGGCCCACCAGCGCAGCAGCATCATCCCTCCCTCAGGGTCGTGAATCCCCCACAGAAGCAGCAGTAGTAGCACGCAAGCGCTCTTCCACCTCGGCTACTCAGGACACAGACATTGAGGCTGGCAGCCAGTGTTCGTCTCTCTCCTCTGTCTCCCCTGCATCCCAGCGTCGTCAGACCCTGCTGAGCGACACCTTTCAGGGTCTGACCAAGCCTCTGCTTCCAAGCCACAGGCGGATCCGCAAACTAAATGGCTTGCTGGCCCGGGCCATGGCATCGCAGCTGCTTCCCTACTCCCTGGTGCAGGAGGGGAGCGCCATGCGGACGCTGCTCCACTTTGGCATCCCCGAGTGGCAAGTCCCCAGTCGCCACTATTTCAGCAGGAGCGCGATCGCAGCACTCCACAAGTTTGCGGTGGAAAACGTGGCCCGTTCCCTGGACTACTCTGTGGGCAAGCGGGTCCACGTGACCATGGACTCGTGGAGTAGCAGATTTAGGACAGGTCGCTACCTGTCCTTTACGGCCCACTGGGTGACACTGATGGAAGGGAGGGAGGACAAGAGCGCATCAGCCCAGCTAGTGGTGCCACCACGCGGGATCAGGGGGGATGCAGAAGGGTCCTGTCACGACACTCCCTCTGCACCCGGAAAGCAAGCCCGCCTCGGCAGCAGCAGCGCCAAGCCTCGGCACTGCCAAGCCCTTTTAAAATTGGTGACCCTGGGGAAGGAGAGGCTTATGGCCACCAACGTCCTGGCCGCCCTCAGGAAGCAGGAGCGAAGGTGGCTGACCCCCAGAGGCCTGGAAGTGGGGTATGTGGCAGCCGATAACGGGGCCAACCTGGTGGCAGCAGTGCAGCAGGGAAACCTCCAGCACATCCCCTGCTTGGCCCACGTGCTCAATCTTGTGGTGCAGCGCTTCTTGCGCACCTACCAGGGGATGAGCGAGCTGCTGCAGGATGCCCGGGCGGTGGTACGCTTTTTCCGCCTGTCAGCCACTGCCTCTGCACTCTTGTCCACCTTACAGCAGCAGTATGGAAGGCCACAACACCGGATGATCATCGACATGCCAGTTCGCTGGAATTCGACTCTGGCCATGTTGGAGCGGCTGTGTCAGCACAGGCTGGCTCTTAGGGCCTACATGCTAGACCCGAGTATCCCCAGCAACCAGCAAGTCCCCATGATTACTGCCACTCAGTGGACACTGATGCAGCAAGTATGCCTGGTGCTGAGTCCCTTCCTGGAGGCAACCAAGATGGTCAGTGAGGAGCGGGCCTCTGTGTGCCAGTGGGTGCCCTTGGTTTGTCTACTGGAGCAGGCAATGGACAATTTAATGGAGCGTGGGGATGAAGCCCTGAGGCAGTTGGAAGAACAGAAGCAGATGGCAGCACAGTCCAGCTCAGAGGAGGGCTCACAGCAGGTAGTGGAAGAGTTGGAGGTCCCTAACCTGAATGAGGAGGAGGAGGAGGAGCAGAGTGCAGCAGGCGTTGTACGTGGATGGCGGTTTGAGGAGGACAACGACATGGCACAGGAAGAGGACAGGCATGTGTTATGGGACAGTGGCGAGGACGAGGAAGATCTTGCTGGCAGGGCCCACTTGTTTCCCATGGCTGTGCACATGTTGCGCTGCCTTCGCAGGGACCCCCGGGTGATCCAGATGCGTTCAAGGGAGGACATCTGGATTACCTTGATGCTTGATCCCCGTCTGAAGGGGAAGCTGGGAGACTTAATGACGCCATCCACCACCGAGCAACGCACAAGGGAGTTGAAGGAGGCCCTTGTGCGCAGACTACTGGAAGCATTCCCCCAGCCTTCCACCCCCACTGTAACTGCTCTGCCAAGCCAGCAAGAGGTGCCTGCCATTGCCACTAGCAGCACAACAACAACCACCAGCAGCAGCAGCAGCAGCAACTGGCGCCCCGGAGACCTGAAGAGCCTAAGCAAGAGCCTGTATGCAGTGCAGCAGCCCAGAACAGAGGTGCCCGCCACAGCATCCACCACCAACCAGCACAAGCAACGACTGACCACCATGGTGTCTGACTATATGGGGTCATCCAGCGGGCTCAATGACACCGACAGCCCCGTGGACCCCTTGGAGTACTGGGTCAAGAGACTGGACATCTGGAGCGAGCTTTCCCAGTACGCCCTGGAACTCCTATCCTGCCCTCCTTCCAGTGTCCTCTCAGAGAGATGCTTTAGTGCGGCCGGTGGCGTGGTCACAGAGAAGTGCTCTCGGCTCTCCCATGCCTCTGTGGACAAACTCACCTTCCTGAAAATCAACCAGGCTTGGGTGGAAGGTGAGTTCCTGGCCCCTATTGTCGGACACAGGGGGACATGAAGTGGCTGCTGCATGTGCTGTTGTTAACTATGCCTGCCTTTATAAAGCCAGTTACTATCTGCCTAGTGCCTACCTTGGTTAATTTTTTGGTGTTATGGTACTACTACCAGTAAGTTGCCATGGTCCTCCTTCTGAGCTGCTGAACTGACCGCCCGCTTTGTCCTCCTGACTCAGTCGCTTCTACACTCTGCGTTCACACTGCCCGAGTCACTGGGTGCATTTAATTTTTTGGCCAGCACTATGACGCTGTGCTACTACTACTACCACCAGTATGTTGCCATGGTCCTTCTGTGCTGCTGAACTGACCGCCCGCATTGTCCTCCTCCTCCTGACTCAGTCGCTTCCACCAATGTACTCTGTCTGCGTTATCACTGCTCGGGTCACCGGGTGCATTTAATTTTTTGGCCAGCACTATGACGCTGTGCTACTACTACTACCACCAGTATGTTGCCATGGTCCTTCTGTGCTGCTGAACTGACCGCCCGCATTGTCCTCCTCCTCCTGACTCAGTCGCTTCCACCAATGTACTCTGTCTGCGTTATCACTGCTCGGGTCACCGGGTGCATTTAATTTTTTGGCCAGCACTATGACGCTGTGCTGCCACTACTACCACCAGTATGTTGCCATGGTCCTTCTGTGCTGCTGCTGCTGCTGAACTGAACGCCCGCTTTGTCCTCCTCCTCCTCCTGACTCAGTCGCTACCACGGTACCACCAATGTACTCTGTCTGCGTTATCACTGCCCGGGTCACCGGGTGCATTTAATTTTTTGGCCAGCACTATGACGCTGTGCTGCTACTACTACCACCAGTATGTTGCCATGGTCCTTCTGTGCTGCTGCTGCTGAACTGAACGCCCGCTTTGTCCTCCTCCTCCTCCTGACTCAGTCGCTACCACGGTACCACCAATGTACTCTGTCTGCGTTATCACTGCCCGGGTCACCGGGTGCATTTAATTTTTTGGCCAGCACTATGACGCTGTGCTGCTACTGCTACTACTAGCACCAGTATGTTGGCATGGTCCTTCTGTGCTGCTGCTGCTGAACTGACCGCCCGCATTGTCCTCCTCCTCCTGACTCAGTTGCTTCCCGCTGCTGCACTCTGCGTTCACACTGCCCGGGTCACCAGTGCATTTAATTTTTTGGCCAGCACTATGACGCTGTGCTGCTACTACTACCACCAGTATGTTGGCATGGTCCTTCTGTGCTGCTGCTGCTGAACTGACCGCCCGCATTGTCCTCCTCCTCCTGACTCAGTCGCTTCCCGCTGCTGCACTCTGCGTTCACACAGCCCGGGTCACCGGGTGCATTTAATTTTTTGGCCAGCACTATGACGCTGTGCTGCTACTGCTACCACCAGTATGTTGCCATGGTCCTTCTGTGCTGCTGCTGCTGCTGAACTGAACGCCCGCTTTGTCCTCCTCCTCCTCCTGACTCAGTCGCTACCACGGTACCACCAATGCACTCTGTCTGCGTTATCACGGCCCGGGTCATCGGGTGCATTTAATTTTTTGGCCAGCACTATGACACTGTGTTACTACTACTACCACCAGTATGTTGCCATGGTCCTTCTGTGCTGCTGCTGCTGCTGAACTAAACGCCAGCTTTGTCCTCCTCCTCCTCCTGACTCAGTCGCTACCACGGTACCACCAATGCACTCTGTCTGCGTTATCACTGCCCGGGTCACCGGGTGCATTTAATTTTTTGGCCAGCACTATGACGCTGTGCTGCTACTACTAGCACCAGTATGTTGGCATGGTCCTTCTGTGCTGCTGCTGCTGCTGCTGAACTGAACGCCCGCTTTGTCCTCCTCCTCCTCCTCCTGACTCAGTCGCTACCACGGTACCACCAATGCACTCTGTCTGCGTTATCACTGCCCGGGTCACCGGGTGCATTTAATTTTTTGGCCAGCACTATGACGCTGTGCTGCTACTACTAGCACCAGTATGTTGCCATGGTCCTTCTGTGCTGCTGCTGCTGCTGAACTGAACGCCCGCTTTGTCCTCCTCCTCCTCCTGACTCAGTCGCTACCACGGTACCACCAATGTACTCTGTCTGCGTTATCACTGCCCGGGTCACCGGGTGCATTTAATTTTTTGGCCAGCACTATGACGCTGTGCTGCTACTGCTACTACTACCACCAGTATGTTGGCATGGTCCTTCTGTGCTGCTGCTGCTGAACTGACCGCCCGCATTGTCCTCCTCCTCCTGACTCAGTCGCTTCCCGCTGCTGCACTCTGCGTTCACACTGCCCGGGTCACCGGGTGCATTTAATTTTTTGGCCAGCACTATGACGCTGTGCTGCTACTACTACCACCAGTATGTTGCCATGGTCCTTCTGTGCTGCTGCTGCTGCTGCTGCTGAACTGAACGCCCGCTTTGTCCTCCTCCTCCTCCTGACTCAGTCGCTACCACGGTACCACCAATGCACTCTGTCTGCGTTATCACGGCCCGGGTCACCGGGTGCATTTAATTTTTTGGCCAGCACTATGACGCTGTGCTGCTACTACTACCACCAGTATGTTGGCATGGTCCTTCTGTGCTGCTGCTGCTGAACTGACCGCCCGCATTGTCCTCCTCCTCCTGACTCAGTCGCTTCCCGCTGCTGCACTCTGCGTTCACACAGCCCGGGTCACCGGGTGCATTTAATTTTTTGGCCAGCACTATGACGCTGTGCTGCTACTGCTACCACCAGTATGTTGCCATGGTCCTTCTGTGCTGCTGCTGCTGCTGAACTGAACGCCCGCTTTGTCCTCCTCCTCCTCCTGACTCAGTCGCTACCACGGTACCACCAATGCACTCTGTCTGCGTTATCATGGCCCGGGTCACCGGGTGCATTTAATTTTTTGGCCAGCACTATGACACTGTGCTACTACTACTACCACCAGTATGTTGCCATGGTCCTTCTGTGCTGCTGCTGCTGCTGAACTAAACGCCAGCTTTGTCCTCCTCCTCCTCCTGACTCAGTCGCTACCACGGTACCACCAATGCACTCTGTCTGCGTTATCACTGCCCGGGTCACCGGGTGCATTTAATTTTTTGGCCAGCACTATGACGCTGTGCTGCTACTACTAGCACCAGTATGTTGGCATGGTCCTTCTGTGCTGCTGCTGCTGCTGAACTGAACGCCCGCTTTGTCCTCCTCCTCCTCCTCCTGACTCAGTCGCTACCACGGTACCACCAATGTACTCTGTCTGCGTTATCACTGCCCGGGTCACCGGGTGCATTTAATTTTTTGGCCAGCACTATGACGCTGTGCTGCTACTACTAGCACCAGTATGTTGCCATGGTCCTTCTGTGCTGCTGCTGCTGCTGCTGAACTGAACGCCCGCTTTGTCCTCCTCCTCCTCCTGACTCAGTCGCTACCACGGTACCACCAATGCACTCTGTCTGCGTTATCACTGCCCGGGTCACCGGGTGCATTTAATTTTTTGGCCAGCACTATGACGCTGTGCTGCTACTACTAGCACCAGTATGTTGGCATGGTCCTTCTGTGCTGCTGCTGCTGCTGAACTGAACGCCCGATTTGTCCTCCTCCTTCTCCTCCTCCTGACTCAGTCGCTACCACGGTACCACCAATGTACTCTGTCTGCGTTATCACTGCCCGGGTCACCGGGTGCATTTAATTTTTTGGCCAGCACTATGACGCTGTGCTGCTACTACTAGCACCAGTATGTTGCCATGGTCCTTCTGTGCTGCTGCTGCTGCTGCTGAACTGAACGCCCGCTTTGTCCTCCTCCTCCTCCTGACTCAGTCGCTACCACGGTACCACCAATGCACTCTGTCTGCGTTATCACTGCCCGGGTCACCGGGTGCATTTAATTTTTTGGCCAGCACTATGACGCTGTGCTGCTACTACTACCACCAGTATGTTGGCATGGTCCTTCTGTGCTGCTGCTGCTGAACTGACCGCCCGCTTTGTCCTCCTCCTCCTGACTCAGTCGCTTCCCGCTGCTGCACTCTGCGTTCACACTGCCCGGGTCACCGGGTGCATTTAATTTTTTGGCCAGCACTATGACGCTGTGCTGCTACTACTACCACCAGTATGTTGCCATGGTCCTTCTGTGCTGCTGCTGCTGCTGCTGCTGAACTGAACGCCCGCTTTGTCCTCCTCCTCCTGACTCAGTCGCTACCACGGTACCACCAATGCACTCTGTCTGCGTTATCACGGCCCGGGTCACCGGGTGCATTTAATTTTTTGGCCAGCACTATGACACTGTGCTACTACTACTACCACCAGTATGTTGCCATGGTCCTTCTGTGCTGCTGCTGCTGAACTGACCGCCCGCATTGAGCCTCCTCCTCCTGACTCAGTCGCTTCCACCAATGTACTCTGTCTGCGTTCACACTGCCCGGGTCACCGGGTGCATTTAATTTTTTGGCCAGCACTATGACACTGTGCTACTACTACTACCACCAGTATGTTGCCATGGTCCTTCTGTGCTGCTGCTGCTGAACTGACCGCCCGCATTGTCCTCCTCCTCCTGACTCAGTCGCTTCCACCAATGTACTCTGTCTGCGTTCACACTGCCCGGGTCACCGGGTGCATTTTATTTTTTGGCCAGCACTATGACGCTGTGCTGCTACTACTACTACCAGTATGTTGCCGTGGTCCTTCTGTGCTGCTGAACTGACCGCCCGCATAGTCCTTCTCCTGACTCAGTCGCTACCACCACTGCACTCTGCGTTCACACTGCCCGTGTCCACTGACAACTCTGCTGCGATGTCATTGCTAATTGCTGCAAAAAAAACAAAAAAAAAAATTACAAAAACCTCTCTGGGGCCTTTTTGGCGTCAGCCACTCATCCTCCTCCAGCGGTACCTTCGCCGCCAAGTGCCATTGGAACTTGCCTTCACCTCTTTGACTGCTTAACGCGTATATCCCTTTTTAAAACCACTTATTACCAATTAATAGCCCCATTTAAAGTGTTGATTTCACTTTAAAATCCATTTTCTCTAGAAAAAAAACATTTTTGGAATTTTTTATGTTGAAGTTATGTTGCCCCTTATCACCTCGATAATCCATGCAATTTGGGGGATTGTAGCATGTATGGGGGCTTTGTTATTAACGTTAAAAGAAAATCCACCTCCGGGCGGGAATCCACGCGTGATTACGCCATTCACGGCAGAAAATCCGCGTGGTTGCGTGGACGCGGACGAAAATCCGCATGCGGCGGGGCCGAATGCGGCTTTTTTTTGCAACCACGTGGATTGCCGAATTCGTGGATGAGGCACATCCGAGCATCCCTGCATAACACATCATCGTTGGATCTAAATAATGTTGAGAACTTAAAAGTACATGGACATGTGTCACATTCTTTAGGGACTGTATTAGTGTAACAGACTTAGGCTATCATTCATAAACGTGTGGTCGGTAATGCAAATCAGTGCGGGAAAACACCGCTGCCGGTATTTTACACTTCTGTGTGGTCATTCATAAAAAAGTGTACAGTTGCGATAGCAGTGCGGAGATTTGCCGAGCTAGGCTAGCGGTAGGTTTGCGGAGACACAGGAAGCTGCCGAGTTGATACATTTCTCTGTTTTCCGCTCTACTGCAGCTACGTGGGAGGTCTGTGTCTCAATTAACTTAACATTGTCATCGCCACATCAGAGGGAGCAGTACTTCCTGACCTCACATCGCTTGCGGAAATCTTTATGAATTACCATTTTGTTACATTTGTTACGATAGTCACCGCACAAGGCAGTGATTTATCACTCTGCTCGGTAATGTCAGCTTTTCATGCGGAAAGAGCCTTTATGAATGAAGATCTTGCTATGTGTTCGGTAAAGTCGGCTGTTTTCAGCATTTCCGCACGCGGAAATGCTTTATGAATGATAGCCATCGAGGTTGATTCACTAAACCATGCCAACTCATAGCATAGCCGCGCTAGCGTTTTGCATGCATTATAACGTGTGTAATGATTTTCTCACACAATCGCGAATTTTCAGGAGCAAACGCGGCATAAAATTCATGTTTGCGTCTGAAAACGGCAAAACGCTAGCGCGGCCGTGCAATGAGTTAGCACGGTTTTGTGAATCAACCCCATTGTATACTTGTATATGACTAGGCCACAGGCGGTTATCAATGTCCCTCATGGGCTACAGAGAGAAATACAGAGAGGAGCCTAAATGATAATCAGGCCCTAACTGTGGTGAAGCTGCATGGGCTCTAGAGTAGAAGGGGCCGCTCTGCGACTGCATGACCTACATGGGCCTAGGTCTGCCTCTGATAACCTGCAAATATAACTTAAGACCTCTCCAACCATGTTTTTCCCTTAAGCTCTTTGTAATGTGCCCCCATGGACTTGTGCTGGACTGTCTATGAGAATGGCCAGAAGCAACAAGCTTTAAAGAGAACCCGAGGCGGGGTTCTTACAACGCAATCCCCATACAGAGGCTGGGTCTGTCTATAGAGCCCAGCCTCTGTTGCTATTTAGCTTCCTCCAAAACCCCCCCTGCGCGCTGTGAGACCCCATTAATCACAGCCGCGCTGTCGACACGTAGCGTGTCGCAACGGCCTGTGTTTATCTCACTAATGTCAGTCTCCGCTCTCCCCCGCCTCCTGAATTGCTCCAGTCCCCGCCCATGTCCCTTCCCTCTTCGCTGATTGGAGGGAAGGGACGCGGGCGGGGACCAGAGCGATGCAGGAGGCGGGGGAGAGCGGAGACTGACATTAGAGAGGTAAACACAGTCGCACAGCGCGGCTGTGATTTATGGGGTCTCACAGCGCGCAGAGGGGTTTCGGGGAGATCTGATTAGCAACAGAGGCTGGGCTCTATAGACAGACCCAGTCTCTGTATGGGGATTGCGTTGTAAGAACCCCGCCTCGGGTTCTCTTTAAGAGGAACTGTAACCCAGGATTGAACTTTATCCCAATCAGTAGCTGAAACCTCTTTTCCATCTTTACCTTTTTCTGGAATCGATCATCAGGGACGCATATATGGCTGATATTGTGGTGAAACCCCTCCTACAGCATGATGTCAGGATGTCAGGATGATCTAATCGAGAAAAGGTGAAGAAGGTATCAGCTACTGATTGGAATGAAGTTCAATTCTGGGTTAAAGTTCCTATTTAATCTGGCTCTGGTCACTTCAGGGTGTCTGTTATCATTTAATTCTCACTTATATTTACACTGATGGTGTACTTTCCAATAGCAGAGGAACATGTGAAGCAAAGTAAGACATTTCTGAAAGCAGAAAGAATGCTGAACTTACACGTCATGGGTAGATACTGCACCTGTGTGGAATAGAAAAGACAATGTTATAAAATAATTTTAACATATGTAATCTTTTGAATCAGGCAAAATCAGCGCTGGAAATGTGGGTGCGCCAGGCGCCCCCACAGGCTGTAATGTGTGTTACAGCTAAAGCGGCACTCAGGAAGGAATTTGGGCACCGCGAAGGGATGGAGCTTAAAGTACAGTAAAGACACTGTATGTAATTCAGCCACCAGCAATAACTGGGAGCCGAATTACATCTTCCCCCACAGTTCATGGCGGCCTGGAGGGGGAATAGTAATTAATGCTGCCGGGAATCTTGCAGGAGCAGGGTGAGACTCTTTCAGCTTTTCCCTGCGCCCAAATCTCCCAGTGCCTTAATTACATGTATATATAATCTTTTCTTTATTACTCTTTGGAAGATAACCAATAGTATCTCTGAATTCAGAAGGCTGTCTTTAATGTGATTTCAGGAGAACTCCACCCCAGCCCCTACTCCTAATCATAAATGGATCTGCTGTGACCCAAGTACAATCATTCAAGTCCTTGGGTCCATAATCTCTAACAACCCAAAATGGGAAAGCAACACTGCTGCCACCATCAATAACTCCCATAGAGGATGTACCACTCATGGCAGCTGAAAAAGTTTGGCCTATCACAGAAAGCAATGGTGCAGTTCAGTGGCGTTTCTAGTGTCAAGCGGCAAGGGCGGCCCATCCCGGGTGTCATCATGGTGGAGGGGGGAGGGGACACTCGGAGCCCTGTGCAGTGGCCCATATCTGTTGTGCTCGATGCTGGGGGGGTTTGCAAGTAGCCTTGCAGCAATGGCAGCCGCAGGCCTGCGTAAACTTCTGCAGCCACCAACTTTCATCCACACGCATCATGCCAGATGCCACATCATCGCTTTATATCTGTGTTGAGATGGAATTCTCCTCACGCTTGTTACTGTGGTTGCTTTTTAGCAAACCAATC
The DNA here is from genome assembly GCF_040937935.1 of Hyperolius riggenbachi. Classification (NCBI taxonomy): domain Eukaryota; kingdom Metazoa; phylum Chordata; class Amphibia; order Anura; family Hyperoliidae; genus Hyperolius; species Hyperolius riggenbachi. The sequence continues at coordinate 60,034,769 of NC_090654.1, forward strand.
TTGTAAGTAGAATTTCTTGTATCATTTATCCAGTTCTCTGGAATGCTAAACTATACTGGCGCTCCTGGTCAATTTATTTTTAGGGCCCGTTTCCACTGTTGCGACGCGATTTCGCCGGCATCCCGACGCTTGTAAAAACGCATGCGGATGCGTTTCCGCATGCGTTTTTACCCGCGATTTCGCGTGCGATTAACCATGACTCTGCCAGGGCAAAATAACATTGAAAAAGGTGCGAAATCGCACGCGAATCGCGGGTAAAAACGCATGTAAAAAACGCATGCGTTTTTCCTATTAAATACATTAGCGGCGATTCGCATGGATTCCCGACGCAGGCGTTTTCTGTGGGTCCCGTCGTGCAGATTTGGCCCGCCGCCAAATCGCTCCCGCACGCCGCACATATGGAAACAGCCCCGGCCACTTTAATGTACCAAGCGAATCCGCATGTCGGCGCCGCATGCGGATTCGCTATGGTGGAAACGAGCCCTTAAAGGCTTGCAAGTGCTCCAGGCCAATTTATTTTAGCACTTTTTTAAATGTATTTGTTGCATTTCCTTGCTACTAATTAGAACTGCTGTAATGTGTATTTAGGGCCACTGGTCACTAGGGGGCAGTGTGAGACAATAACAGGACTTCTGCTCTCAGTTTCTATATCCTCTGCCAGCAGAGAGACCAGAGAGACATCAAAGCATTCCAAGTATTTTCAGCACATCAAGTTCTGCTGGCTGAAGTCAAAAGCAGTGCACTTACAGTATCTTAAATGAGAAAATTCAGTTGAAGCTGCTAATGGGTTAAAGTATATCACTGTCAATTCAGGATCTATTTGTTTTAAAAATTAAACACCAGACCAGGAGCGGTGGTTAGTTCATAGCTAGTCTGTTCCCACAACAGAAACTTCTTATCGCTTCTTATAAGCTGCAAATCATTCTGGCTTGCATGTAAATTTCACGCAGATTGTAGGCAGCTTGAAATTGGCCCAGTCATCTGCACTTCCTGTGGATTTTGATTGGCCGCCACCCAGGTCCAAGCTGCATACAATCTGCATGAAATTTGCCGCAAGCTAGAAATATTTGCTCGTAGATTGACCCTAGTCATCATTCATCTCCTGTAACATGGAAATACATCAGCTCCTTCATCTTAGAGGAGAAGGCAGAGCAAACACAGAGAATACCCAATTTGGAGGTCTAAGGGATTTTAATGGGGAATATCTCTCTCTCTCTCTCTCTCTCTCTCTCTCTCTCTCTCTCTCTCTATATATATATATATATATATATATTTATTAGATTAGGAAGGAGAAAGAAAGTCACATGTCATTGTTCAGCAGATTAAAACCAAATTGCATTAAGAAATAGCTGATACTCTGATTATCAAGAGCCTAACTACTTCTGGGGACTGAAGTGTTGTCCTTCACGAAACGCAACAAATTTGCTTTCTGTTCATATGGGACTGATGATTACATACATTACATTTATACCCCCCAAATCCCCTGTGCATAATCCACGACTTTCTTGGTCGTGGATTTTGCTGCTCATGGAGTCAGAGCTTACGGCTGCAGCTCTGCCTCCATGCGCGTCAATCGCCGCACGGATTTCCGCCTCTCCCCCGCCCCTCTCAGTGAAGGCAGATCGAGAGGGGCGGGGAGAGGTGGCGATCAGCGGGGATTGATGCGCTAAGAGGCGGAGCTACAGCCACAAGCTCTGCCTCATCAGGAAGTGCTCCCCGGAGTTGGGAGAGGGGATTTGGGGGGGTATAAACCCCCCGTTTTGCCGCGGGAATGTGGAGGTTTAGCACCATCTATAGTGCTTTACAGTAATCACATGCTGTTAGACTTGCTTCAGAGTCTCTTTAATCATTCAGCCTTATGTTACGTCCAACCTGATTGGCTGGTAACACTGCACTGCATCAACATCATATATGGCTATACTCGCTGAAACCCTTTGGTCCAATTTTCAATATATTGTTTGTCTATTGGAATTTCAGATATTCGGGGTGACCCAAAACTACTAGGAAAGTATAGGGGACTAAAAGAGACCAAAAAGCCCACCTACTAAAAAGCAATGCTTAGTGTGACCTGCCCTCTTAAAACAGAAGGTATTTGCAATATTGTGTAATAAAAATAGTTTTTTATCCCCTGAACCATGTGACGTTCTTTTTCCTTCCTAATCTGATCTCTCTCTCTCTCTCTCTCTCTGTATATATATATATACTCCCCATAAACTACCATATAACCTATAAATTGCCTATATATAACAAGGGAGGCGGGGTAATCTACTCTGGTAGTGGACTCTTTTACTAGTGCTTGACTATTTTTGAGTCTTACACCTGGAAAGTCACTGAGAATACCCACCCTGTTTCTTGCACCACCAATATACAACTCCCAGGATAAGTAGAAAGATGATCATGGCTGGTATGACATAATATATTTGGTCATTGGTAGGTCTTTTTGCTTCTGTACCTGCAAAACCTGGAAGGAGAGAAGTATAAATGTAAATAGAAAGAATAAGAGCAGTAGGAGGGGAATACTCCAATCCTGCTCAGGCAGTTCCTCTTCACTGTATTTTTATCTACATCATTCCTTAAGCTGAATAATCACCTAATGATCAATCAGGGAACCTGACAGCGACGCCTCCCAATGAATGAGGTTCCCCAATCCTCCTACCCACGGGAACATTGAAGGGTGCGAATGAGAGGTCAAATGATTATGGTAATTTGCGCAGCAGTCATTGGGGATATTAAAAATCTGATCCATTGCAATAGTCGTTATCGCGGCACCTTGCCAAATGTCGTTCGCGTGATTGCACTCCTGTACCCACATGGCGAGATCACAAAAACAAACAATCGTTTTTCGCTCATACAAAATCTCCAGTCATTCGAAAAATTGTGGTAAAAATTGCGTAGTTGGTTTGGGCCTTAACTCTCCTCTCCACCATTTACACCTTCAGTATATGATATCTACTCCAGTTTATCCTTTCAAGCAGCAGCATAGCAATAGGGGATGTAGAAGTTGTGACTGCACCTGGGACCCTCCTTCTGCTGCTGATCTTAATCTGTCTTTCTATTTGTAGGATGATGCAGTTAAATTAGTGATATCTCATCCAATTATTGTAAAGTATATGGAGAAATCCCTTTAAAGCGTACCAGTGACATAGAACTTTCTATAGTGAAGGGTGAGCAAATCAGGCAGAGGAGAGTAAAGGAGGAAATGACATCAGAATTGGCTTCAAAATAGCCACACTTAAAATGGGAAATGCGAAGAAGGATTTTCTCTTTTTTTAGTGTAGAAAAATCACTAAAATCAAAACGTGGACAATGCAATACATATGTTATTTAAGTAGAGCAAGTATTTATCTACTTATATATGTGTTTTTTTTTCTGAGATAGTATGGTTGACAGCTCCTCTTTAAAGAGAACCCGAGGTGGGGATCTTAGAACGAAATCTATACACAGAGGCTGGGTCTGGCTATAGTGCCCAGCCTCTGTTGCTATTTGAATCCTCGCTAAGTCCCCCCTGCGCTCCTTTCTCCCCCATAAGACAAGACAAGACAAATAACATTTATATTGCGCTTTTCTCCTTGCGGACTCAAAGCGCCAAATTACAGCCGCGCTGGCGACACGCAGCGTGTCGCAGCGGGCTGTATTTACCTCCCTAGTGTCACTCACGCCGCTCCCCCGCCTCCTGCAGAGCGCCGGTCCCCGCCCACGTCCCTTCCCTCACCGCTGATTGGAGGGAAGGGACACGGGCAGGGACCGGCGCTCTGCAGGAGGCGGGGGGAGCGGCGTGAGTGACATTAGCTAGGTAAACATTGCCCGACAGTGCGGCGGTAATTTATGGGCTAGAACGAAGCGCAGGGGTGACTTAGGGGGGGATTCAAAAAGCAACAGAGGCTGGGCCCTATACCCAGACCCAGCCTCTGTGTATAGATTTCATTCTAAGATCCCCACCTCGGGTTCTCTTTAACTTTCCTGGCGGTAAGCCCGAGCTGAGCTCGGGCTATGCCGCGCAGGAGGATTTCTCAGGCCCTGCTGGGCCGATTCGCATAATTTTTTTTGCAACACGCAGCTAGCACTTTGCTAGCTGCGTGTGCATTCCGATCGCCGCCGCCACCCACCCGAGGAGTGGATCGGGACTCCCTTTGACGTCACGACGTCGGTGACGTCATCCCGCCCCGTCACCCTGGCGACGGGGTAAGCCCTTCAGGAAATCACGTTCTTTGAACGGGATTTCCTGATCAAAGATCGCCGGAGGCGATCGAAGCGGGCGGGGGGATGCCGCTGCACAGCGGCTATCATGTAGCGAGCCCTAGGCTCGCTACATGATTTAAAATGTTTTTTTTTTTTTAAAAAGACTGCTGCACTGCCCCCTGGCGGTTTCTAATAGACCTGGGCTAAGCAGGAAAAGTTCTGAGTGGCACTCCCTGTGCTGGCCTGTATTGAGACAGTGTGAGTATAGTAAAGGCTAAACAGTTCTCACCAGATCACCGACGTCTTCCTGAATCCTTACTGCTGGGACGTGTGCACAATGGATAGTGTGAAGAAAGATCATGCATACCATAAACCAGAAGAACAAAGAAGCAGAATTCCGGGCACCTTCCGTCCAAACTCTTTATTAGCAGTGACATCAAAATAGATGGCTTGTAGTTGGCACATCCAGGTTGTGGATTATCAGGTGGTGGTGAGATGGAGGTGGGAGGGTGCCAGGCACCAGATGGGGCTTGCGACGGCCATTTCACGTCTCACTAGACGCTTGGTCACGCTGCGCTCCAATACAGAGGCGAATTGCGGACTTCCGGTAAAATGCGGGGATAGTCCCCGCCTCTTCCGGATGCCGCACACGCCATTGGCGAGAGGAGATCTGTGGGGCAGTCCAGCCAGCGGAAATGTGTCCCGGAGGGAGTGGCAGTCCAGATTGATTGGCAGCCATGTGAGGTGTGGCGAAAGCACGCATCCCTCCCATTGCTCAGATCCGCAATGCTGTATGGGTAATGTAGTTTGGTAGCGGCGGCGACACATTTCCGCTGGCTGGACTGCCCCACAGATCTCCTCTCACCAATGGCGTGTGCGGCATCCGGAAGAGGCGGGACTATCCCCGCATTTTACCGGAAGTCCGCAATTCGCCTCTGTATTGGAGCGCAGCGTGACCAAGCGTCTAGTGAGACGCGAAACGGCCGTCGCAAGCCCCATCTGGTGCCCGGCACCCCCCCACCTCCATCTCACCACCACCTGATAATCCACAACCTGGATGTGCCAACTACAAGCCATCTATTTTGATGTCACTGCTAATAAAGAGTTTGGACGGAAGGGGCCTGGAATTCCGCTTCTTTGTTCTTCTGGTTTATGGTTTCTAATAGACCGCCAGGAGGGTTAAGGACATCTGGATGATTGACCACCATCTGTAGCTAAGTATATAAAGTAAGTATTCATTAAATGTTAAATATTTTACATGTAAGTGCTGTCTTTTCATTATTTTTATGTGCTCTGAAACCAGAAGAATCCCATTACAAATAATCAGCCTGATTCATCAAGTTGCACTGCTAAATTGAAGGAGCACCCGCTCTCCCTGCCTTACATAGCAGCGCTCGCTGCTATGTAAGGAGCGTGCCTTCCTTAGTTACGCACATTGCGTACATAGCAACTAGCGTAACTTTAACTGTAGGCGGTCCTGTGAAGGGCCATTACTGCGATATTTCACTCGCGGGGGCTACTATGCAATTACAACTATATAGTTTAACACAGTAGCAGCCAGCGAGAGAAGTATGCGGTAATGATACTTCACAGGACCGCCCGCAGTAGAAGTTATGCACATTGCTATGTCCGCAATGCGTGTAACGAAGGAAGGCACGCTCCTTACATAGCAGCGAGCGCTGCTTTGTAAGTCAGGGAAAGCGGGTGCTCCTTCACATTAAGCTGCGCTGCTTTGGTGATAAATAGATTCAAAACTTTTGTGAATTTATTACACTAGTCCATTCTATTCTCTACACCTTATTCTTTCTTCTCCTTTCCTTAGTCTTAATTTCCCAATCTATCCTTTCAACGTTCCTACCCCTGCTCTATTTTCTATACCTTATTCTTTAGCTGGCCATACACTGGCCCGATTTCCCGCCGATCACTGGGATCGAATCTGCTGTCAAATAGTTCGCGCTAAACGCATCGGACCGATTGATTTCCTCCTGATATCAATCGGTCCGTCGATCGCGCCATGCGGGAAATAACCGTCGATCACCCGCGGGTAGGGAGCGCGTCGCTTGCGGCATACGATTCGGGACATTTCGACGCATGTATACATTACCTGAGGCTGGCTCCCGGGTATCCCGTCCGTCACTGCTCCCGTTATGGCGCCTCCAGCATCCTCGTATAACTTCCGCTGTCATGCCAGTGACAGCGGGAGTACAACTAGAGGGCGCTCTATTTGAACTTCCGCTGTCACTGGTGTGATAGCGTTAAGTTCTATGCGGATGCCGTACACCGGAGCCGGAGGTGCCACATGACGGGGACATCACGCCCGGGAGCCAGCATCAGGTAATGTATGCCGGGCGGGGGGAGTGGCGGCAGCAGCAGCTCAGCAGATTGTGAATCGGTTTCAGGCTGAAATCGATTCACAATCTGTTTGCAGTAAAGGCAGCCATACGATCCCTATCTGATCAGATTCGATCAGAGAGGGATCTGTCTGTTGGTCGATCTGATGGCAAATCGACCAGTGTATGGCCACCTTAAGTCTTTCTTTTGTCTATGCATATGTTCAATACTATGTATGTATGTATGTATGTATGTATGTATGTATGTATGTATGTATGTATGTATCTATCTATCTATCTATCTATCTATCTATCTATCTATCTATCTATCTATCTATCTATCTGTGATGAGCGAAAATGCTGATATTCTCTTCTCATTAATTTCCCCGAAAATAATGTAAAATTCGACTTTCGAGCAAATATGCCATTAAAAATCATTTTATACGTTTGTGATTTTTTTGGGGGCGAATTTTCCCGGTAAACAAACTATTGTTGCGCTTTCTGCAGTTAAAATATCGATATTTTGTGAATTTTCGCATCAGAAAGAAAAAATAGTTTTCTTTTACCATGTTGCAAAAATACAGTGTATTTTCACTAATATTTTCTCGAAATCAAAAATAGCATTTTCGATGCCAAAATTACTTTGGTGAAAATTTGCAAGCAACACTGCTATCTATTCATCCAACCTCATTTCCATCCATCATATTCTGTCTTCTCCACTGTTTGCGCCTCCAATCCATCATCTGCGTATTCCTCTTTATTCATTTTATTCTATCTATCTATCTTCTCAACTATACTTTGCATCAAGAAAAAAGAATGGCAGTGCTCATAGACCATTGTTGCACCTGACACACTCCTACAGGCACAACTGTGCTCATTACAGCTGAAAACTAATGAGACCTCACCATTTACTGTAGAGAGACATCAGTTCCACATGTTGCAATACACATTAGCAGGGATGCCTTGTGCAGGCTTCTCTCACGTCCCCACCTTAAAGGAATCATGAACCAAAATTTAAAAAATTAGGTTTACTCACCTGAGACTATCTGCAGCGCGTACGTACAAAAAAGGGCATCGGGAAAAAAGGGTGCGGGGTGAAAACAATAATATTGTTTTGTATTAAGTGTACAAATAATGTTTATAAAACTATAAATCATTAAATAATGTGTATGAAATCGGCAATAGTGAAAACGTTAATCTTCTCTGTTTCTAAAGTGAAACTTATAATTACGTTTGTTAAAAAAATGATTATACAGTAAGTTTAATCGTTATAATTGTATATTATTGTGATTAACCTTCATTTATGGTTTCTTCTTATAATAAAATCTGAAAATATTGTTTATAACGATGATATAAATATAATTATGTTCATGATAAGTGCTGTAAAACATTAGTAAGTATTACTAAAATTTTACTAAAACTATACCTAACCCTACTCTTACACAGAACCCTCCCTGTACCTATCCCTAACCCCTAGACCCCCCTGGTGGTGCCTAAACCTAAGACTCCCCTGGTGGTGCCTAAACCTAAGACCCCCCTGGTGGTGCCTAAACCTAAGACCCCCCCCTCCCCCCCCCCCCTGGTGGTGCCTAACCCTAACCACCCCCCTTAATGATCGCTTTATTATGTGGATAATAATGTTTTACAAATAGTGACTGTAAAAAATATATTGCAATTTAAAGTTACGTACTGATCACTTTATTTTGTGAATAATAATGTTTTACAAACAGTAAGGGATAAAATGTTAAATAATGTTTTAGTTAAATAGGATAAATATGTTTAGTATTTTTATACACGTTATTCGTCACGGGTGCATTTTCTAAACATAAATCATCACATGCACAGTTATAAAACATTAAAAATCTCCGGGCGCCGTTTGTAAAATGTTATTTATCTCCGGCGGCCCTTTTTCCTGTTCGGCGCCCATTAAACAATATTTATTATGGGAGTGAATGGCGGCGCCCTTTTTGTCCACTAGCTGCCTGCGCCCTTTTTTCCCAGCCCCATCTGCAGCACCCTTGCAGCCGACTGTCCCACGCTGACCACTCCGCTCTCCGTGGACTTAATAGGGACTGTTTGCAAATATTTGTCTACAAAATGTTGTATGATTCGTTGTCAGTGGCTGAACAGATGCAGTCATTAGAACGATTGTGAAGATAGCAGAAGGTTTTTTCTCTCCCTGCCCTTAGTTGTCCGTGTCTCTCAGGACAGGGAAAAGAAAATTTGTCCCCCACGGGGCTCCCTGCGGCTTCTTTTACCATATCTGCTCCACTATACCTTATTTTACTATATTAGTATCTCTTCACCATATTCTATATGCTTGTTTCTGTCCTCACAGTAGTATAATTCTCAGTTCTGTGATTGCCACCATATTCTGTCTGCCCCTCTATTGTTATTTATCATTCAGTTCTTTACACTTTACTAATCTTTACTAATCATTCCACCCTCTCTTTCTGTGTCCTCCTCCTGCTCTGCATGTCCTGTGAAAGAAAAGCGCTTTACAAATGTGATTGTTATTATAGGAGGCCAGAGAGCACATAGAAGAAAGAAAAATACAAGAACTCAACTCTGTGAGCCTGGAACACAATTAAAGAGGAACTGTAACGACAAAACGTCCCCTGGGGGGTACTCACCTCGGGTGGGGGAAGCCTCCGGATCCTAATGAGGCTTCCCACGCCGTCCTCCATCCGTCAGGGGTCTCGCTGCAGCCCTCCGTACAGCGGTGACGTAATATTTACCTTCCTGGCTCCTGCGCAGGCGCTCTGACGGCTGTCGGCTCCGAAGTAGGCGGAAATACCCGATCGCCGTCGGGTCTGCTCTACTGCGCAGGCGCAAGTTTCCGGCGCCTGCGCAGTAGAGCGGACCCGACGGAGATCGGGTATTTCCGTCTATTTCCGTGCCGAAAGCAGCCACAGCGCCCCCGCTGGAGCCAGCAAAGGTAAATATTGAAGCTACAGTCGGCTCTGTCGCCGGCTGTTCGGAGGGCTGCAGCGAGACCCCCGTGGGACAGAGGACGGCGTGGGAAGCCTCATTAGGATCTGGAGGCTTCCCCCACCCGAGGTGAGTACCCCCCAGGGGAGGTTTTTGTTGTTACAGAGTCTCTTTAAGGCTTTTGTCCTGATTAGACATTTGTTTTGGGTGGCAGTTTTGGCACAATCACTTTACGGCACACTGTTCTGCCCCCAGCTGAGCAGCATGTAGGGATTTAATGGATCTATGGAGAGGTTTGCAGGGTGTGAGGGAGTAAGTGAGCAGCATTACACTGTGGGGACTTCCTATGAGGCTCCTATAGGGAACACATTTCATCATGTGAGGCATTCCATTCTGGTGGATCACTGAGGAGGAGGCTAGCAAGGTTGGATGGTACCTTGGCACAATTTATATTGATTGTGAAAACAGTTTTGGATGAGGAATATCTTAAAGCAGACCTGCACTCGGAAATCCCTCTCTGCTCTTAAAGATAAGCAACAGCATAATAACCTTTAAAGAAAAACATTTCTTTGTTACAGCTGATACAAACCCTGCAATAGATCTGCAGTCTGTCTATTTCCTGCTTTCATGGAAGCAGACATTGGCCTCAACCGGTGCTAACTCAGTTTGCATGTCTTAAGGCTTTGCACGTGCAAACTAGGGTGCTTAGTAGTTTGCACAGCAAAGCTGTTGCTGTTCGCGTGCTATTTTAGCGCGCATAAAGTTTTATGTGCACTACTTTGCGTGCAAAATCAGCTGCTTCGCGTGCAAAGTATGCTTATCACGCTACTTATCACGCGAAGCTGCTGATTTTACACGCGAATTAGTACACATAAAACTTTATGCGCGTTAAACTTTACGCGCGCATTAGCGCACGAAGAGGCAGTTTGCACGTGGTAAGTGGCTTTTCACTGGCGTGCTAACAGTTAGCATGCTTTTGTGAATCAAGCCCCTATTGTTAACATCCCGTGTTTACAAATTAGCAGTTCTGCCATGGCAGAGGAGATTCCTGAGCTGACACAGATGAGAGATCAAATTACAGAGGTGATTAATCACAGATGAGGGGGAATTAGACAGGTTAAACTCTCTAAACTCTCTACAGGGTGCATTTCTCTCTGTTTTCCTTCTGTCTTGTGCAAGAGTTCAGGTCCACTTTCAGTGTGTAAATAGCTGTATAAAGTACATCCTCTGAAAATAAACCTCAATTTCAGGCCCGGATTTACATCACAGAAGCCTATAGGCACAGATATCCTGGCATCTCAGACCTCGCCCTCCATGAACCTACAACCCCCACCAAACTGCACCGCAAGTGTGCTGGCTGTCCCGGCTGTCACTTCTCCCTTACTTCCCTTTCCCCTCATGGGTAGCTACAGATGCCCCTTAGCATTAGGTAGCCAGAAGTACTCTCAATATTAAGTAGCTAGAGGTGCCCCCGAGTATTAGGTAGCTAGAGGAACCTCAGTATTAGGTAGCTAGAGGTGCCCCTGACTGAAGGAAGATCTCGGCAGTGGAATGCCAAGAGCTCGGTGAGTAACCCCTCATTTACACTCTCATCAGCACTCTCCATAGAGAAGGGGGAAGGGAGGCACTAGGGGAGGGGAGTGAGCCACCTTCCCATCATCAGGCGCCTGTAGGCATGTGCCTACTGTGCAATTATGGTAATTCCGGCCCTGTGCCATTTTATAATCCCTTCACTTTTTTATCCATTACATTCCTTCCATATTCCCCATTTAGTCTTGTGTGTTTCCTCCATTCCTCCACTGCATCTTTCAATCCTATTGCTTCACCAGAAACTCTTCTCCACTAATCCAACCACTCCTCCATTTCTTACTCTTTGGCCCATATACAATTCATTTTGTCTTCTGAGTTTTCTCCTAGGAGATACATTTTCACCCTCTATTTATAACTTTTCATCATTTTGCAAATGCAGAAGTACCAAAAAGTAGTAAAAAAAATGACTATCAAAATTATTTTCAGTATTTTCTTGCTTGCTGGTGGTTTTAAAAGGCGCTTTATTGACAAGTTTGAAAACATCACCTAGGAGAAAACTGAGGAGAAAAAGTTAATTGGATATGGGCCTCAGTCTTAGGGCTGGTGCACACTAAGGGCTTGATTCACTAAACCAAGATAACTCAAATATCACACCTTATCAAAGATATCACACGTTATTATTATTATTATTAAGTATTTATATAGCGCCGACATATTACGCAGCGCTGTACAGTGTATATATATATATATCTTGTCACTAACTGTCCCTCAAAGGAGCTCACAATCTAATCCCTACCATTGCCATATGTCTATATTATGTAGTGTAAGTACTGTAGTCTAGGGCCAATTTTTTTAGGGGGAGCCAATTAACTTATCCGTATGTTTTTGGAATGTGGGAGGAAACCGGAGTGCCCGGAGGAAACCCACGCAGACACGGAGAGAACATACAAACTCTTTGCAGATAGTGCCCTGGCTGGGATTCGAACCAGGGACCCAGCGCTGCAAGGCGAGAGAGCTAACCACTACGCCACCGTGCTACCGTGCTGCCCCAAAGCCTCAAAGATATCACACCTTATCAAAGCTTTCAAACCTTATCAACGTTAACGCGCCTTATCAGAGTAGCATAGCGAGCGCTACAAACTTATACCTGCTAATTGGCAATGGCACTCGTCCTGCCCTGAGCCCCTGCGGGTTTGTAGCACTCGCTATGCTACTTTGATAAGGTGTGTTAACTTTGATAAGGTGTGATATTTGAGTTATCACGGTTTAGTGAATCAAGCCCCAAGAGCGGTTCTGAGTGTTTTTTAAAACGCTTGGGGGGGGGGGGGGGGGGGGCGGCAAAACCTGGTTGGTTGCTTAACCTCCTTGCCGGTTATAACCTCCTTGCCGCTGCCAATCAGTGCCAGGCAGCGCTGAGGGGTGGATCAGGATTCCCTCTGACGTCCCGACGTCCAGGGGCGCCGCCAGGCACCAAGCAGGCCAAGCAGCCGCTTGGGGCCTCATGGTTTTAGGGGCCTCGGAGCTCCGTGACGTCGCTGTGACGTCACTGTCCGTTCTCACGCTGACTGTCCGCAGCTGGAGGCCTGGGGCGAGGAGAAAACTACTGGTGCGCACGCACGCAGGCTCAGTCTCAGCCAGGGCCCAGCCCATTGCTTTGCCTGCTGGATCTGGAAGGGCGGAGCTGAGCAGCTGAACTCTTCGTGCTAGACAGACAGCTCAGTCCAGCCCAACTTGCTGCTGACTGACTGTCTGGAGGGGCGGAGCTGAGCGCGACGACAAATTAGAGTCTGACTCTGACGTAAGGGGGCAGCGCAGGCCAGCTCAGCTCCGCCTCAGCCCTTCACCGCCGCCAATTTCGCGCCAAAACACACTGCGCAGGCGCATAATCTATAAAATCGCAGTGCGTGCCGCCATTTTGACTTGACTGAGACACTCAGTCACAGAGACTCAGCGGCGGCGGCAGCAGCACAAGGACCAAGTCCACGATGGAAGCACTTGGAGGAGGACGAGATGGGGGCCTCCCTCAGCCTGCAGCCACAGCCAGAGGCGGGCTCTTGTAATACCACCAACCGTGCCTGGCTACTGTAAGTAAAATAAACTTTTCTTCAAGTTCTTCAACTATTTGATGTGCTTCTGCAGCCTGCAGGCAGTTCAGGCTTGTGTGTATTGGGCTGGCTGCCTGTGATTATCAGGCCCTGAGTGAGGCCTGCTGTGTGTGTACTGGGCTGGAGGGCTGTGGTAAGCTCTGGGGCTGGCTGTGGTCAGGCCTGAGGCCTGTGTGTACTCGGATGGGGGGCTGTGGTCAGGCCTGTGTGTACTGGACTGTGGTAAGCTCTGGGGCTGGCTGTGGTCAGGCCTGTGTGTACTGGGCTGTGGTTAGCTGTGGGGTGGGCTGGCTGTGGTTAGCTGTGGGGTGGGCTGGCTGTGGTTAGCTGTGGGGTGGGCTGGCTGTGGTTAGCTGTGGGGTGGATTTTTGTAACCATAAAATTGACTGAGCTAAGGCCTGTACACACACTTGACTGGCAGGGGCCAAGAGAATAGGAGGGGGACATGGGGTGATACAGGGACAAAAGAGAAAAGATTTAGGTTAAAATAAACCGATCACCATTTTTAGTACCCAGGGCATCTCAGTAGCACATTAAAAATGCATATTGATTTTTTTTTTAATCTTGGAGGGGTTAGTCTACTTTCTACCCTTTATTTTTTTATTTATTTATTTTTTCCATATTGACATGTAAGCATCATGCAGTTGGCTCCACCCCATGCCATGGCCACACCCCAGCTCCACCCACATTTCATGGCCACGCCCACTTTCTGCAGAATAGCCACGCCCATTTTTCACCGCGGCGCAGGCTAGGGCCACTTCCTACAGTCCGCTTGGGGCCACAAAAACCTTAGCTGCACCCCTGCCGACGTCCATGACCATGGCGACCGGGGAAGCCCTGCAGGAAATCCTGTTCTCAACGGGATTTCCTGCTTACTCTGATCGCCGGAGGTGATCAGAGTGGGTGGGGGGATGCCGCCGCTCAGCGGCTATCATGTAGCGAGCCCTGGGCTCGCTACATGATTTGAAAAAATAAATAAATGAAAAAAAAGTGCTGCGCTGCCTCCTTGCCAGCGGGAATTGGACCGGCAAGGAGGTTCATGAATGGGAATGGGCTGGTGCACACCAGAGCGGTTTGTTTTTTCCCCAAAAGCAAACTCGGGTCCTGGAGCATTTTTGCGGTTTTCTGAGGCATTTCTGCCTCTATGTTAAGTATTGGAAAGTGGAAAACCGCTCTGAAAAACGCCAGATCAGAGCGATTTTCCAAGTGTTTTTGTTACAGAAGCTGTTCAGTTACAGCTTTACTGTAACAAAATATAAAATCTGCTACACAAAAACGTTCCAAAAAACGCTAGGAATTGTTAGAAAATCGCTCTAAACATGCCTAGAATCGCTCTGAAAAAAAGCTTCAAAAACCGCTAGCGTTTGCGGATCCGCAAGGAGTTTTTGGTGTGCACTAGCCCCAATTATCATCTCCTTTATTTCATTTGCTCAATCGTTTCATCTGCTACCCCATCTATCATAACCAGTGTTGTTTGCGAAATTTCGGCAAAATCATTTTCGCATTGAAACTTGCTATTTACAATTTCGAGAAAATGTTTGCAAAAATATGTTGGCCCATATGCTATAAACTTTTTCTCTGGAGTTTTCTCCTAGGTGATATTCAAACCTGTCAATAAAATGCCTTTTAAACCACCAGCAAGCAAGGAAATACGCGAAATAATTTTCATAGTACTTTTTCACCTACCTTTTGGTACTTTTTCTATTGCTAAGTGTGGAAAAGTTATTTTAAATCAAAGATAAAAATTATCTCCTAGGAGAAAACTCAGTAGAAAAAGTGAATTACATATGGCCCCTTGTATTATGGCAATATGGTCAAAGGAAACAACATTTTTTTTTCAAATGCAAAACATAAAAGTGCGGAAAATTTGTATTCTTCCACTAAAATTGGCAAAAAGTGTGAAGTTATTTATTTTTACCGTGACATTTTACAAAAATTTCAAAAAATCACAAACTAAACTTCTCTTTTCGCACTATAGAAAAATCATTAAAATAAAAACGTGGACAGTGCAATACATATGTTATGTAAGTAGAGTAAGTATTTATCTACTAATATATGTGGTTTTTTTTCTTTGAGATAGTATGGCTGACAGCTCCTCTTTAAAGGACTTACAAGGCCAAAATTACGAAAATGACACTTTACCTTTTTATCTGCAGAATCCACGGAGGACGCTCCGTCAATCTAGACCTTTTAGTTCGCTCAGGGCTTGTCCCGACCCCACCGAACGGGTTGCATCCATTCCACCCCTAAGGATGCCGCCACCTTGATCCGCGGCTGCGCAGTACACTTTGGCGCGAGTGCGACTGAGCAGCCTTTAGCCCGCCTCCAGCCGCGTAGTGGTTCCCCGCATCCTCCTGAAGCGTACGTCAGGCGCGGCTGGAGGCGGGCTAAAGTCTGCGCAGTCGCACTCGCGGTAAAGCGTACTGCGCAGCTGCGGATCAAGGCGGCGGCCATCTTACGGGTGGAATGACGATGCGACCCGTTCGGTGGGGTCGGGACAAGTCCTGGGGGAACTAGAAGGACTAGATTGACGGCGATACAGAGCAGAGGACACGGAGGGCATCCTCCGTGGATTCGGCAGATAAAAAGGTAAAATATCATTTTTGTAATTTTGGCCTCGTAAGTACTTTAATTGGTTCAACATGAACCAATGAGAATCCTCCCTGTTGCTGAGGATTCTGAATGGTCTTTTGCAGCCCAATGAAGATCCCATGGCCACCGGGCTGTTTTGCAGGGATCGACGGGTGGGTATGACGTCACAGAGGTAGCGGGATGTGGTTGAAACAGGAAACCTGGATGCAGCTACTAGCCTAGTGAGAACAAACATTGCCATTCTCATGGGCTTTCACTGGGCAAATCCGGACTCTGCGTTCTGCGGCACACAGATCCAGATATGCTTTTAAAGCAATGTTGACTGGACATAGACAATAATGCAAAGCCTGCATGCAGCGAGTTAGAATAATGTGATCAGTTACAACACATTATTGTGAACAGGCCCATAGAATATAAGGGAAGACGCCAAGAGCCCAGTATAGTGTAGTATGTAGTGTAAATTGGGTATGGAAGGTAAGTATAGGTAGGTTATACTCACAAACAACGGTTACCGTCCAGATAACCATTATGAAGGCAGGTGAGGAGATTAGACCTGTCCCCACTCAGGATTAAGAAGTCGCTCTCTGTTGATCTGGAAAAAGGAAGAATTCCCCTCCACCAGGGGTGGAAACAACTGCAATAGTAGTACAGAGGTGCCAACAGGGTAAAAACAATATTTCTTTAAAATGGATAAAATGAAGTAGGTAGCGGTGGACTTACCCCTCCAAAACAGACACAAAAAATTGCCATTTTGAGCAAAAATCAGTTTATTTACATACTCCGAACAAGGTGCAACACGTTTCGCGGGTATATGTAGCCTACGTTCCCGGACCGCATTGGTGATATGCTACTATTTATTGCCTGAGGTAGTGGGCTATACCCGCGAAACGCGTTGCACCTTATTCGGAGTTTGTAAATAAACTGATTTTTACTTAAAATGGCAATTTTTTGTGTCTGTTTTGGAGGGGTAAGTCCACCGCTACCTACTTCATTTTATCCATTTTAAAGAAATATTGTTTTTACCCTGTTGGCGCCTCTGTACTACTATTGCAGGCCCATAGAATAGTATGGGCAGAGAGTTGACATGCAGAATTTTTCTGCAACACATCTGACCACTGTGCACTAGGTCTTTCACTATAGCTTTCCACTCTCTCTCTAGTATTTTATTTCTTCCTCTAAGGCAATGTTCACAGTAGGATGCTATGGAGCAACGTTAGGGAGGCATTGCAATGCGGAACGGAACACAGCAATGATAAGTCTATGCGACAATCACAGTGCGTTGTTAGCGTTGTAGAGTAATGTGTTGTGTTATAGTAACACACTGCTGCAGTGAGTTACTGCTAAATGCACACATTAACAGGTACAGGGAAGCATTCTTTTTATTGTGTGCATGCTTCACTGTACCTCACAGCATGCTATGTAATGTAGCCAATACGTGTGGCACAACTTTTTTTTATTCCGTTGCGGTGTTCCTGTTAAAACAGAATCTCAATGTAACGTTCCACTGTGAACCTAGCACCAATCTTCTTTATTATTAAAGTCAACCTGCGCCAAAGTCCCAGAAAATGTCCACACTATTTTACAACCGATGCTGGGATCGCTGCAGAATGTCCAGTGTTCAATACTATTTCAATATTTGTTGCTGCGCTCTCCGTGCATATCTAGGATAAAACATACAAACTCCACATAGGGTATTAACGTTCAGTTAAGTTTCACTCAAACTCCCAGGTGTCTGTGATATTAGTGCCACTCTTTTGTGTAAAGCCCCAACCCCAATGTCTGGATGCTCACCAGATACAGACCACCTCAGCTCTCAGGTGGGTCTTGAGCGTTATTTTAGATCTCTCTGCTTGTCCCGGGACTTTCCTGTGAATATTCTGTATCTGGTGAGCATCCAGACATTGGGGTCGGGGCTTTACACAGAAGAGTGGCACTAATATCACAGACACCTGGGAGTTTGAGTGAAACTTAACTGAACGTTATTACCCTATGTGGAGTTTGTATGTTTTATCCTAGATATGCACGGAGAGCATGCATGACTTTTTGTGACTCAGTCCACTACCTTCAAATCATCACTAGGCATGGCCCTGCTTAGGAGAACTCATGGAGAAGCATGTGATCAGTTTGATCAGCTGATAGATTTGTAAGGTTCTGATTTGCTGGTCCTGATCATGTGTTAAACCAGGAAGTCATCACAGCAAATCAGGACCTTACAAATCTATCAGCTGATCAAACTGATCACATGCTTCTCCACCAGTTCTCCTAATCAGGGCCATCCCTAATCATCACTAATTTACCTCTTCCTCGGCAACCTTTAGCAGTATCTACTTCCTAAAACAGTTGAACTTTATTTAACTATATCATGGTAGCTCTTCCTTGTTTAAAAACTATGTTGTGTAATGTACAAAACCCCTTTACATCCTGTTTCTTATTATAGTGTAAGCTGTAATAAGCAGAACCCTCACACCTGCTGTCCTCTTTTAAAGGGAACCTGAGGTGAGAAGGATATTTAGACTGACATATTTATTTCCTTTTAAACAACGCCAACTCCCTGGGTGTCCTGCTATTTCTCTGCCTCTTCGCATAGATTCGCATAGCCAATGATAGTAAATGGGCCTGTTTCCACTTGTCAGGAAATCTGTGCGGTTTGCTGTGCAGGAAAAATCTGCACAACAGAGCCATCAGAATTCGCACACTGCAAGGTGGTGTGCGATTCGCATGCAATGTAATTAATAGGAAATGTGCATGCGTTTTCGCTATGCGAATTGTCCATGCGAATTTGTGTACTTTTTGCCTAAAATCATTGTAAAAGCACACAGGCACTGACATGGTTAAATTCGCATACTTACAAAAGTGCGTGACAATGTATGCAAATTCACGTTAAAATTTGCATACAAACGCGTACGAATTTGCATCCGCATGCAAATTCGTTTTCGCTTTTTCCGCAAAGAATTTGCACCGCACAAGTGGAAACAGGCCCTAATACCTTTCGGCATAGACCCTATACAAGCATGCAGATGAGGTGTTTCTTACTGTTGTCTGACTGGATTAGCCGCTTGCTTTGGCCAGAAACCCGCTAGGAGCGATTTCTAATCGCTAGTGATTTGAAAAAGCTCTTGCTAATGCAATGCTAAGGGGGATTTTTATGAAATCACATCGTTCAAGTGGGATCACACCCATAGCATTACATTAGCAAGAGTTTTCAAATCACAAAGCGCTGAGGAAAGCACTCCTAGTGGGTTCCACGCCTTAGTTGTGTGACTCAGGCTATACTGCAGCCAAAGATATCAGCAGGACTACCAGGCAACTGGTATTGTTTAACCACTTAACGACCGCCTAACGCCGATAGGCGTCGGCAGGTCGAAGTGGTGTTACCATGGAATTTAAATCGTTCGAGCGGCCGTTCCATGTCAGTTCACGGAGGGTGTCTCCGTGAACAGCCTGCGAGCCTCCGATCGCGGGTCGCAGGCTAATTGTAAACACGCGGGGAAGAAATCCCCGCTGTTTACATCATACGGCGCCGTAAAGGAGATCGGCGATCCCCGGCCTCTGATTGGCCGGGGATCGCCGACATCTGCTAGGCTGAAGCCTATCAGAGGCAGTGCAGGACGTATCTCCGTCCTGCGCCGCCCAGGGGAAGGAGGGGAGGGAGGGAAAGGGAGCGAGGCCTAAAATCGCTGCGGAGGGGGGCTTTGAGGAGCCCCCCCCCCCGCTATCCACATAGTGCCGGCGGCGATCAGACAACCCCCCCAGCAGGACATCCCCCTAGTGGGGAAAAAAGGGGGGAAGTCTGGTCACCCTGCCTGAATCCTGATCTGTGCTGTGGGCTGGAGAGCCCACGCTGCACAGATCAGCGCAAAATCCCCTGGTCCTCAAGTGGCAAACCTGAAGCGCAAAAAAAAAAAAAATGAGATAATGAATTGTATGTGTAGTACAGCTAAGAAATAGAACATTAGTAGCACATAAAAAAGTTTCCTGTTTTCCAGGAAGAGCTAAAAAAAACTCCAGTTGTTATCTCTGCAAAAGAATTCTGTGTTCTGAAGCACAGCCAAGAAACAGTGAGAGACAGCTTGAAATAAGGTTTTACTGCAGGAAAGCTCAACTGGTCACAATTTTTGCTTTGTTTTATAGCTTAAAATACAGAGTGTGGTGTGTAAACTGCAAATATGACAGAATGATGCAATGTTATAAAAAAAAGGTTACATAACTGAAAATAAAAGCATAAGGGCCCGTTCAGATCACAAATGCGGATGGCCATGCGTGCGGAACGCGTGCGGACCGCAACGCGTACGAACGCATGGCCATCCGCGTTTGTGTGCGTTGCGTGGCTGATCCTATCACTGAAAAGTGAATGGGACAGCCACGCGTTTTAGCAAAATCTGCGTGCAGCATGCGTTCCCGGACCGCACAGGTCCGGAACGCATGCAGTGTGAACATCAGACATTGCACTCTATGCAATGTCTGATGTTGTGCGTATCGGCCACCTGCACGCGTTTCCAAAACGCGGCTGGAAACGCGTGCAGTGTGAACGGGCCCTAAATGAAAATAAAAATATTAAACTTTTTTCTTTGCTACTAATGTTCTATTAGTTAACCGTACTACAGATACAATTCATTACACGTTTTTTTTCGCTTCAGGTTTACTTTGAGGGCCCATTTCCACTACCGCGGAAACCGGGCCGAACTCCAAGAGTTTCCCCGCAGGCAAACCGTGCAGGGAAACTCTGCCATAGGAAACTATGACGCCGCCGGCCGAATCGCTTACCTTAGCGATTCGGCTGACATTGCCGCCAGTTTCCATGTGGGAGGCTGCGAATCCCATAGCTGTGCATGGCACAGGATGGTGTAATGGTTAAGGGCTCTGCCTCTGACGCAGAAGACCAGGGTTCAAATCTCAGCTCTGCCTGTTCAGTAAGCCAGCACCTATTCAGTAGGAGACCTTGGGCAAGTCTCCCTAACACTGCTACTGCCTATAGAGCGCGTCCTAGTGGCTGCAGCTCTGGCGCTTTGAGTCCGCCAGGAGAAAAGCGTGATATAAATGTTATTTGTCTTGTCTTGTCACGGCTTCTGGGATTCGTCAGCGTTCCCTCTGACCAGGAAGTGCCAGCCGGGAACCGCGCAGCCGCGCGGGGTGGCTAGTGGAAATGTGCCCTAAGAGGAAATACTGTAAATATGGAAACCTTCATATGCCTCTCACTTCAGGTCTCCTTTTAAGAGAGCCTGAGGTAGGCTCATAAAATTAAGAAAAAACTCTAGGCTACCTGATTCAGGGGGCTGAGCGGATCAGGTAGCCGCCAAAACCGCTGCTCTCCTCCGTTCCTGTGGGCCACACTGGCTAGGGTGACCAGACGTCCCGGATTGCCCGGGACGCGTCCCGGATTCGGGGTCCGCTGTCCCAGGCAGCATGAGGTCCAGGGAAACGTCCCGCTTTCAGCAGCGGGACGTCCCGGCCTCGGGACTCTGGCCACTCTATCCTCATGAACTGGCAGCGGTGTCGTGCCAGTTCATTGCCTGCAGCCCCGCTCCAGCCTCCTAGTCTTCCGGTGTCTGTTCCGACACCGGCAGGCGAGCAGGGCTACGGCAAGATGGCTGCCGAAGTCCTGTACTGGAGGCTGTGTCTCCAGTACAGGCTTCGGGCGCCATCTTGCCGTAGCCCTGTCAGCACGGGAGACGAGCAGGAGGAAGGTGGTCCCGGGAGCAGCGCGCCAGAGGCCGGAGACTTTTGCCAGGTGAGTAAATGCTTTCTTTTCCAGGTGAAATGCTTGCCCGCATTGCGTTTCTTTTCCAGGTGAAATGTTTGCCCGCATTGCGTTTCTTTTCCAGGTGAAATGTTTGCCCGCATTGCGTTTCTTTTCCAGGTGAAATGTTTGCCCGCATTGCGTTTCTTTTCTGGTGAAATGTTTGCCTGCGTTGCGTTTATCTTCTGGTGAAATGTTTGCCCGCATTGCGTTTATCTTCTGGTGAAATGTTTGCCCGCATTGCGTTTATCTTCTGGTGAAATGTTTGCCCGCATTG
The DNA here is from genome assembly GCF_040937935.1 of Hyperolius riggenbachi. Lineage (NCBI taxonomy): Eukaryota > Metazoa > Chordata > Amphibia > Anura > Hyperoliidae > Hyperolius > Hyperolius riggenbachi. The sequence continues at coordinate 60,056,450 of NC_090654.1, forward strand.
CGTTTCTTTTTTGGTGAAATATTTGCCCGCATTGCGTTTATTTTGTACTGACATGTTTGCCCGCATGGCGTTTCTTTTCTGGTGAAATGTTTGCCCGCATTGCGTTTCTTTTCTGGTGAAATGTTTGCCCGCATTGCGTTTATTTTGTACTGACATGTTTGCCCGCATGGCGTTTCTTTTCTGGTGAAATGTTTGCCCGCATTGCGTTTCTTTTCTGGTGAAATGTTTGCCCGCATTGCGTTTATTTTGTACTGACATGTTTGCCCGCATGGCGTTTCTTTTCTGGTGACATGTTTGCCCGCATTGCGTTTCTTTTCTGGTGAAACGTTTGCCCGCATTGCGTTTATTTTGTACTGACATGTTTGCCCACGTTGCGTTTCTTTTCTGGTGACATGTTTGCCCGCATTGCGTTTCTTTTCTGGTGAAATGTTTGCCCGCATTACGTTTCTTTTCTGGTGAAATGTTTGCCAGCATTGCGTTTCTTTTCTGGTGAAATGTTTGCCCGCATTGCGTTTATTTTGTACTGACATGTTTGCCCGCATGGCGTTTCTTTTCTGGTGACATGTTTGCCCGCATTGCGTTTCTTTTCTGGTGACATGTTTGCCCGCATTGCGTTTATTTTGTACTGACATGTTTGCCCGCATTGCGTTTCTTTTCTGGTGACATGTTTGCCCGCATTGCGTTTCTTTTCTGGTGACATGTTTGCCCGCATTGCGTTTCTTTTCTGGTGAAATGTTTGCCCGCATTACATTTCTTTTCTGGTGAAATGTTTGCCCGCATTGCGTTTCTTTTCTGGTGAAATGTTTGCCCGCATTGCGTTTCTTTTCTGGTGAAATGTTTGCCCGCATTGCGTTTCTTTTCTGGTGAAATGTTTGCCCGCATTGCGTTTCTTTTCTGGTGAAATGTTTGCCCGCATTGCGTTTCTTTTCTGGTGAAATGCTTGCCCCGCATTGCGTTTATTTTGTACTGACATGTTGCCCGCATTGCTTTTATTTTGTACTGACATGTTGCCCGCATTGCATTTATTTTGTACTGACATGTTGCCCATTGCGTTTATTTTCTGGTGTCCGTGGTAACTGTTACTGCATTTATTATGTAATGGTCATAGATGGCTATGTTTGCTGCTTTGTGGTTACGGTATACTATTAGCATCACACAGTTTCTGCACACCCATGATGCAAAGTCTCGTTTGTCCACATCATGGCGTAAACACTGCTTTCTTATGGCTCGCTGTTACATCATTATGTTAGCTCCGCCCATACAACGTCATGGCCACGCCCATTTTTCCGCCGCGGCGCGCCGCAGCCACCCCCCCAGTCTTTGTCGCTGCGCGCTCCTCAGTCCTCCCCACTTTTTGCCACGGTGCGCGCAGCGCGATGCCCCCCCTCCCCCACACCCCCCTCCCCGTCCCAGGTTGGACCCACAAAAATCTGGTCACTCTAACACTGGCCCACTTTCAGTTTCGTGACCTCTGGGTCATGACGCTGGAAGGAGAGATTTTGTCTCTCATTCATAACGTGTAGGAAGCGGGGGAGCAGCAGGGGGCGTGGCCAGGGAGATAGAGCTGCCTGATGGCATCTCTGGAAAGCCTGCAGGAACTCCCCTAGTGGGCATTTTGAGCAGGGAATCCATCTCCCTGTGTTTACCTCTGAGATAGGGACAAATAATGTTGCAATATTTCGGGGGACTATAGCACGGCAGTGGGGGCGGGGGCCAGAGAGCGGCGGTGGGGGGACACAGAGGCATGTCATGAGGCAGAGAACATGCATCTGTGTCCCATCTGCCCCCCCCCCCCCACACACACACACACAAACCGCCTAAGGTTCTCTTTAAAGGGGAACTGAAGAGAGGTATATGGAGGCTGCCATGTTTATTTCCTTTTAAGCAATACCAGTTGCCTGGCAGCCCTGCTGATCCTCTGCCTCTAATACTATTAGCCATAGCCCCTGAACAAGCATGCAGCAGATCAGGTGTTTCAGACTTTAAAGTCAGATCTGACAAGACTAGCTGCATGCTTGTTTCTGGTGTTATTCAGATACTACTGCAGAGAAATAGACCAGCAGGGCTGCCAGGCAACTGGTATTGATTAAAAGGAAATAAATATGGCAGCCTCCGTATACCTCTTACTTCAGTTCCCCTTTAAGGTGTAAGATATGACTATTGCAGGAATTAGCTGGCAAGCTCCTCTGATGGTCAGTTACATGGTCAGGTCCTGACATTTTGCTGTCTGTGAACCATATTGCATTGTGGGAAATAACTGCTTTTTCCAACTGCCAAGCAAGCAATACTTCCCTCTGTGCATAGAACTCTTAGTAATGAACATTCCGTACAGATCACCTGGCAGACCTCAAGATGTCACAACCAGTGATAAATGTCAGAATGTAAATCAGGGAGAGGAAAGATTTTACAATGGGCAAACAACTGACTAAATAATCTATAAATGAATATTGAGAACAATAATCAATTTTATTTATTATGTTATTTTCATGAATGTTCCTCTTTAAATGTCTCATCCTTCTATGCCCATTTTACTAAGATCCACAGGAGAAATTATTCATTTTAAAAGATTTACTTTATCCTCCAGATGTGAAAGGGATCTGAGAAGCTTTGAATAATAGATGTAAACTGAACCTCCCCAACTTCCCCTTTGAGGTTAGTAAATGTGGTGGGGCTTTGGGGGGTGGGGACAGGAAAGGCAAGCATTAATTACTTTTTGGGGTGGTTGCTCCCTAGCCCTCAGGATGCATTCTGCCCTCCAACTTTTGTTTCATTGCCGCAGTGCCACAATTCAGAGTGCCTGGAATGATAGCCTTTGGGCGCTACAATGCTCTCTGGGAAATGTAGTCCATCATTGTGACCACATTTCCCAGCCGTCCATCATTGTGACCACATTTCCCAGCCAGGAATGTAATTTTCTTTTTTGTAACTGATGGTGTAATTGCATTTACAGTGATGTGTTTTGGAAAATGCATTACATTATAGATTTCATTATAGATAATTTAACTAACATACATTGTGCTTATATTTATTTTATTATGAAAAGTGTTTGTGTGGAGGGTGGGTAGAAAAACAAATAGATTTTTGGGTGCTGATGGAAAATGTGTCCCGGAATCCTCCCTCGACAAGCCTGACAAGTACTGATTTATTTACCTTTCCTGGCTCCAGCGGGGGCGCTGTTGCGGCTCTCCGCACAGAGATAGGCGAAAATAGCCGATTTATGTCGGGTCCGCTCTTGCGCCTGCTCAGTAGAGCGGCCCGACAGCGATCGGCTATTTCCGCCTATCTCCGAGCAGGGAGCCAATACTACGCCTGCGCTGGAGTCGGGAAGGTAAATATTTACGTTCCCGCTGTTCGGGGAGCTTTATCGCTGCTGCTGTGGGACCGAGGAGGATGGGGAAAGCCTCAATAGGATCTAGAGGCTTCCCCCACCCGAGGTTAGCACTCCCCAGGTGAGGTTTTTTTTGTTACAGGTTTTCTTTAATATATACCGATATTACATCACGATCATTTAGACCAGCGCTGTCCATGATTGCTGAATTTGTCTTGTTGGGGGTCACATGATTGCGAACTGCGAGACTATGGAAAAGCTGAATCATCATCATGAGACAATAGCATTAAACCTACTTTTTTAGCTTTTTAAAAACGGAAAATAAAACTGGGAGGTTCTAAAAAAAAAACATTCTAAAAAAAAATACATTTTTCAGGAGTAGGATGGATGAAATTGTTTATCTTCAGAGTTTATTTTCAACTTGGATATTCCATAATGTTCATGTATGAGTTAAAACGTTTGTATGTAGTTTAAATTGCTGTTGCCACTTTGCGATAGATAAAGTGACTTTTGGGTTGCAGTTTGGGTACTCGGCCTCCAAAAGGTTCGCCACCACTGTCCTAATCTAATGTCCCACATTGCTAAGTTCATGTAAATTTGTCGCCACCCGTGGCCACACCCGCATTCTGGTCCATGGCCACACCCATTTTTTGGCACGGCGCGCTCTACTCCCAAAGGAACCCCCATGGTTTTTGGCGCGCTGCGTGCACCACGCAACTTCACCAAAATCTTAAATTGCATTTTGTGGAAAGTGCTGCCAATCTGATTTGTCCTTTAAATGCATTCTTTTCCTAGGGGGGGGGGGGGGGGGCCTCCATGCCCGTGAAGTTGGACAGCACTGATTTAGACTATTTACACTTTAAAAACAAATATTGGTAGATATGAGCCACTTCACCCCAAGGCGGTTTTTACCCTAACGGACAAGAGCGATTTTCACCTTTCAGTGCTCATCCCTTTCATTTGCCAATAGCTTAATCACTACTAATCACAATGAAATGATCTATAGAATATTTTAATTATGTCCCTAGTACAAAGTATGGTGACAATATATCATTTGGAAATAAAAGGTGTATTTTTTTTTCGGTGTTTTTTTTTCACTATTTTCACGTGCACATGCACGGGAATGCATGTGCATGCGCGGGAACGAGCACGTGCACGCGCACAGCGGCAGCAGCACTGTCTGACTCATAAAAACGTCCTGGAGCCATTAAGAGGCTCTAGCAGGATGTTTTTATAAGTCAGCATGTCATTAAGTGGTTAATGATAGTTTTATTAATGAAAACAGGCACCCATTTTTCCTCACGCCCCTATTTCATGCACTCAACAAGGCTACCTATTACTCCTATTTGAATGGCTCACGTGGCTACCTAGGCTATTACTACTATGTTTGGGGCTTACATTACTGTTTGTTTCTACAATATAGGGGCTTACATTGCTAACTAATACAACTGCCTGGGGGACACAAATGGTTACCTAATACTACAGTCTTGGAGGACTCATGTCACTACTTAATACTGCTCTCTGGGAGGGGGGGGGGGGGTCACATGGTTACCTAATACTGCTGTCTGAAGGGGGGGAGGGGGCAGCTACCTAATACTAATATATGTAGGCACAACAGCTATCTAACATGGATATCTGGGTGGCACAGAGGACTTCCTAATACTGACATCTAGGCAGGGCCAGTTTAAGTAACAATTGGGCCCTAGGGCAAGATTAGCTTGGGGGCCCCCCAACAGACACCACCCCGACCAAAAAGCGTCATTAGAGGTCCTTTGTTGCATCCAAATTTCTCCCTTCTGGGCCCCTGAGCTGGCTGCTGACCCTCCCCCAATCACCTCCCAACCAGGGCCGGCGCTACCATAGAGGCAGAGAAGGCAGCTGCCTCCGGGCCCCAGAGCTTGTAGGGCCCCCCAGTGGCTACAAGAGGAAAACATTTTTTTTCAAATCGGCCTTATAGTTTTTGAGAAAATCGATTTTAAAGTTTCAAAGGAAAAAAAATACACATTTAAAAACCTGCCAACTTTAATGGTTGATAGCAAATCCACCTTAAATGCTAGAAACCCTAAATTTGCAGGAAATGTTAAGGAGATCATTAGGAATAAGAGGAAAAAACAATTTTTCAAAAAGAAAATGCGGTAAATGTCACTTTTAGTAGCAAACCTAATGGTAGTGTAATTTTACATGTATCAAAAGAAAGAGCAATAAATTTCCTGACGGGGTTTCCAGGGGGTCTATACGCAGCCGTAGCGCTTTGGCCAGGGATCGCTATACAACCGCAATATGGCTGTATGAAGATCCCTGGCATTTTTTTCTATTTTCCCAATTTTTTTTTTATGTTTAGAGTGTGGGAATTTTTTTTTTTTTAAATTATATGGGATCCTCCCTCCTGAAACTTTTTAACCCCTTGTCCCCCATGCAGGCTGGGATAGCCAGAATGTGGAGCTCCGACCGATTGGGACTTCACACCCTGACTATACCAGCTGCAAAAAAGGTCCCCTAATTTTTGTTCCGGGGTATATGTTGGGGGGGCCCCCTAGGTTTATTTTGCCCTGGGGCCCCATTGTTGCTTAAACCGGCCCTGCTCCCAACTTCACAGACTCTGCAGAGTCCCTGGGGAGCAACAGTTAAGATGGGGGAGGGACAACTTGGGGGCCCCTACAGGCTCTGGGGCCCTGGGGCAATTGCCCATTTTTTCCAATGGTAGCTCCGGCCCTGCATCTAGGTGCACAATGGTAACTTCATATTGCTATCTTGGGACACACATGGCTACCTGAGGTATCGTGACTACTTACTTAAACCCCCCTGTAGTGCCCTTTACAGCATCCTTTAAAGTGAACCTTAAGTCAGAAAAAAAAAATGAGTTTTACTCACCTGGGGCTTCTACCAGCCCCCTGCAGCAGTCCTGTGCCCTCGCAGAATCTCACTAATCCTCTGGTCTCCCGCTGCCAGCTAGTTTCGTTTTTGCCGACAGGCCCGTCAGGACTGGCCATGCGTAGCTTTTTCCACATTCCCGACTGTAATTAGCGCTATTGCGGGTCGCAACGTGTACAAAAATATGCGTTGCCGCATATCTCTGCGTTCGTAATGCGGCAACACGTATTTTTGTATGCGTTGCGGCCCGCAATAACGCTAATTGCAGTTGGGCATGCGCAAAAAGCTACGCGTGGCCAGTCCTGACGGGCCTGTCGGCAAAAACGAAACTAGCTGGCAGCGGGGGACCAGAGGATTAGTGAGTGGCTGCGAGGGCACAGGACTGCTGCAGGGGGCTGGTAGAAGCCCCAGGTGAGTAAAACTCATTTTTTTTTTCTGGCTTCAGTGTCTCGTTAAGTTCCTCAGTTGCCCCCTTCTAGTGCTTCCAAGTAAGCTTGTACAGCTTCCATGTAGTGGCTGGATAATGTATTGGTTAGAAGCTCTGCCTTGGACATAGGCAACCTGGGATCAAATTGCAGCTCTTCCTGTTCAGTAACCCAGCACCTATTCAGTGTGAAGGCCTTGGTCAAGACTCCCTAACACTGCTACTGCCTATAGAGTGCATCCTAGTGGCTGCAGCTCTGTCGCTTTGAGTCCACCAGGGGAAAAGTACAATATAAATGTTCTGTGTCCTGTCCATTGCCTTACTATAGTGCCTTCATTGCCCCATCAGTGCAGTTTCTCCAACGACACTTTGTAGTGCCTTTCATTACCCCCCTGTATAGCCTGCATTTTTATTTTACCCAGTGCAGAGTATGACAGTGTGGCATGTAAGTATGTTTTACCTGTCCTGCCAGCACACTTCCTGCCCTCCAATCACTGTTCAGCTACCTGATGGCACCCAGCTTGCCCACATCATTCATAGCTCCCAACTGTCCCTCTTTTGGAGGGACAGTCCCTCTTCGGGAGCCCTGTCCCTCTGTACCTCTTTCCTCCTCATTTGTCCCTCTTTCTATGTATATATATATATATATATATATATATATATATATATATATATATATATATATTTCGCCACTAAAAATGTGTTTGATTGACTCTAAACTTTATTCCAATCCTTTAAATTGATATATTACTAATTTTAAAATGTTAATATAAAGGAAAATGAACCAGGGTAGAAAGAACCAGTGTGGTTTGAATTATAAAACATATTTTTCTCATGAAATCTTTATGGTATGCGTGACTAGGGGTATGACAGGGCGTGATTAGGGGTGTGGCAGGGGCGTGGCTTAAGTGTCCCTCTTTCTCATCTCAAAAAGTTGGGAGGTATGGCCTCGTGCTCTGCAGACAATACAGACACGTAACATGGGAATTTCTTGCAGGTGCATTGTGGGTATCAGATATCATATACACACATGCATGGTAACTGGAACCCTTGTCCTTAATCTGTTAATTTGCTTTTAATTTAATATCATTAACCTGATATTTTTTTTTCTTATTTTGTTTTCTTTATTAATGCTTCTGAATTGTTTGACTTCTTAAAGGACCACTGTCACGAAAAAGGTAGGATGTTAAAATCTGACAGAACCGAGGTTCTGGTTTTGGGCTAGTCCATCTCCTCATGAGGGATTCTCAGGGTTTTCTTTGTTTTCAACAGCATTTCCTGAACAGCAGTTGCAAAGTCTAACTGACAAAATAGTAAGTGAGTAGGGTGGCTGGCTGGTATCTTACTATTTTGACAGTTAAAGGGGAACTTCAGCCTAAACAAACATACTGCCATCAAGTTACATTAGTTATGTTAATTAGAATAGATAGGTAATATAATCTCTTACCCACCCTGTTTTAAAAGAACAGGCAAATGTTTGTGATTCATGGGGGCTGCCATCTTTGTCATGGGGGCAGCCATCTTTTTGGTTGAAAGGAGGTGACAAGGAGCAGAAGACACAGTTCCAACTGTCCTGTGTCCTGATTACCCCTCCCAGCTGCACACGCTAGGCTTCAAATGTCAAATTCAAAATGTAAAAAAAAAAATTGCACCAAAACAGCAGAACGAGAACAACATCAGAAATCCCATCATGCTTTGCACAGCATCAGGGGAAAAAAGCCCGGGCAGTTTTCTTCTGTGCAACTAAAAATGAGGCTTGTATAAGAGAAACAAAGTTCTGATGCTGTGAAACTGTTAAAGAAACACCAGGCCTTTTCAGTGCTGCTGAGTCGATTTTTAGTCCGGAGGTTCACTTTAAACTGCTGTTCAGGAAAGAAAAACAAAGAAAACCCTGAGAATCCCCCATGAGGAGATGGACTGGCCCAAAGCCTGTCGGTTCTGTCAGATTTTAACTGCCTACTTTTTTCGTGATAGTGGTCCTTTTAAACAGATTTTCAGATTTTTTTGTTTTTATTTTGCACACAAACTGCTGCTTTAACAATAAGTAGGGAAAGTCAAAACAGAAATTATGCTTTTTAAATTAACTATCATCCTTAAAGGGGACTTTTAACCCAGGATTGAACATCATCCCAATCAGTAGCTGATACCCCCTTTCCCATGAGAAATCTTTACCCTTTCTCTAATAGATCATCAGGAGGGTCTGTATGGCTGATATTGTGGTGAAACCCCTCCCACAGTGTGATGTCAGGACCATGGCCCTGACATTTTGATATCTGTGAACCTCCTTGCATTGTGGGAAATAGCGGCTTTTTCCAACTGCCAGTAATATCTCCCTCTGTGCATTGAACCCTCAGTAACAAACATTCCATATAGATCACCTGGCAGAACTAAAGATGTCTGTAATAAGATCGCTAGGGGCGTAGCAATAGGAGGTGCAGAGGTAGCAACCGCATCGGGGCACTTGGGCCAGAGGGCCCGGGCCCATTGGCAGGTTTTGGTGTGTCATATCAATTGTTATGTATAGAGTGCTTGGGGAGCCCCAATGTAAAACTTGCATCGGGGCCCACAGCTCCTTCGCTATGCCACTGAAGATCGCCCGTGAAACTGAAAAACACAAGGGCATCTGCAAATCGATAGAAATCGGGAGTACCCTTTAACACTAGTATAATCCGATTGCGATCCTATTTTGCCAAACACAAATGGCACTTAGGGGCGTACTCACAGCACACAAGCTGCACACTGACTACTTTACATTGTATCACAGTGTCATAACTTCAGTGCTGTCCCAGGAAAAGACATAATAATATTTTCAAAACTCATGTGAGGTGAGGTAACATACTGCATAGCTCCCAACTGTCCCTGTTTGGGAGCCCTGTCCCTCTGTCCCTCTTTCCTCCTCATTTCCTCCCCCTTTTCAGGACTTTGTCCCTCTTTCTATGTAAATATATACAGTATATTTCTCTACTACAAAATGTGTTTGACTATATATTACTAATTTTAAAATGTTAATATGAAGGAAAATGAACCAGGTTAGAAAGGACCGGTGTGGTTTGAATGATTAAACAACATATTTTTCTTATGAAATCTTTATGGTATGCGTGACTAGGGGTGTGACAGGGGCGTGATCAGGGGTGTGGCTTGAGTGTCCCTCTTTCTCATCTCAAAAAGTTGGGAGGTATGCATCATTCACTGATCTCACGTCATGATCAAGAGGCTTTTAGCCATCTGGCAGCATGGGGCCCAGCTATGATTGCAACCTATGCCACGCCTGATTCTATTCCACTGCCTATTTACACCAGTTGCACTGTGTGTCGTGAAAAAGAAAAAACAGCCAACAGGATTTTGGAGAGGAGGACATGATGTGAGGGCCATTCCTGTAAAAAACGTGGGGGCTGCTGCTGCACATGTGAGGGCTGCAGCTGTACACTACAGTATGTGGAGGAGGTTGCAGTACACAATGGGCTTGATTCACAAAGCGGTGCTAACCTACTTAGCACGTCTAAAGTCTTAAGGCGCGCTAACCAGGGTGCTAAGTAGGTTAGCACTGGTTTTCTCAATTGAGAAATCCGGTGCTAACCTACTTAGCACCCTGGTTAGCGCGCCTTAAGACTTTAGACGTGCTAAGTAGGTTAGCACCGCTTTGTGAATCAAGCCCAATGTGAGAGGTGTTGCTGTATACATTGTGAGGGTTGCTGCTGTGCACAATGTAAGGGCTGCTGCTGTACATGATGTGAGGGTGGTGGCTGCACATACTGTGAGGGCTGCTGCTGCACATGATGTGAGGGCTGCTGCTGCATAATTTTCGAGGGCTGCTGCTGCTGCACATGATGCGAGGGCTGCTGCTGCTGCACATGATGTGAGGGCTGCTGCACATGATGTGAAGGCTGCTGCTGCTGCTGCACATGATATGAGGGCTGCTGCTGCTGCACATGATGTGAGGGCAGCTGCTGCTGCACATGATGTGAGGGCTGCTGCTGCTGCACATGACATGATGTGGGGACTGCTGCTGCACATGATGTGGGGGCTGCTGCTGCATATGATATAGGGACAGTTGCTGCACATGATGTGGGGGCTGCTGCTGCACATGATGTGGGGGCTGCTGCTGCATATGTGGCAGGATTAAACTCAGACCTCCAAACAGCACAATAATAAGGCTGCCACTAGATGGAGCTCTGCTAGGATTGCAATGTTCTGAGGAGATCCAGGGCCTGAGGCTCATATTAAAGTTGGACATCAACTGAGCCACATGTCTGTGTCTCTCCTCTGTTTAAAACAGGTTAGTGTTGATAACTATAGGGAGAATATTAAGGTCTAGATAAAATATATTTGTTCCTGTTGCTATGTTAGCCTATGGGTTTGCCTATGCTAGTTCTTATAACTATAGGCAGAATATGTATGTCTAGATAGAATATACTTGTTCTTTACTGTGACAGCCTATTGGTTTTTCTAGTCTGTATATCATTGCATTATGCTGATAGTGATAAGATATTAAAGTTGGACATCAACTGAGCCACATGTCTGTGTCTCTCCTCTGTTTAAAACAGATGCTGCGGGCTGCATTGTGGCACTAGTCTGCACTTACACCACTGAACACTGGTAACATTTGGGGGCTCGGCCTGGGATGTAGAGATGGGAAGTTCGGATCTTTTCAATGATCCGGATGATTCGAATCGGATCATTGAAAAGATCCGGATCTTTGATCCGAATCTCGGATCATTTTACTACGGAAGCATTTCGGGGGTGAAATGACTAGCAGGAGAGGAGAAGGGGAGGGGGGTGGACACGCAGAGAAGGGGAGAAGATGGACAGAGTGCAGGGAGTGGACAGAGAAGGGAGGAGGGAGGAGCAGAGAGCAGAAATGTTTGTTTGCACACAATACCCACATGCTGCAATCATATGCTTTACATATATTTCACCTATATGTTCATCTGTGTACTTTGAATGTAAACGTAGCACAGTGAAAGAAAGCATTCCCCAAAGCATGATTCCCAGAAGATAAGTGCAGCTGTTTAGAGCGAGTGCAGGAGGAGGATCATATTGCCCTGCAATCACAGTGCCTGCAAAGTTACTGAGCTGTGCTGAGCTGAGCCAAAAGCTTCCAATGTGATCACTGTGCAGCACTACGGAACAGCCTGTAATGAGCAGCACGTTATAGCCAGTATGTGTGCTCTACACATCTGGCAGTGGCACCCATGTCCTCTCTACCTGTCCCTGCAAGGCTGGCTCCCCTGAGTCCCCTCCAACAGAGCGATCCATCTCTGCTCTGCTTCCAGGACCCCGTTGCCCGCTGAGAGGGGGCGTGTCGCTCCTGGCCCCGCCCCTTTTGCGATCCGAATCACTCATTTTGATGATTCGGATGATTCGACTCACAAAATAGATTCGGATCAAAGATCCGAATCGTTCATGATCCGGACAACACTACTGGGATGGTGTAATCATTGTGCAAGACAGTCACAGAGAGAAGCTGGCTATTACAGTAAAGCGAGAGAGGAAAGGCTTCAAGCAAGCTACACAGGCTCTATGATGGCTGACACTACTTCAGTGAAGAAGCTGCAGTGGCAGATCCAGAAGCTTCTGCACACATTAGCCTCAATTCACTAAGCTTATCTCCTGTCTTTAATGACGTTTCTAGAGTTATCACCATGGTGACGAGACATGCAGTATTCAGGAAACATTTTACCTCAGGCAAACCTAAAGTTACCTCTTCTGTCTTAAGTTAACTCTTCGATCCTTAAAATAACTCGAGAATTCTAAAGTTAAAGACAGGCTGTTAATTAACTGCGTGTGAAAATAACTACAGAGGAGGTAACTTAACTACAGAGGAGGTAATTTAACTACAGAGGAGGTAACGTAAGGAATGAAGAGATAAGATAACTCTCTTACTGTGTGGAGGTAAGTTTTCTCTTGCCTTATTATCTCCAGCATGATCTTAGTGAATCGAGGCCTTTGTCTGAGGAGCAGTTGCACTCACTTGCTGTGCAGATTCAGGGAGATGCTGGAAAAGAAGTTCCCCAAGCTACAGGTTCAAGTGAGCAGGAGATCTGTGAGTACATTCTGGAACACTTACAGGGAGAAGCAGTGTGCAGCATGGAGGACAGTGGGAAGGCATATCTGCTGCAGATAAAAGAACTGGCTGAGTCTTTGCTAGGAGAAATAAACTCTGACACTCCACATGTAAGTGGGGACAGAGAGCACAGCACAATTCATACAAAGGAGAGAACACTGCAAATGACAGAAAGTGGCTTTACATTAAAGGACTTAGCAGCTTACCTGCCAAGAAAAGAATTTAAAATTTATGGTGGTCAGATTTCAGACTGGGACTCTGAACTTACATATAGCAGTGTATGCAAACAGATTGATGAAGGTATACAAGAAAGATACTCAGACTCAGAAATCATCAGAACTGTGCTGAAAGCTGTGAAAGCAGGAACTTTTAAGGAAATGTTGGTAAACAAGGAGGATCTTTCTGTTGCAGAGCTGAAAAGGTTTTTGCGCTCACATCTCCAGGACAGGAGCAGCACTGATTTGTTCCAGGAACTGATGAATGCTAAACAGCATGATAAAGAAACTCCGCAGCAGTTTGTGTATAGAATTATGGGACTAAAGCAGAAAGTTTTGTGGTCTTCTCAACAAGTTGGTGCTGCAGTTACTTATGACAAGAACTTGGTGCAAGGAGTGTTTCTGCACACGCTATATCAGGGGTTAAGTGAGAAATATAGTGACATTAGAAGAGAGATTAAGCCATATATATCAGACTTATCGACAACTGATGATGTGCTCCTAGAAACAGTCACTAAGCTAGCCAGAATAGAAGCAGAGAGGCAAGTCAGATTAAGTGGCATAGGCAGATCCAAGCTGACTACCACAAATGTCATTCAGGCACAGGATGTAAGAGAGTCCATAAACCATGCTAGTGATACTCAAACCTCATTGGTAGAATTAACAGCACAAGTTGCTGCTCTTACAAAGAATGTACAATCTCTGCTACAGGCAGGTGCAGTAAAAAAGAATGAACCTGGGCCTGTGAAGGTTTTAAATGACAGTGTTAAAACCAAGACTGTTTATAAATGTAAACAATGTGTGCATGAAGGAAAAGATAAATGTTGGCATTGTTTTAAATGTGGTCAGGAAGGTCATAGTGCACGTGGCTGCATGAAACAGAAAAGGTTCTCGGGAAACGAGGAATGGTCACAGGTGAGGGACAACCAGTGACCAGTTCTCAAGACAAGTCCCAAATCATTACAAAACCCAGTGAAATGCCTCACCCACCAAAGAGTTGGGACAGAAGAAAAGTAGCCAGGCTTATAGGAAATAAATGCTTGCTTACTTGTAGTTTGGGAGGTGTGTCCACAAAAGTACTAGTTGACACAGGGTCCCAAATAAGTATTGTGGCTGCAAGCTGGATAAAACAATACCAAAAGCACACTACAGTACAGCCTATTGAAAAATTGTTAGGAGAAAATGAATGCTTAACAATTAAAGCTGCAAATGGTTCTGTTGTTCCTTATGATGGGTGGGTTGAGCTTGACCTGAACATTGAGAATAATGGGAAAAAGGTAACTATGTTTGTACCCATGCTAGTTAGCCAACACTGCTCGTTCACCCCAATCATAGGGTTTAATGCAATTGAAGAAATTATTAAAGAAAATGCTGACAGTTGTAACTCTGATCAAAGTAGCGTCACAATACTATTAAGTGAGGCATTGCATGTAAGGAAATGTAAAGCAAATGCTTTGGTGGGTCTTGTATTGTCATCCATTAGTAAAGATAATGAGTTGGTACGTAGCATATATACCGGTAGCCAAAGCATTAGGGTTCTGAAAGGAAAATCATGTGAGATTCTGTGTAATATTCGTTCCTGGCCTGGAGAGGATACAGTGCTGTTTGAGCCACTATTGCCCAGTCAATGTCCTGAGGGTCTGGAAGCGTTCCCTATACTTGTGAAGATGCACAGGGGGCGGACAAAACAGATAAAGATTCCTGTTCAGAACACCACTAAGCATACTGTATATATTCAACCAAGGACTGTGTTAGGCATGATCTACCCAATTATGGAAGAGATCTCTGTGAATGATATTAAATCTGCAAAACAAGCGGTACAGAAAAGAAGTAAGAATGCAGTATCCATGATGCAAGCAAAGGCCCAAAGCTCCCAGGGCAAGAAATGGAATCCGCCAGTAGATTTACAGCATCTCAATGAAGAAGAGCAGACACTTGCTAAGCAGATGTTGTTCAAGGAATCTGACATTTTTGCAAGAGAGGAGGGAGAGATTGGGTGTATTCCTAATCTGAATCTGCAGATTAATTTAAGAGACAAGATCCCAGTGCAGAAGTCCTACAACTCCATACCAAGACCATTATATCAGGAAGTAAAAGACTATATACTGAAGCTAATGAAGAGGGGGTGGATACGCAAGTCAAAATCATCTTACTCCTCACCTGTGGTATGTGTCCGAAAAAAAGATGGCAGCTTGAGACTGTGCATCGACTTCAGAGAGTTATATAAGAAGACTGTACCAGATAGGCATCCCTTACCACGAGTTCAAGATCTTCTAGATAATCTGAGTGGATTCTCATGGTTCTCTATTCTTGATCAGGGAAGTGCTTACCATCAAGGGTTTATCTCTGAAGAATCGAAGGCACATGACAGCATTTAGTACACCATGGGGGTTACATGAATGGGTGAGGATCCCTTTTGGCTTGATGAATGCCCCAGCAGCATTTCAAAGGTGCATGGAAGAGACTCTGGAAGGTCTGCGAGATGAATGTTGCTCCCCCTATCTAGATGATGTTCTGTGTTATTCTAAGACATTTCCAGAACATATTGAAGTTCTAAGAAAGATATTTCAGAAGATGCGTGCACATGGAATCAAGTTGAGACCAAATAAGTGTGAACTTTTCAAAAGAGAAGTGAGGTTCCTAGGAAGACTTGTGTCAGGCAATGGAATCCGAATGGACCCAAAGGATACAGAAGCAATTCAGGCAGTCAGAGAGAAAACACCAAGGACAGTGGGAGATGTGAGAAAACTATTAGGGTTCCTGAGTTATTACCGCTGCTTTATACAAAACTTCTCCCGAATTGCTAAACCTCTGTATGACCTGCTGCAAACAAAGAAGGAATCTAAGAAAATAAGTAAAAATGAAGTAGCAAATGAGAGACAGCATGTGAAGGCAGGAAGAACACAGCAGTTACCCTCAGGAACTTCAGTTCAGTGGACAGCAAAGCATCAGGAAACTGTTGACAAGATAATAGTGTTATTAACCAAACCTCCAATTCTTGCTTATCCAGACTTTAATCTGCCATTTATCTTGCATACTGATGCATCACAAGATGGGCTAGGTGCAGTGCTTTACCAACATCAGGAGAATAAACTACGTATTATTGGATTTGGTTCACGGACACTGACACCCACTGAAAAAAATTATCACCTGCACTCAGGGAAGCTGGAATTCTTAGCCTTGAAGTGGGCCATTTGTGATAAGTTTCGGGACTATCTGTACTATGCACCCTCATTCACTGTATTTACAGACAATAACCCACTGACCTATGTTCTCAGCTCAGCAAGACTAAATAGTGTGGGACACCGATGGGTAGGAGAGTTAGCTGATTTTCGTTTTGATATTAAATATCATCCAGGTAAGAAAAATGCAGATGCTGATACGTTGTCTAGAATGCCATTAAACACTGCTGAAGATGAAGACGAATTCATAAATGTGATCACACCACAGACTATCTCTGCTATATGGAAAGGAAGCAAGGCAGGGGTTGATGAAGCAGATCTTTGGGCCATGTCACTAGCCCTAGAACCACAAGTTGAAGAAAAATTTCAAGATATTGACCCTCAGGAAATTATTACAAAGGATAAGCTCAGAAGTGCTCAGTCAGAAGACAAAGCTATCCAAGTGGTAATGGATCTAAAAACGAAGAAGAAAGTTCCCTCAAAGCAAGACAAAAGGGGCCTGGACAGGAGAGAAAAAAAACTGAGTGTGAAAGATAACATCTTACTACGACAGAAGAAAATAGTGGTTCCAGAGAAATTAACTCCAATAGTGTTGAAACACTTACATAATGACATGGGCCACTGTGGAGCAGACAAAGTGATGCAGCTGGCAAGAGAAAGATTCTACTGGCCTTTCATGCAGAAACAGATAACAGACTATGTTACTAAAAGATGTAGCTGCCTCAAACAGAAGCACCCGACAGTACCGGACAGGGCACCTATGGGTTCTATCAACACAAGTGCTCCTTTTGAACTTGTCTCTGTGGATTTCCTTCACCTAGAGAAGAGCAGAGGTGGCTATGAATACATACTGGTAGTCATGGATCATTTCACCCGTTTTGCCCAGGCATATCCTACTCGAAACAAAGCAGGAAAAACAGCTGCAGAGAAGATTTTCGACAATTTCATCCCTATATTTGGATATCCTGAAAAATTACATCATGATCAAGGTAAAGAATTTGAGAACCACCTTTTTAGAAGGTTGAGACAGCTGTCTGGAATAGCCCATTCTAGGACAACACCGTACCATCCACAAGGCAACCCAGTTGAGAGACTGAACAGAACACTGTTACAAATGCTCCGGACTTTAGAAGAAGAGAAGAAAGCTCAGTGGAAAGAGTATCTACCACACATTGTTTATGCATATAACTGTACCAGGCATGATGCAACTGGCTACGCCCCTTACTACCTGCTATATGGTAGGTCACCTCGTCTACCAATAGATTTAATATTTGACCTGGATGATGAGAATGGAGTGGCATCACCTCAACACTATGCTGAGAAATGGGCGTTAAAAATGAAGGAAGCTTACAGAATTGCCTCTGAGAATAGCCAAAAGTCATCTCAAAAGGGGAAAAGGTACTATGACAGGCATGTCAAAGGAATTGCTCTGCAGCCTGGTGACCGTGTTCTTGTAAGAAATCTGTCAGAGCGGTGAGGGTCAGGAAAACTCCGCACCTACTGGGAAAAAGAAGTATGCAGGGTAATTGAACAGATAGGCCCAGAACATATTTATAAAGTTGAATCAGAGAAAGGTAATAAACCAACAAGGGTGATTCATCGCAATTTGCTGCTTCCTGTCAGAGATTTACCCCTAGAAAACAAACCAAAGGAATCACAGAAGAGAACTCACACCAGACCAGCAGCTAGAGTTAAAGTAAACAACAATTCAGAGAGCACAGAGTCAGATTCCTCAGATAAAGGCTATTACTACTGTCCTGAACTTTTCCAATACAGTGAGCAATGTGTTACTCCTCAGTTACGAGCTGAGGCTGAAGAATTTTATCCTAGGGACCATAATACCCCACAAGAACAACTGGAAAACCATCAATTGCCAGAGGAAAATGTTCAAGACCTGCCTGTGGAACTTACAGAAGAACAGCTGGAAAGCCACTGCCTATCAGATAAGGAAGTCCAAGACTTGCCTGTAGAATTAACAGAAGGGACTAGAGCACCATCTTTACAAAAAGCAAATTCACAATGTGACGAGGACACAGTTACACCAAATGTCCCTGAAGAACAGAGAAATGACAGTCCTCCCCAAAGAACAAGGAAACCAAAGGAGATTTTCACATATGAGACCCTTGGAAAACCCTCTTTTCAAAAATGGATTTAACAGCACTGTAATCACCCAGAGACAGAGAGGCCTATTGATATACCTTTAACAATGCCCTCATGTTCATACTTTTTGCCAGGAACATATGCAGATTGCTATGATCTGAACTATGATTAAATTTCATTCATGAAATGTCAGGAGACATTTATTTAAAGAGGGGGAGTGTGTGACAGGATTAAACTCAGACCTCCAAACAGCACAATAATAAGGCTGCCACTAGATGGAGCTCTGCTAGGATTGCAATGTTCTGAGGAGATCCAGGGCCTGAGGCTCATATTAAAGTTGGACATCAACTGAGCCACATGTCTGTGTCTCTCCTCTGTTTAAAACAGGTTAGTGTTGATAACTATAGGGAGAATATTAAGGTCTAGATAAAATATATTTGTTCCTGTTGCTATGTTAGCCTATGGGTTTGCCTATACTAGTTCTTATAACTATAGGCAGAATATGTATGTCTAGATAGAATATACTTGTTCTTTACTGTGACAGCCTATTGGTTTTTCTAGTCTGTATATCATTGCATTATGCTGATAGTGATAAGATATTAAAGTTGGACATCAACTGAGCCACATGTCTGTGTCTCTCCTCTGTTTAAAACAGATGCTGCGGGCTGCATTGTGGCACTAGTCTGCACTTACACCTCTGAACACTGGTAACACATATGATGTAGGGACAGTTGCTGCACATGATGTGGGGGCAGCTGCTGCACATGATGTGGGGGCTGCTGCTGCACATGATGTGGGGGCTGCTGCTGCACATGATGTGGGGGCTGCTGCTGCACATGATGTGGGGGCTGCTGCTGCACATCAAAATCAGAATCAGAATCAGAATTCGTTTATTTCGCCAAGCACGGTTGCACCGTGCCCGGAATTAGGTTTGGCACGTTGATTGGCAAGAAAGAGTTGTACAAACAGACAGGAATAAAAACAGCATAACAAGAGTGCAGCAGAACAATACAACAGATACAGGAGTAATATAACATTTGCAGTAGGTCAGTTGCGGGTCTAGCAGGGACAGCAGCGTGTAGCAGAAGATAATTCTAGTACGACCTAGGCAAGGCAGTAAACAGAGTAAACAGAGCGGCCGCAGCCGAAGTCAGATATTAGTCCGGTAGATGGCTATAGGGGCGGTCAGCGGAATGGGCAGAGTTCAAGACACTGACGGCCGTGGGGAAAAAAGTGTTCATACGCCTAGTAGTCTTAGCAGGGATGGACCGAAACCTCCGGCCCAGTTTGAGTCGAGTGAAGAGACTGTGGCCAGGGTGAGAGGGGTCGCCCACAATTTTCATTGCTCTATTTCGCAGTCTAGTGTTATAGATGAGATCTAGAGGGGGAAGAGGTTTCCCAATAATCCTCTCCGCTGAGCTGATGACCCTCTGGAGTTTGTATCTGTCGCTGGCGGTGCAGCTAGCGAACCAGACCAGGATGGATGAGCAGAGGACTGACTCGATCGTAGCAGAGTAGAAGGACCTCAGAAGATCATGGGCCATGCCAAACTTCTTAAGTTGGCGAAGGAAGAAGAGTCTTTGCTGTGCCTTCTTCTGGGTCATGGTAGTGTTTGCCCTCCAGGTCAGGTCAGCAGAGATGGATGTGGGGGCTGCTGCTGCACATGATGTGGGGGCTGCTGCTGCACATGATGTGGGGGCTGCTGCTGCACATGATGTGGGGGCTGCTGCTGCATATGATGTGGGGGCTGCTGCATATGATGTGGGGGCTGCTGCATATGATGTGGGGACAGCTGCTGCATACGATGTGGGGACAGCTGCTGCATATGATGTGGGGGCTGCTGCTGCATATGATGTGGGGGCTGCTGCTGCACATGATGTGGGGGCTGCTGCTGCACATGATGTGGGGGCTGCTGCTGCACATGATGTGGGGGCTGCTGCTGCACATGATGTGGGGGCTGCTGCTGCATATGATGTGGGGGCTGCTGCATATGATGTGGTGGCTGCTGCATATGATGTGGGGGCTGCTGCATATGATGTGGGGGCTGCTGCTGCATATGATGTGGGGACAGCTGCTGCATATGATGTGGGGGCTGCTGCTGCATATGATGTGGGGGCTGCTGCTGCACATGATGGGGGGGCAGCTGCTGGAGAGATACGCAAAGAGCGCAGTTCTCTTAAGTGAGAATGGCTGCGACTGACAGAAGTGACGGCCGGTTCCAGAGCTGCAGACAGCGGAGGACGGCGTCGTCGGAGCGATCCGAGCTTATGGGGCTGGAAGAAGCCCCAGGTATGTATCAAACTTTTTTATTTTCTTCAGCTCTGGTTTCCCTTAATGCTTTTTCAGGTCTATGGCTAACAGTATCAGAGGCAGTGGATAAGGATAAGCAGGATAGCCAGGCAATGTGCATTGTTTAAATGGAAATACATATGTCAGCCTCCATGTGTCTTTCACCTTTGGTATCCTTTGAAACTCAGAGCAATGCAGTTGGCAGAAACAAGACTATAAAGCTGAGGAATTCCCAGCAATGTACTCAGGGTCCCCAACCGTCCCGGATTCGTCGGGACGGTCATGGGTTGGGGGAGGGGTCCCGCTGTCCTGGGATACCCCCCCTTGTGTCCCGGCAGGCAGAGGTGAGGCGTGAGGAGAGAAAGAAAAGATCGAGGCACCAGCCGCAAAACAGTGTACTAATGCGGTGGGGAGCAGAGCCGACATCACTCCTTCCTCCCTCCCTCCCTCTCCATCATGGCCCCCCTCGTGAGTCCCTATCATGAAATGGAGAGATCGTGCGCAGCGGCCAGCGGGTGTTCAGTTTACATGCTGTTCGGTGACCGGCTTCCTACTTCCGTTTTCCGCGAAACAGGAAGTAGGAAGCCGTCCGCTGGAACGGTATGTAAACTAAACACCCGCTGGCCGCTGCACACGATCTCTCCATTTCATGATGGGGACTCACGAGGGGGTCATGATGGAGAGGGAGGGAGGGAGGAAGGAGTGATGTCCACTCTGCTCCCCGCTGCATTAGTACACTGTTTTGCGGCTGGTGCCTCGATCTTTTCTTTCCTCTTCTGCCCAATACCCCTGGCTACGTATACTGGGGACATATAGCCCTGGCTACATATACTGGGGACATATACCCCTGGCTACATATACTGGGGATATATACCCCTGACTACATATACTGGCCACATATACCCCTGACTACATATACTGGCCACATATACCCCTGACTACATATACTGGCCACATATACCCCTGACTACATATACTGGCCACATATACCCCTGGCTACATATACTGGGCACATATAGCCCTGGCTACATATACTGGGCACATATAGCCCTGGCTACATATACTGGGGACATATACCCCTGGCTACATATACTGGGCAAATATACCCCTGCCTACATATACTGGGGACATATACCCCTGCCTACATATACTGGGGACATATACCCCTGCCTACATATACTGGGCACATATACCCCCTGGCTACATATACTGGGGACATATACCCCCTGGCTACATATACTGGGGACATATACCCCTGCCTACATATACTGGGCACATATACCTCCTGGCTACATATACTGGGGACATATACCCCTGGCTACATATACTGGGGACATATACCCCCTGGCTACATATACTGGGGACATATACCCCTGCCTACATATACTGGGCACATATACCCCCTGGCTACATATACTGGGGACATATACCCCTGGCTACATATACTGGGGACATATACACCTGGCTACATATACTGGGGACATATACCCCTGGCTACATATACTGGGGACATATACCCCTGGCTACATATACTGGGGACATATACCCCTGGCTACATATACTGGGGACATATACCCCTGCCTACATATACTGGGGACATATACCCCTGGCTACATATACTGGGCACATATACCCCTGTCTACATATACTGGGCACATATACCCTTGGCTACATATACTGGGGACATATACCCCTGGCCTACATATACTGGGACATATACCCCTGCCTACATATACTGGGACATATACCCCTGCCTACATATACTGGGCACATATACCCCTGGCTACATATACTGGGGACATATACACCTGACTACATATACCATAGCTCCCGACTGTCCCTTTTTTGGAGGGGCAGTCCCTCTTTCACCCTCATTTGTCCCTCTTTCAATGTAAATATATATATTTCTATACTAAAAATGTTTGATTGACTCTAAACTTTATTCCCATCCTTTAAATTGATATAATACTAATTTTAAAATGTTACTATGAAGTAAAATGAACCAGGATAGAAAGGACCAGTGTGGTTTGAATTATAAAACAACATTTTTCTTATGAAATCTTTATGGTATGCGTGAATAGAGGCGTAGTGAGGGCGTGGCCAGGGGTGTGGCAGGGGCATGGCTTAAGTGTCCCTTTTTCTCATCTCAAAAAGTTGAAAAAAGTTGGGAGGTATGTGTACTCCATGCTGTGCAATTCACCTCTCACCTGCTGTCACATTGAGGAATGTCCCGGTCCCGTTTCCAGATACTTGTCTTCCGCTGTGGAAGGTCACCTCACAGTAATACATCGCTGTGTCTGAGAGAACCACACTTTGCAGGGTAATGGCGGCTGATCTGCCTTCAATGAACTGATTCACATCTGTTCTGGAGATCCTTCCAGTATAGTCAGGGTTAGTAT
Organism: Hyperolius riggenbachi; assembly: GCF_040937935.1. Classification (NCBI taxonomy): domain Eukaryota; kingdom Metazoa; phylum Chordata; class Amphibia; order Anura; family Hyperoliidae; genus Hyperolius; species Hyperolius riggenbachi. The sequence continues at coordinate 60,079,322 of NC_090654.1, forward strand.
CAGACACCTCCAGGCTAGTCTTCACTAAGTGTCTGTACCACTTGTAGGTTCCAATGGTATAAATTTCCTCTCCGCTGATATTGTAGTTACACGGTAATGTGACTGAGCTGCCCTCTGTACCGTATATTACCGGAGTCTGGAAGACCTGGATTGTCTGTGATAGAAATCCTGACAAAGACAGGAAATAGTCACCTCTACACCAGGAAGACAGAGGAAGATGCTCTACACAACTTCATTCTTTTCTACTGATAAGTCACCAGACATCCACAATCCAAGATTCCTCTGTTCAGTGGAAACTCATTAAAATTCCACATAGGCCCTTCACAATGTACTCTGCAGACCATCCACTTTGTATAAAGACTAGTGATGATTGTAAGCAGCTAATTAGGATTATATGAAATTTTGCATACATAATTACGATTTGTAAATTCAATTGATTTCGTAGAATAACTTTGTAAATTTTCGTGTACTTTTCACGTAATTTAATGCCGACTTTAGCAGCGAATAGCAACCCCCCCCCCCATACCTTCTATTATCACCAAAATTGCTACATATGCTAAGGGTAATAGTGGATACAAGTCTAAAAATAATTTTTCAAAAAGACCATCAGATATTTGATTTTCAAAATGCAAAGAAAAATGATTTTTAAACTCAGAAAAAAGACAGTTTAAAAACCATTTTTCCTTTGCAAGTTCTTTTTGAATAATTATTTTTTGCCTTGTACATACCCAGAAATTTTGGTGATCATAACATGTATGGGGGCTTTCCTACTAACTGCCAGTTGGCATGAAAATTGCTCTGAATTTTTAATTACACAAAATTACAGATGGATTGCGTTTACATGTGAAATTAATTTTCACGAAAATTAGCATTACAATTTTGCATCGTAATTGCGAATTGCGATGTGAAATTACGATTACGCAAATCACTAATAGAGACGCTCATTATATATAGCACAGACCCCACCATGTCCAGTACAGATCAGACATCTCTACTATGTACAAAACAGACCCTCATCATGTTCTGTGCTGCGTACGCTTATGTACGCTGCCGCAGAGCTGGGCGCAGGGTGAGCACAATGACGGCTTACCCTGCTACTTTTCCCCCTCCGAGTCGTCGCAATTCGGAGGGAGGTGTAAAAGCCACATTACCCTTATGCACCCTGCGCGCTATAACATCAGTGCTATGGTGGCGGCTAGTTTCGGCGCTGAGTGCCGTAAGCTGCAACCACCTGTTTCTTCTGTGCAGCCCATCTACTATGTACAGCACACACTCTCACCATGTAGAGTCCAGACCACTTATCTCCACCAGATCCCACCCAACACTATGCACAGTGCAGATCATTCACCATGTATTGTAGCCTTCTCTATATTCAGCACAGAATCCGCCAGTTACAGTACAGAACTCACCTGTATACAGGACAGACAGTACAGACAACCCCCCTCCACAGTCTTCCTCATTATATACAATGCCAACCACCTAACATGTTCCCTGCAAGCTGTTTGATGTGTGCAATGATAACAACTAGAGTTGGGCCGAACCTCCGATTTTAGGTTCGCGAACCGGGTTCGCGAACTTCCGCGGAAGGTTCGGTTCGCGTTAAAGTTCCCGAACCGCAATAGACTTCAATGGGGATGCGAACCTTGAAAAAAAAAAAAAATTATGCTGGCCACAAAAGTGATGGAAAAGATGTTTCAAGAGGTCTAACACCTGGAGGGGGGCATGGCGGAGTGGGATACATGCCAAAAGTCCCAGGGAAAAATCTGGATTTGACGCAAAGCAGCGTTTTAAGGGCAGAAATCACATTGAATGCTAAATGACAGGCCTAAAGTGCTTTAAAACATCTTGCATGTGTATACATCAATCAGGTAGTGTAATTAAGGTACTGCTTTACACTGACACACCAAACTCACCGTGTAACGCACCGCAAACAGCTGTTTGTGTAGTGACGGCAGTGGCGGGTTCACTGAACAGAACAGGTATACAGTGGCGGGTTCACTGAACAGAACAGGAATACAGTGGCGGGTTCACTGAACAGAACAGGTATACAGTGGCGGGTTCACTGAACAGAACAGGTATACAGTGGCGGGTTCACTGAACAGAACAGGTATGCAGTGGCGGGTTCACTGAACAGAACAGGTATGCAGTGGCGGGTTCACTGAACAGAACAGGTATGCAGTGGCAGGTTCACAGAACAGGTATGCAGTGGTGGGTTCACTGAACAGGTATGCAGTGGTGGGTTCACAGAACAGGTATGCAGTGGTGGGTTCACTGAACAGGTATGCAGTGGTGGGTTCACAGTACAGGTATGCAGTGGTGGGTTCACAGAACAGGCATGCAGTGGTGGGTTCACAGAACAGGTATGCAGTGGTGGGTTCACAGTACAGGTATGCAGTGGTGGGTTCACAGAACAGGTATGCAGTGGTGGGTTCACAGAACAGGTATGCAGTGGTGGGTTCACAGTACAGGTATGCAGTGGTGGGTTCACAGAACAGGTATGCAGTGGTGGGTTCACAGAACAGGTATGCAGTGGCAGGTTCACTGAACAGGTATGCAGTGGTGGGTTCACAGAACAGGTATGCAGTGGTGGTTTCACAGAACAGGTATGCAGTGGTGGGTTCACTGAACAGGTATGCAGTGGTGGGTTCACAGAACAGGTATGCAGTGGTGGATTCACAGAACAGGTATGCAGTGGTGGGTTCACAGAACAGGTATGCAGTGGTGGGTTCACAGAACAGGTATGCAGTGGCAGGTTCACTGAACAGGTATGCAGTGGTGGGTTCACAGAACAGGTATGCAGTGGTGGGTTCACAGTACAGGTATGCAGTGGCAGGTTCACTGAACAGGTATGCAGTGGTGGGTTCACAGAACAGGTATGCAGTGGTGGGTTCACAGAACAGGTATGCAGTGGTGGGTTCACTGAACAGGTATGCAGTGGTGGGTTCACAGAACAGGTATGCAGTGGTGGGTTCACAGAACAGGTATGCAGTGGCAGGTTCACTGAACAGGTATGCAGTGGTGGGTTCACAGAACAGGTATGCAGTGGTGGGTTCACAGAACAGGTATGCAGTGGTGGGTTCACTGAACAGGTATGCAGTGGTGGGTTCACAGAACAGGTATGCAGTGGTGGATTCACAGAACAGGTATGCAGTGGTGGGTTCACAGAACAGGTATGCAGTGGCAGGTTCACTGAACAGGTATGTAGTGGTGGGTTCACAGAACAGGTATGCAGTGGTGGGTTCACAGAACAGGTATGCAGCCAGGGACAAGCTAAGCCTAACTAATCTTTCCCTATGAGAGAGTGTGCAGCAGCTCGCCCTACTCTAACTAATGCAGGCACACGAGTGACCGTAATGGTCGCCGCTGCCTGCCTTTTAGTAGGGGGGGAGTGGCTCCAGGGGCTAGTGTAGCCTAATTGGCTACACTGGGCCTGCTGACTGTGATGTAGAGGGTCAAAGTTGACCCTCCATGGTGCATTATGGGGCGAACCGAACTTCCGCAAACGTTTGCCTGCGGGACGCGAACGCGAACCACGGAAGTTCGCATGGAACCGTTCGCAGGCGAACCGTTCAGCCCAACTCTAATAACAACCCCTCACCCACACACACACACACACATACCTTCATGTACAGTACAGAGCATCCATCACGATCATCTCACCTGGCATCACCGACAGTATCAGCAGCAGCACTGTCACACCGCCCATCATTGCTCTGTACTGTGCACACCGACTACACTGCAGTGTGCTCTGCTCAGGAAGTGATCAGTGCAGAGGAACCGAAATGTCAAAACATAACTGGTCTGCCCTGAGAAAGAGAAACTTCTGCTGCACAGTATCAAAGCAATATCTAATAATGCTATTATTATTATTATTATCCTCTATAATAATCTCCCTGTGTCCCTGCGTCATGCTGTCCCTGTGTAGCTGGGTCCATGCTTTTTGCTACTGCGCATGTGTGCAGCACGGACCCAGCCTCAGAGAGACAGGAGGACAGGGCCAGGGAGCCGGGCGGACGTGTGAGCGGCAGCCAGGTGTGTGCGCGGGTGCGCGCGTGTGTAACCCGATTTATCTGTTAGCACCAGGCACCCGGCTGAGTCGAATCCACCAGACACGGACGCAGATGAACTTATCAAAGATTTATTCTTGACCTAACAATGGTCACTGTAGAATTGAATCAACCAAATACACTTCAATGTCACAACACACTTTCCTTGCACATCAAAGGTCAAATAATACAATCTCCTGGTCTTCACAGTCGGTGCACCAGTAAAAGCTGTGGAATAAAAAGGTTAGTTACATACAAAGTATTTGAGCTACAAAAGGTCTTCTTGTACAACAATCCACTTTACAGCATATACAATACACAGTACCGTTGTTGAGCGTGGGCTGGGGGTAAGGGGCTGGTCTACTGAGCAATTCAGTTCAGTTCCTAAACAGTTCTCAGTCCCTTCTAACCAAGTCCAAGCTATATTGCTCAGCAAAACCTTGGGGAAACTCGTGACAGTTCTTGAGATGGTACTGAACAATTAACAGTTTTGCTGGTTGGTCCCGAGTAGGACGTTCAACTTGTTCACAGATCTGTTAGGCTCTTTACTCTTTGTATGGTAACACTCAATTCACTCTACCTCCAATACCTCCCCTTGGGATAGGGCCTCCCAAAATAATAAACAAAATAAAATATAAATCAAATAATCAGAAAGGGTTAGGACAAAATAAAAGTAAATAAAATAAAATATAACGTGACCGATGACCCCTCTATACCATCAATATCACCCTCCTACAATATAAAATTTGTTTAAGTGCACTTTGACTTCAAGGCTGAATAAGCTCTAATTTAGAGTTGATGCAAAACCTGTACTTCAACTTAGTTGACTCTGTAGTTTAATCAGGTATCACCTGGTTTCTCCTGCAGCACACTTCAGTATCACAAGATGCAATGTAACTCCTCCTCCACTTATCTTCTTTAATACTGTTAAGTTCACTTTAAATCTCAAACTCTCGGTAATTCTGCAGAACACATCAATTGAAGAACTTATATCTTTAACTTCTGACTTAAAACGGACTTGACAGGAACAATGTCTCTTTATATAACAGGACTTAATGCAAGCGGGGGCTGGGTCAGCTGTGCGGGTACTTTAGGAAGGTTACTTATGTCTCAACAGCAGCAAGGCCTGAACACTCAATGCACTTCTTATAATCAATAGTAACTTCACTTAGCACAATGTCTCTGCTTGTGGATAGTTTTCTCACACTAGCAGTCTCTACTAACACCACCTTAGAACAGAATTGGCCTCTTCAGGTGCTAGGTTGCTAACTTCAACAAGCCTCCGCTGAACACTGGCTACTAACTGAACACACTCTGTGGCTTGTAGTTGGCACTCAGGCCTGTACTCATCTGTCTGTTGCCTCCGGGCCTCTGGTCACTGTCCAAACTGCTGCCACTGTCCTTACTGGCTTTGCGCTGGTCATTGTATGGCCGTCGGTTCCCCTCTCACTCTCCGGGCGACTGCTACGGCCTCTCACTTGGTCTGTCTTCCTTCCAATCCACAACGTAAGCTCCTTCTTTCTCCACACTCTGGTGCACTCTGTCTGGCCTCAGCCAGGTCCCTCCGCCTACACCCTTCTAAATCCGCCCCCTGGCGCCTGCGCATAGCTTCTGACAGGCTGTGCGGGGCTTCTGGAAAGTTCCAGCAAGTTGCCCTGCTTTGCATACTCTGGTCGCTTAGCAACAGTCTATGTGACCATGCTGGCGCTTACACTCCTCTCCCATGCACCGTTTTAGTTCCACAACCTGGCGTCTAAGGCTTAAAGGTGCCACACACATAAAAATACATTAGCAATTTGTAACCCTCTTTTTTGGGGGTTACACGTGCGCAGTAACATGCGGTAGGGGCAGCGAGAAACATAGACCTAGAGCCCATTTTTAAACGGGCTTGGGTCTGCTAGTTATTTTATATTAATTCTAAAATGCTTACTTTTAGCAATATCAAAATGCACAAGTCAGAGTCCGCTCTGCTGGCCTTGATTCCCTGGACAGTTTGGTTTCCTGTGCAGGTTGCGTAGTTCAGTCCAGGGAGAAGAGGCCTTTTTGTCAGTTTGCAAGGTTGACTGATTTGCATCTACTTATCTTGCAATCTGCTTGTCTGCTTCCTTTGAAGGTTTTCAGTATAAATGTCACTTCCTCCCAGAATTCCTTGCTCGTCATAGTTTCTGTCTAGTGAGACTAACCTTAGAGCCACAGCCTCTTTGTATCTTGTTGCGAATATTCTAGGGTAGTTAATTCTTGGGGAGTGCACTTTGCACTCCTATTAGTGCAGTCAGGTTTGTGTATAATTTGTACTGCTTAGTCTTGTCTTGTCTTGTCCTTGCGATTGTACTATCTCCAGCGGTGGCTGATAGTAAATCGTTCTGTCCTGTTCCTAGACCGCATTCCGCATTCGCTCTAGCGTTAGAGGCGGTGGATCTCCCTTGTCTGAGTCTTGGAGTATATCCTTGGCAGCGGTTGCTATTGGTTACTCCTTCAGTCTGTTTTGTCTAGAACGAACGCTTACTGTTGTCTGGTGTTAGACAACCGATTAGCAAGCGTTCCCCCCTTGTCTGTATCTTGGAGTATAACCTTGGCAGCGGATGCTATTAGTTACTCCTTCAGTCTGTTTTGTCTGGAGCGAACGCTTGCTGTTGTCTGGTGTTAGGCAACCGATTAGCAAGTGTCCTCGCTATCTGTTTGTCTTTGTTTTCCGTGTTCATTTGTTAGTCAGGGTTAGTACATTTTGTCACTGTTGCGCTTAACGTGCGGTGACCGTGCTATTAACGTGCTTGCCACTGTTGCGCATAACGTGTGGTGACCACGTTTAGTTAGTTCATTTGTTATTTTCCTTGGCGTTCAGATTGTAGTTATTTGCTGTGTCTTCCTTTACTCAATTCATGCTCTGTCTTTACTCGGTCTGGTGTTGCCGATAGCAATCGCTTTTCTTGCGATTGGCCTTCTCACTCTGGTCTGTTCTGTTGTGATATGTCTACCATCGCTGGGTGGCGACTAGATTGGTAGTCATTCATATAATCTGTCTCTGTTCTTGCCTTCTTTTGAGTTGCTACTTGTTTAGATTACCTGGTGTTGCTTTATCGTGCCATTTCAATCTGGCATCTGTGGATGTACAAAGGATTGGTTCCTCTGTACTCCACAGCTCCACCTGCTGGTTGGAATTCCCATCTACAAATATATACTGGGTACTTTGCTTCTGTGATTGTGGGGATTTCCATCTGCTTCAGCGCACGTGGTGTGTGCTGACTGGAAATCACCCCCAGATCATTACATTATGACGAGCCCAACCGAAATTCCCAGTGTAGAGGGAATTTCTGAATTGTACAATTTTGTGCATTATGGTTCTTTTGTCTTTAAAAGATTTAAGACGCTGAACTCCGAAACCAGAGATGAGTTTATATCAGAATTTTTGAGATTTCTGGCGAATCCTGAATTTCAGGCCACTGAAATTTCCACTTGGGGTGCTCAGATTGCTTGCAATCTTCTCCAAGGGGATCTGTTTGTGTGGGCTGATAAATGGGCTAAACACTGGAATCTGATACATAACCCTTGCAGATTTCTTGCTCATTAATTTTCTTGTAAACTTGAAATTCCTATGTCATGCTATTTCAATGAGTTTTTTCCTACAGTGCAAACTGCTGATCCAATTGGTTCATGCAGTACCACTCAGTCATTACCATATTCCAATGAGTTAATGGCTCAATCTGTTGATTCATTAA